>NW_005363938.1:5152825-5163812 GCF_000412655.1 Myotis brandtii
GGTGGGGGTGGGGGGTCAAGGACCTGGAGGTGGCCTGACACTCGAAAGTTTCCAGACCAGGCTGGGGCAGGGGCAGCCCCTGGCATGGAAGCAGCCCCCTCACAGAACAGCTAAACCTGAAAGAAGGGAAAGGAAGAAAGTAATAAAGGTTGGAGCAGAAATAATGAAATAAAGGAAAGAACACCAATAGAAAAGAACAGTGAAACCTATAGTTGGTTCTTTGTCAAGAATCAGAATTGACAAACCTGCAAGCTGTCTCACCAAGGACAAAAGTAACTAAAATCAGATTTAAGAAACTAAATATGCACAGTCTTGTGACTAATCACAAGTGTAGAAAACTACACTATACACTTTCAATGAGTGAATTTTGTGATATGTGAAATGCAACTCAGAAAAACTCTAAAAGAAAGCACAGAGGTAAACCTGAATGTGTTTATAAAAACCAATATGGGACAAAGGAAGCATCATAAATCAATGGGGATTGGGAAGAAAAAGTAGTTCTGTTGTTTATACCAAATACCAAAAAGAGTAAAATGAAACAAAACACTTAGGTGAGGAAGGCCTTTCTTGACCAGTGACCAGTGGCTCCCAAACTTCCTCATGTCTTAGAATCACCTGGAGGGCTTGTTAAAACAGATTTTGGGACCCCCAGAGTCTCTGATATTGTAGGTGTGAATGGGGAATATTCTGCATTTCTGTCAGGCTTGGGTTATGCAAATGATGCTAAGAGACCACACTTTCAGAACCACTTGGGGATATAAAAACAAAGAACTCATAAAGGAAAGGTCAAAAACTCTTTGTGGGATATGTTTAAGTATCTAATATCAAACCACATAAACTAAAAGGCAAAAATTGGGAACAATAATTTGCATAAAATATAATTGACAAATCCTTACTCTAAAATCTCATATAATTTAATGTAAAAAGTTTAAGACCTGACTGGTTAAATAAACAAAAGACATAGGGCATAAAGTTTTATCAGGAAGTACAGATAGCTACAAAATATAAAGAACTATTCACTCTCAGCAAAGATGCAAATTAAAGTATTTTTTCATTAAATTAGCATAGTTTTTATATCATTATATTAAGGTAGAATATAGGCGTTTCAAAAGCAGTTTGGCAATGTATACCAAGAGCCTGTCTTTCTCTCTCTTTCGTTCGTTCCTTCACTTTTTTACTTTTTAAAAAATTAATTTTAGAGAACCAAGATGGCGGCGTAAGGTACAGACCTGTGCGTGCTGCCTCCCACAACAACATCGAGACTACCAACTATAAGACAAACAGCTATCATTCAGAACCATGGGAAAGCTGGCCCAGTGGAAGCTCTACAACTGGAAGGAAAGAAAGAAGAGCATTGAGACTGAGTAGGATGTACAGAGGCGCCAAGAACGGAGGTACGGAGTTGCGCACCAGGCGGGCTGCAACTGGATGGGCGGTTTTTTTCGGGGCGGGATCCTGAGGTCCCAGACCCCTACGGGGAGAGGCGGGAAAAACTGAGGTCCCAGACCCCTACGGGGAGAGGTGGGATGGCCTCCTTGCAACGTGGAGAGCGAGGGTGGCTTGCTCGCGGAGCTGCCCACCGGCGCTCGGGGACGCAGGGACGTGGAGTCGTGGAGAGGCGAGGAGTCGTGGAGACGCCATTGCCCTTTGCCCCGCCCTGGTGATTCTCCAAGAACAGAGGTGCAGAGTTGTGCGCCAGGTGGGCTGCAACTGGATGCTCGGTTTTTTTCAATCGAAAGGGGATGCAGACTCTCAAATCCACTGAGCTTGTTTGGGGCGGGATCCTGAGGTCCCAGACCCCTACGGGGAGAGGCGGGATGGCCTTGCAACAGGCCGGAGAGCGAGAGTGGCTGTCTCGCGGAGCTGCTCGCCGGCACTCGGGGATGCGAGACGCGGAGTCGCAGAGAGGCGAGGCGTCGCTGAGACGCCATTGCCCCTTGCTCCGCCCTGGTGATTCCCGTTGAATCGGTCCCAGTGAGGTCGAGACGGCCCTGGTGAGGTCGAGACGGCTTTTGTGAGGTCGGGATGGCCCCGGTGAGGTTGAATCGGTCCCAGTGAGGTCGAGACGGCCCTGGTGAGGTCGAGACGGCTTTTGTGAGGTCGGGATGGCCCCGGTGAGGTTGAATCGGTCCCAGTGAGGTCGAGACGGCCCTGGTGAGGTCGAGACGGCTTTTGTGAGGTCGGGATGGCCCCGGTGAGGTTGAATCGGTCCCAGTGAGGTCGAGACGGCCCTGGTGAGGTCGAGACGGCTTTTGTGAGGTCGGGATGGCCCCGGTGAGGTTGAATCGGTCCCGGTGAGGTCGAGACGGCCCCAGTGAGGTTGAATCAGCCCCGGTGAGGTTGAAACGGCCCCAGTGAGGCTAGGACGGCCCTGATGAGGCTGAGACAGCCCCGGTGAGACTGGGATGGCTCCGGTGAGGTTGAATCGGCTCCGGTGAGGTTGACATGGCACTGGTGAGGTCGAGACGGCCCCGGTGAGGTCGAGACGGCCCCGGTGAGGTTGAATCGGCCCCTGTGAGGTTGAAACGGCCCCGGTGAGGCTGGGACGGCCCCAGTGAGGTTGAGACGGCCCCAGTGAGGCTGAGACGGCACCGGTGAGGTTGAGATGGCCCCGGTGAGGCTGAATCGGTCCCGGTGAGGCTGAATCAGCCCTGGTGAGGCTGAGACGGCCCCGGTGAGGCTGAGATGGCCCCGGTGAGGTTGTGCCGGCCCCCGTGAGGTTGCGACGGCCCCAGTGAGGTTGAGACGGCCCTGGTGAGGTTGAGACGGCCCCTGTGAGGCTGGGACGGCCCCTGTGAGGCTGAGATGGTCCCTGGGAAGCTGAGAAAAATACCACATGAACTCACTCATTTATAGATAATAAGGACTATTATAGACTGATGAACAAAAATGGATACAGAGGCAGAGCAGCATTGATCAGACTGTCAAACTACAGTGGGAAGCCTGGGGAGGGTTAGGGGGGGTAGGAGATGAACCGAAGGACTTGTATGCATGCATATGAGAATAACCAATGGACACAAGACACTGGGGGGTGGGGGAGGCCGGGAGAATGTCAAGGAGGGAAAAAGGAGACATGTGTAATACTCTTTGTAATACTTTAAGAAATAAAAAAATAAAAAATAAAGACATCTCCAACAACAACAAAAAATTTAATTTTAGAGAGCGAAAGGAAGGGAAAGAGAAATCAATTTGTTGTTTATTAATTTATGCATTCTTTAGTTGATTCTTATATGTGTTCTGACTGGGGATTAAATCCACAACCCCGGTGTATCAGGACCATGCTCTAACCAACTGAGCTACCCAGCCAGGTCCCAACAGCCTTTATTTTTAACAAATGATTGAATGATTTTAAAGAAAAAGATGTTTAATATTTAAAGTTATTTTTATAACATATTATAATAGCAAAATCCAGGAAACCTAAATATAAAATTGATACTGTTGTAATTAGCTGATTATTAATAACTAGAGGCCTGTTGCACAAAAAGATTCGTGCAATAGGCCTTCCCTTCCCCTGGCTGCCAGCACCGGTTTTCCTCCGGCACCCGGGACCCAGGCCTTCACTCTGGCCGGAGCCGCCTTCAGTCTTTGCTGCTCCGGCCGGAGCCGCCTTCAAGCCATCTTTGTTGGCGGTTAATTTGCATATCTCACTGATTAGCCAATGGGAGGCATAGCAAAGGTACGGTCAATTACCATCATTGTCTATTATTAGATAGGAGGATTGGGGAGGAGCAAAGGGAAGGCCAGACATAGGCATGTCATTTGGGCAGCTTCACTAGGAAGCTCTAAGTTTGCGCTCCCCAGGGGACTGCCAGCCCACTCCCTGCAGATCACTGGAAGAAGGGACTGGAAAAAGGAGAGGATGGATGCTTGTGCAGTGAAATTAGGGTGACCTAGGGAAGGTGCTTGTCAAACCTGGGAACAGACATCATTGCTAGAAGAGGTGGAGCCAATACAAGCCCGTGAAAATTTGGGGATACATAATCCCCCAAAGGATTTCTCTCTCATGGCTCATGGCACTCTCTTGTTCCTGCTTTCTTGCACTCGCCTGTGTTCCTCTATAGCCATGTGGACCCCACATGCAAAGAACTGATGGGCTACAACTGGGAACACAAACCAAGCTAGCCTGATGCTGGACTAGGGTATGCAAATATGGAACAGAAATTCTGCACCCTGGCTTTGATTTTAGCTCTACTGAAGCCCCAGTTACACTTCTTTTTCTGAGGGACAAAAGGAGATGGGACCTTGGGAACTCAGGGTTTTAATTCCACAGGAATAAAACTTTCTACAACATCGCATCGTCCTGTATGAATCTCAGAAAGCCCACTCCCACAAGCAACAGGTGGGGACGAGGGCCTTTCCCCACTGGTAACAAAATGAACTAGGCATTTAATATTTTTGAAAGAATGGCAAAATTGTATTACAGTATATTTTCTAGGTGATTCATTGCTTTAACAAATGTTTATTGAGCTCCAATCATGTTCTAGTTGCTGAGGATTCATTGGTAAAAACAAGAGGGAAACATAGTTCTTATCATTACGATGCTGATAGACATTCACCAAGGACAAAGATTCACACAAATAAGTGTTAATCACCAAACACTGTGATCATAATGCTCCACAGAGGGACAATCACCGTGTGGCTGTAACAGAGATTTCCTAGTCTGAGAGGGGTGCACTGACTGTGCTGGGCCCTAAGTGAAGAATGCTGATCCCAGACGTGGGTGGGGAAGAAGGACATCGCAGGTAAAGGCTGTGTGGGGGAGGGTTCCGGCACATTTGAGCAGCTGCAGGAAGGCCACAGTGGCTGGAGGATGCCGAAGAAGGTGCTGGAAAGGGCCAGGCCATGCAGGGAAACCAGGGGAACATGGTGGGTGATGACCCAGCCAGGCCCTGAGAGCAATTATGCAAAGGAACAGCATGATTAGATTTGCATTTTCCTAAGGTCACTAGCTGCAGGTTGACAATGGCTTGGAGAGACCTAACAGGAAGGTGAGTTGCTAAGTATTCTTGTAGAACAGGTGTGGGAGGTGGCATCTGCACTGTGCACACCCCTGCGTGCTGACGCTGGGGGGTGGGATGGAGAGCAGTGGGTGGGTTTGAAAGGGACCTTAGATTTGGCCACAAATGGGTTAGAGTGGGGAGGAGGGATGAAATGTCCAGGGTGACTCCTGGCTTTCTGGCTTGAACAGGACGGAGTTAGTGCCATTCTCCCACTGGCTGATACCAGAAGGGCCAGGCCTGGGGGAGATCTTGGGTTCATTTTTGGACACAGAGGCTTGACTTCCAAGGGGGAGGTGGAGACACTAGTCAGGCATACAGGTCTGGGGTGGGAGGTGAAATGTGTGAATCACCATCGCAAGTTATAATCAGAGCCTCCAGGAGGCCTGAGATGACCTGAGGAGAGGAAATAAAGTGAGAAGAGGAGAGGCCACGCCTCCAGGAGCTGCAGCAGGTAGTGGCCGGCAGGGAAAGCAGGGGGAATAGTCGGGGGAGACAGGCAGGAGGGAAACCAGCCATAAGTCACAGCAACTCAGGGAGGAGGGCGGATCAAGAAAAGACTGTCAAGGGCGCCAGAAGCCAGGGACAGGTGAACTAGGGATGACGACAGGAAAATGTCCGTAGGGTGAGGGCCAACTGCGACCTAACCAACACTTACTGGAGTCCTAGCACCAGGGAAAGTTTTTGAAGGATTTCTAATAACAGAAGCTTATGATTTAATTCTAAGTTTAAAACAGAGAATCCAAACTCACAGTTAGCTTAATTATGTAAAAATAATTTGTGTGAAGAAACATATGACTAGATATGTTTTACTTAAATCAGTGGTTCTCAACCTTCTGGCCCTTTAAATACAGTGCCTCATGTTGTGACCCAACCATAAAATTATTTTCGTTGCTACTTCGTAACTGTAATGTTGCTACTGTTATGAATCGTAATGTAAATATCTGATATGCAGGATGGTCTTAGGCGACCCCTGTGAAAGGGTCGTTCGACCGCCAAAGGGGTCGCGACCCACAGATTGAGAACCGCTGACTTAAATGATTAATGATAAACGGTATAAGGAAATGTATTTTGTACTAATTTGTGGAGTAAGCCTCTAACCCTTTCCTTAAGTAAGGTCCTGAAATTGGAATTCAGCCTATAGTTGGAGTTGAATATATTCAAAACAGCATATTTTTAAAGCTGAAAGATTATTTAATCTCTTTCTGTTCTTTCAGTGTGCTGGGTTATTTTTCTCACTTTTTATTTAAATACAAATTGATGAACTCTTCCTGGGCCCACTGACTTGATGCGAGTTGGCAGAGACAAGTCTTGTTGGCTGGCAGCCTGCTTAGTGCTTTCGCCCTTTATACTAAATCCTGTTACTTTCAGGACTAGGTTTTGCAGATGCTGGGTACAGTGTTGTAAATTCATTAATTTTCCAGAGGAAAAGGCCCTCTCGTTTAGGAGGAACCTTGTACACTTAGATTGACATTTGTGGGAATTCTGGCCTGGATGTTAGAGAAAGACAGACGGAGAGCGACCACAGAGTGACTCAAGGAAACGACTCTGGACAAGCAGAGGCAGCGTGTATTGTAGAAAATCGGAACAGGCAAACGTTCTGCAATTCCGTCTCTGGTTTTTGCAAATTCTTATCAAGACACCATGAAGCCCTGATAATGCCTTCACCTTCCTCCTTACTGAGAAGATAACTGCGTAGCCCCACTTAACTGGCTCAGTGAGAACTACTAGAAAGTTATACTCTGTATTAGCTAAGTCCTTCCCCTCCCTTTCCTACAAGAAGTTCATTGATCTGCCTGTCACTTGGGCAGTTCGATGGCCTGGCTGTCCCCCAACATGGGGACCCCTGGCCTCCCCTTTGGAGGAGGGGCGAGTTGGGGCAGAGAGAAGGGCCCCGAAGCCAGACCACAGTCCAGTTCGTTCCCGAGCAGCTTCATGATTACACGGCAACAGGGGAAGCCTGGACCTTTAAAACGGTGGCCTGAGCACTGTGTTGAGGGCGTTCAGCACATCTGGGTTTAGCAAGAGCGCTGAGATCAGGTTGTGCTATCTGCAGGGCAAAGTCTTGGAACTCGTGCCATGTATTGCTGCACAGAATTCTGGTGGCCTGAGCACTGTGTTGAGGGCATTCAGCACATCTGGGTTTAGCAAGAGAGCTGAAATCAGGTTGTGCTGTCTGCAAGGCAAAGGGTGGTCTTGGAACTCGTGCCATGTATTGCTGCACAGAATTCCTGATGAAAGGCCCGGAGCACCTGGGACATTGGGAACTGGGTTTCTCTGCCTTGTCTCTGACCTGGACCCTCCCCAGGTAATCTGAAACCAGTGCTTCCTCCACAACAGTCAGCTTCTGAGCCCCAGAGTCAGGGCTGGGAGCTGGGCTGCAGGGTGAAAAGCAAGGCTCTCGTGAGTCTGGTAGAATGTGGAGGCGAATGTGGAGGTAGAATCTGGTAGATGGGAAGGCACAGCTGAAAGGCCCATGGCAGCCGGTTATTGGCAAGTGTTTGCTGTGCCCCCTGGCAGCAGCGGCAGCAGCCCTCTGGGTGAGTTCCATCAGTCTGCAGATGGAGCTGGCGGACTCGTTGTCATAGAAATATTATCAGCGGCCATTGATTGAGCCGTGCCTGTGGGCCAGGCACAGTGCATGGCTCACACCCTCCAAATTCAGGGTTGAAATGACAGGCACTGGTCAGAACTGTGGCTGTGCCTCACCCCAAACTCCATCTTCCCCCTTCTGTCCAGCCGTCAGACAGACTGCCAGAGTGAGAGTTCCCGAGTGCACATCTGAGCATGTCCCGCCCCCCCAAACCCTCCCCTGTCTCCTTCAAACCTGTAGGCAAGTGCAGTGAGTCTGGTAGAATGTGGAGGCGAATGTGGAGGTAGAATCTGGTAGATGGGAAGGCACAGCTGAAAGGCCCGTGGCAGCCGGTTCTTGGCAAGTGTTTGCTGTGCCCCCGGGTTCGGTGTTCGGCGTCACTGACAAAAGCCTGGCAGCAGCAGCAGCAGCCCTCTGGGTGAGTTCCATCAGCCTGCAGATGGAGCTGGTGGACTCGTTGTCATGAAATATTATCAGCGGCCATTGATTGAGCCGTGACTGTGGGCCAGGCACAGTGCATGGCCCACACCCTCCAAATTCAGGGTTGAAATGACAGGCACTGGTCAGAACTGTGGCTGTGCCTCACCCCAAACTCCATCTTCCCCCTTCTGTCCAGCCGTCAGACAGACTGCCAGAGTGAGAGTTCCCGAGTGCACATCTGAGCATGTCCCGCCCCCCCAAACCCTCCCCTGTCTCCTTCAAACCTGTAGGCAAGTGCAGGCCCCTCGGCCTGACACAGCTGCCCACACTCGCCCTCTGCTGCCTGACGCTCCTCACTGCCCGGCCCAGGGCCGTTGCCCTGGGCTCCCGATGCTGTTCCCTCTGTAATTCCCATCCTCACCTCATCCCCGACCAGCTCCCCTCAGTTTCTAAACTCAAACTTCTGAGTTTGTGATTGTTATCCAGGTTACTTCACTGACTTGCTGGTTAAAGTACACATTTGCCTTGATTTTTTTTTGCCTACAGCAACTTAGCACAGAGCTTTTTCACATATTTGCATAACCCCTGGCATTTGTGTATGTGATTGACTGAGATATTGCCCTGGAGGCCCAGCATCCTTCCTCATGCTGCCGTCTCAGGCCACAGCCTTGGGGAGTGAGAGGAGCAGGACTGTGCATGTTCAGGTGGCTGACCCAGGAGTTCTGACCTTTGGGTTTATGCTGAAGTCACAGAACATCATTATGAAATTATTAACATTATTATAACATTATCCTCATAGACTTGGTCCTGGCCCCCTGCCCAGGAGAGAAGCAGTACCCATGAGCCAGAGATTAAAGTTCAGTGAGGCAAATGCAAAATACTCTTGGAACCTGGGAACAAGACTCTGCACTTAACTGGACATAATTGATAGTTGGAAACAAAACATGGACACTATTTTAATAATATTTTGAGGTGTTTTGACTTCTTTTTCTATACTGGTGCTAGACGGGAAAAGATATTTCTATGTAGAGTACCTAACTGTCATCATGAGCATGAACACGTGTGTCAACATGTGTTCCTACCAGTAACAGTGGTTTAAATACTAAACATTTTTATTGTCTCATATGAACAACATGTGGAAGTAGGTAGTGCCCAGGTTGGATCTAAAGATGAATAATCAAAGACGAGGCACATTCCAAGTTTTCCCCTGCATCATTTTAAACATACTAGAGGTCCGGTGCATGAAATTCGTGCACCTGGGGCGGGGGGTGTCCTAAGCCTGACCTGCGCTCTCTCGTAGTCCAGAAACCCTCGGGGGATATCTGTCTCCTTCAAACCTGTAGGCAAGTTTGAAGGAGACATCCTTAGCGTTGCTGTGGAAGCAGGAGAGGCTCCCACCACTGCCACTGGGTTCATGCATTCCAAGTTTTCCCCTGCATCATTTCAAACATACTAGAGGTCCAGTGCATGAAATTCGTGCACCCCAGGGGTGTGTGTGTGTGTCCTAAGCCTGACCTGTGCCCTCTCGTAGTCCAGAAACCCTCAGGGGATATCTGTCTTCTTCAAACCTGTAGGCAAGTTTGAAGAAGACATCCTTAGCGTTGCTGCAGAAGCAGGAGAGGCTCCCACCACTGCCACTGAGTTCATCAGCTGTGAGCCCAGCTTCTGGCTGAGTGGTGCTCCCCCTGTGGGAGTGCACTGACCACCAGGGGGCAGCTCCTGCGCTGAGTGTCTGCCCCCTTGTAGTCAGTGGACGTCATAGCGACTGGTTGTTCTGCTGTTTGGTCAATTTGCATATTAGCCTTTTATTATAAAGGATTAGAGGCCTGGTGCACGATATTTGTGCACAGGGTCGGGGATCCCTCAGCCCGACCTGCACCCTCTCCAATCTGGGAGCCCTCAGGGGATGTCCTACTGACGGCTTAGGCCTGCTCCCTATGGTTCTCTGCTCTCTGCGGGGCCTGCCTGCTCCACACCATGGCAATGGGCAAGCAGGCCTTGCTGGGTGCTGCCTGTGGGCCGTGCTTGCCTGCTCGAGGGTCACCGTGGCTATGGCCAAGCAGGCCCTGCTGTCTGCTGTCAAGCTGCGCAGCGGATCTGCCTGGGGGCGGGTCCGGCTGTGCCGCCACCCTGGAGTTCCTGGCGCCCCGCCCCCGACACTGCATGCACAACCTCCTCCTGTCTGGCCCTGCCTTGCTTTCCAGCCCTTGAAGCAGCCTCGGGGTTGCTGACCAGCCCTCCCCCAGCGCAGGCGTGCGGAGGTCCCTGCCACCCGCCCCCAACGCTGTGTGCGCAACCTCCTCCTGTCCAGTTGACCTGTTACGGTGTCCTGGTTAATTAGCGTATTTCTCTATTACATATATATAGATTGGCTTTTCTCTTCAGGCTGTTGGCCTCATGGTCTCAACAGGCTTGCCACAGCTCCAGCATCACATTCTCGTGGCCGTGTTGAAAGGCAGGAAGGAAGGGGTCAAGAAAGAGAGCTCTTCTCTCTTGATCTGTGCTACTTATTGAGAAGGGGGAAAGTCCCCTGGAGACTTCTCTTTAAGTTTTATTTATCATAAATGGGTCACTTGGCAACCCTCCAGGTGCAAGAGAGGCTGAGAGCACATTTTCAGCATCTATACTGGGAAGTGGGTTCTATTAGGAGAGAAGGGATACAACAACGCCGTTGGCCACAGAAAACCTATTCTTGCCTGTGTAGCTCATCCGCACACCCAGCAGGTATGGAGCGCCTGTGCTGAGTGTCAGGTTCTTGTTCTGGGAGCTGGAAGAGGCGCCTCATACTGTGAGACTCAGTCCCTGCCCTCTCCAAGGAGAGAGCAGCACCCACGGGCCAGAGATTAAAATTCAGTGAGGTCCACGCAAAATGCTCTTGGAAACAGGGAGCAGGACTGAGAAACGCCTTGGTCTTGGAGAACTGAGAGCTGCACAGAGCCGGTGGCCTCTGAGCTGTGTCTTGAAGGATGAAGAGTTT
>NW_005363938.1:5164018-5170757 GCF_000412655.1 Myotis brandtii
CAGCTGTGAGCCCAGCTTCTGGCTGAGTGGTGCTCCCCCTGTGGGAGTGCACTGACCACCAGGGGGCAGCTCCTGCGCTGAGCGTCTGCCCCCTTGTAGTCAGTGGACGTCATAGCGACTGGTTGTTCTGCTGTTTGGTCAATTTGCATATTAGCCTTTTATTATAAAGGATTAGAGGCCTGGTGCACGATATTTGTGCACAGGGTCGGGGATCCCTCAGCCCGACCTGCACCCTCTCCAATCTGGGAGCCCTCAGGGGATGTCCTACTGACGGCTTAGGCCTGCTCCCTATGGTTCTCTGCTCTCTGCGGGGCCTGCCTGCTCCACACCATGGCAATGGGCAAGCAGGCCTTGCTGGGTGCTGCCTGTGGGCCGCGCTTGCCTGCGCGCGGGTCGCCGTGGCTACGGCCAAGCAGGCCCAGCTGTCTGCTGTCAAGCTGAGCAATGGGATCTGCCTGGGGGCGGGTCCGGCTGTGCCACCACCCTGGAGTTCCTGGCGCCCCGCCCCCGACACTGCATGCACAACCTCCTCCTGTCTGGCCCTGCCTTGCTCTCCGGCCCTTGAAGCAGCCTCGGGGTTGCTGACCAGGCCCTCCCCCAGCGCAGGCGTGCGGAGGTCCCTGCCACCCGCCCCCAACGCTGTGTGCGCAACCTCCTCCTGTCCAGTTGACCTGTTACGGTGTCCTGGTTAATTAGCGTATTTCTCTATTACATATATATAGATTGGCTTTTCTCTTCAGGCTGTTGGCCTCATGGTCTCAACAGGCTTGCCACAGCTCCAGCATCACATTCTCGTGGCCGTGTTGAAAGGCAGGAAGGAAGGGGTCAAGAAAGAGAGCTCTTCTCTCTTGATCTGTGCTATTTATTGAGAAGGGGGAAAGTCCCCTGGAGACTTCTCTTTAAGTTTTATTTATCATAAATGGGTCACTTGGCAACCCTCCAGGTGCAAGAGAGGCTGAGAGCACATTTTCAGCATCTATAGTGGGAAGTGGGTTCTATTAGGAGAGAAGGGATACAACAACGCCGTTGGCCACAGAAAACCTATTCTTGCCTGTGTAGCTCATCCGCACACCCAGCAGGTATGGAGCGCCTGTGCTGAGTGTCAGGTTCTTGTTCTGGGAGCTGGAAGAGGCGCCTCATACTGTGAGACTCAGTCCCTGCCCTCTCCAAGGAGAGAGCAGCACCCACGGGCCAGAGATTAAAATTCAGTGAGGTCCACGCAAAATGCTCTTGGAAACAGGGAGCAGGACTGAGAAACGCCTTGGTCTTGGAGAACTGAGAGCTGCATAGAGCCGGTGGCCTCTGAGCTGTGTCTTGAAGGATGAAGAGTTTGCCAGATGCAGAAAGCAAGGAAAGGCCCTTTCAGGCCCTGGGTGGCCGGGGCAGGCCCAGGACCCTGCAGAAGCCTGCTTTTGTTTTCCCCGACCACCACCACTGCTTAGTTCTCCACTCCCCACTGCACCTGACCCCGAGGGACCTGCACCCTTTCTCAGAGCTGCGCTTCGCAGCCATGTTGGCTGTTGGTAGAGCGGCAGATGCGTTGCTCATTCCCCTCAGGTAGTACTTGTTTGCAGGATGTCGCTCAGAGCTGCAGTGGGTGGTGTGGGCTGCTGGGCCAGTGATTCTTTGTCAGCCCGCGATGACATCCCCACTTTTGGGGGGTGCACTGGCTCTCCCCACTGCATAGAGGTTGGGGTGGGGCCTGGTGAACACTTCGTGCCGACGCCAGAGGTTGGCCACAGAACCAGGGTCAGGTGCTGTACCGTCTCCTGGGTGTGGTGAGGGGTGCAGGTGTGAGCGGGACGCCGGCTGAGCCAGTCGAAGGCCTCCCCTGGATTTGTTCAGATCAAGCAGGAAGAAAGGCCTTTTCCCCTTTGGGCGCAACCTT
Source organism: Myotis brandtii (assembly GCF_000412655.1). Lineage (NCBI taxonomy): Eukaryota > Metazoa > Chordata > Mammalia > Chiroptera > Vespertilionidae > Myotis > Myotis brandtii. Next base: position 5,165,907 of record NW_005363938.1, read on the forward strand.
CTATTCCACCCGACCTCCCAGAGAAAGGAAGGCTCATGGTGCTGCTTGTACGTGGGGACTTTGAGTTTACAGGGGACAAAAAACGGGACACTGCTTCACACCAGAGAGATCACTGCTAGTGCTGACATTTCAGACATCTCAGGGGAGAGGCGGCTTGGGACCCACGGGCTCTCTGGCTTGCTCATGAGGCAGGGTTCCCCCAGAGTCCATCCTCGAGTCCTGCGGCCGCCACCTGCTCTCCCTGGCTGAGCTGGGAGGTGCGTTCCATCCTCGAGTCCTGTGACTGCCGCCACCTGCTCTCCCTGGCTGAGCTGGGAGGTGCGGGGAGAGCCGGCAGGCTGGTGCGGGTGTTGCTGGAGGAGACCACAGAGGCCCCTCAGTGCGCACTGGGTGGCGAGGGGCCGTCCCAGATCAATGGTGGCTTATTCACAGAAGACATTTGCCCTCTCAGATGGCGGGTGTTCCGCGTGTGCTTCGGCCGCTCAGCAATATCAGTGAGACCCAGGCCCGCTCTCGCCTTCCATGTTACTGTCCTCACAGTACAGTCACCACCGCTCCACCGGCAAAGGCAGGAAGGCCGGGGCAGCAAAGGACTACACTTGCTTGGCTCTCGCCCTTTTCAGGGAGTGATGCCCTCCCCAGAGACCTCTAAGCGGCCCTCCCCGTGCATCTCCTTGGCCAGAGCCGTCTTTCGCAGGCCCACCATTAGGCCATGGACCAAGCTTGCCTTCCTGCCAAGAAGGAATGCTGACTGGCACCTGAGCAAAGCCACAGCGTTAGTTAGCAAGATGGGGAGGTGCAGCCTTGGCCACTAGCATGCTAGGTGGCCACTGGGAAAGGGGACTTAAAGGTCCCAGGCCAAGGCACCCCCATAGAAGGTGCATTGGAGGAGTGAGATGCAGAGTAGGGCAGGCAGTGCCGCTCAATGTTGGGGCTCCATGCCCTGCGGGAGGAGGCTACTCTGGTGGGTGGCCAAGGGAGGTGGGTCAGAAAGCTGGGAAGCCAATGAAACTCCTTTGAAAGCCAGGATGGGGAGGCCACCCACAGGGCCTGTAAAAAGACTCTGGTTGTTGGGTGGAGCTTGGGACACAGGCCTGGAAGGAGGAAGGTATGGCATCCCCCACCCCGCCCCCCTTCCCTTCTCGGGTTCTCCAATGTGACATGCTGAGCTGTGATGAGCTGGGCCAGGCCAGGGTCTGGCTGATGGAGAGTATGATGTTGCTGGCCTGTAAGGATGTCACCCTGTCTGGTAGTCTGGTTTCCTGGGCAGACACTTCCCCTTCCCGGAGCCGTCTCCCCTCTCCCAGGCCTACCCCACCCCCACCAAGGACTCTTCTGGGCAGGGCCCTTCCCTCACAAGAGGGTGGTCTTAAGGCCCTTGAGCAGTTTCCTGTTGTAATTGCACAATTATGCTTCCCCAGTAGTCATCCCGACCCCCTACCCTGTTGGCAGGGGTCCTGGGACTCCATTGTTCCAATGAGTAGTGAGGGCTCCCTCTTCCCGGGTTCCTTCTTGCTCAACGTGGTGTGTGTGTGTGTGTGTGTGTGTGTGTGTGTGTGTGTGTGTAGGGGGCAGGTTGGAGAGAGTGTTGCCAGAGGGAATTTGATCTCTACAGGCTCTTGTCTTAAAAGCCTATTATTTTAATTCCCAAAGCTTTCCCAGGGAACAGGCAGCACCTACAGCAACAGTCACGGGCCCTGTCTGCCTTCTAATTATGACGACTCATGACTCAGAGTCTCAAATTGGTCATTTCTTTGGCCACTGCATCCTGCGCCACGCTCCCCAGCATGCCCTCCATCAGGCCGCGTTCCAGGAGGGGACGCTGATGTCATTCATCATATGACAGGTCGTACGGAGGAGGCGGAATATCGTGGAGGCAGAGTATCGGTGCTGTTTGCAGCAGGGCTGGGTGACAAGAGGGACTAAAACTTATTTCACTGCAAACCAGGGGAAATCCCACCAACCCCTCCTCCCCGCGCACGCATTTCACTGCGTCTGTTTGCTAAGCTGTGTGTGTGTTTAATTTCATAGGAAAATAAGAAAATACCAAAAATCACTGTCTCACACAAACACCCCCTTTAAAGGAAAAAAAAAAGGTATGTTTATAAGGTGGTAGATTTTATCTCCTTCAGGGACCACTTCCTGGCTGGCTGTGATCCTGACTCGCACTTGTGGGGGGGTAGTGGGGGAGAGGCAGGCGTGTGTCCTGGCGCTGGCAGTTTTGGTGGGGACAAGCCACTCCTTGGGGGTCGCGTCCCCCCCACCCTGCCACCCTCCCTCTATTGTGAAAAAGCTTTCAAACGATTTCTCCATTTTATGAGTCCTGCCCCTGCCCCTCACTATCTCAGCTTTCCTCCAAATAACTGGAACAAAAGCTCAGGCAAAGTGAAGACCCTCCTTCCTCACCCCCAGGGGGTTCCCTGTGGAGTCTGCTCCCACCTGGCTTCACTCCCAGCCCCACGGCTGGGTCTGCCTTGGCCAAGTCCCAGGGACACCCACCCTCAAATCCAACCCCTTCATCCACCTGCTTCTGGGGGCCTTTGACCCCAGCATGGCTTTGCTCTCCCCTCTCCTCCCTGTGCCCCTGAGCCCTCCGCTCCCCCTCTGCCTGCCAGGCCTCTCCTCACCCATCCCTCACTCCTCCCTCCCTTCCCACCCTGCCCACGGGAGTCTCTGTCACCTGACTCCTGTGACCTGCCCTTTGTAACGTGCCCTCACTCCTTCCCTGACCCCTCACTCTCAAATGGGTGGCCCCAAACCCCATTTCTCTGCCGAACCACGAGCCTGTTGATTCAGTGCCTTAGATGCCCATCAGCTCCTCACACTAGGCGAACCTGCTCTCGCAGCCTTCCTGACTGGCACCCCACCCAGTCCACCAGTCAGCGCTCAGCGACGGAGGATGCCACTGCTGCCTACCTCCTGCTGGGCCTTTGCCAGTCTCCCTGCTGCCCTCCCTGCCTCTTGGCCGGGGGCCTCCACACTGTCATTGATCACATACCCCGATCAGAACATGATTTGAGCAGGGAGCAGGCAATGCCAGGGCAGGCATGTGAATTTATACACCATGTTCACAAACCTCAGTGACCTGCCCTCTGTGAGGTGCCCATTATGGCCTACCCTCTGTGAGGTGCCCTCTGTGACCTGTCCTCTGTGACCTTCCCTCTGTGAGGTGCCCTCTGTGACCTGCCCTTTGTGACCTTCCCTTTGTGACCTTCCCTCTGTGAGGTGCCCTCTGTGACCTGTCCTCTGTGACCTTCCCTCTGTGAGGTGCCTTCTGTGACCTGCCCTCTATAACCAGTCCTCTGTGACTTGCCCTCTTTGAGGTGCCTTCTGTGACTTGCCCTCAGTGATCTGTCCTCTATGACCTGCCCTTGGTGAGGGCCCTTTGTGACCTGCCCTCTGTGACCTGCCCTCTGTGACCTGCCCTCTGTGAGGTGCCCTCTGTAACATGTCCTCAGTTATCTTCCCTCTGTGACCTGCCCTCTGTGGCCTGTCTTTGAGAACTGCCCTCTGTGAGGTGCCCTTTATCATCTTCTCTCTGTGACCTTCCTTTGTGAGGTGCCCTCTGTGGCCTGTCCTCTGTGACCTGCCCTTAGTGAGGTGCTCTCTTTGACCTGCCCTCAGTGAACTGCCCTCTGTGACCTGCCCTCTGTGACCTGCTCTCAGTGAACTGCTCTCAGTGAACTGCCCTCAGTGAACTGCCCTCTGTGACCTGCCCTCTGTGGCCTGCCCTCTGTGATCTGCCCTTAGTGAGGTGCCCTCTATGGCTGACCTCTGTGACCTTCCCTCTGTGACCTTCCCTTTGTGACCTTCCCTCTGTGGCCTGCCCTCTGTGACCTTCCCTCAGTGAACTGCCCTCTGTGACCTGCCCTCAGTGAACTGCCCTCTGTGACCTGCCCTCAGTGAACTGCCCTCTGTGACCTGCCCTCAGTGAACTGCCCTCTGTGACCTGCCCTCAGTGAACTGCCCTCTGTGACCTGCCCTCAGTGAACTGCCCTCTGTGACCTGCCCTCAGTGAACTGCCCTCTGTGACCTGCCCTCAGTGAACTGCCCTCTGTGACCTGCCCTCAGTGAACTGCCCTCTGTGACCTGCCCTCAGTGAACTGCCCTCTGTGACCTGCCCTCAGTGAACTGCCCTCTGTGACCTGCCCTCAGTGAACTGCCCTCTGTGACCTGCCCTCAGTGACCTGCCCTCAGTGAGGTGCCCTCTATGGTCTGCTCTCTATGAGGTGCCCTCTGTGACCTGCCATGAGTAACCTGCCCTCAGTGAACTTAATTGTGTGACCTGCCCTCTGTGTGGTGCCCTCAGTGAGCTGCCCTATCAGGTGCCCTCTGTGACCTGTTCTCAGTGGTCTGCCTTTTGTGACCTGCCCTCTGTGGGGTATCCTTTGTGAGGTGCCCTCTGTGACCTGACTTCTGTGAGATGTCCTCTGTGACCTGCCCTCTTTGCGATGACTTCTATGACCTGCCTTCAGTGTTCTATTCTCTGTGACCTGCCCTCTGTGAGGTGCCCTCTATAACCTGCTCTCAGTGGTCTGCCATTTTTGACATGCCCTCTCTGAGGTACCCTTTGTGAGGTGCCCTCTATGGCCTGTCCTCTGTGACCTGCCTTGTGGGAGGTGCCCTCTGTGACCTGCCCTCTGTGAGGTGTCCTCTTTGAGGGGCCTTTTGTGACCTTCCCTCAGTTATTAGCCCTTTGTGAGGTGCCCTTTGTGACTTGCCCTCAGTGACCTGCCCTTTGTGAGGTGCCTTCTCTGACTTGCCATCTATGACCCGCCCTTTTTGAAGTGCACTCTGTGAGGTGCCCTGTGTGAGGTGCCCTCTATGACCTGCCCTCTGTGAGGTGGCCTC
>NW_005363938.1:5171172-5173020 GCF_000412655.1 Myotis brandtii
TGTGAGGTGCCCTCTGTGATCTGCCCTCTGTGAGGTGCCCTGTGTGAGGTGCCCTGTGTGAGGTGCCCTGTGTGAGGTGCCCTGTGTGAGGTGCCCTGTGTGAGGTGCCCTGTGTGAGGTGCCCTGTGTGAGGTGCCCTGTGTGAGGTGCCCTGTGTGAGGTGCCCTGTGTGAGGTGCCCTGTGTGAGGTGCCCTGTGTGAGGTGCCCTGTGTGAGGTGCCCTGTGTGAGGTGCCCTGTGTGAGGTGCCCTGTGTGAGGTGCCCTGTGTGAGGTGCCCTGTGTGAGGTGCCCTGTGTGAGGTGCCCTGTGTGAGGTGCCCTGTGTGAGGTGCCCTGTGTGAGGTGCCCTGTGTGAGGTGCCCTGTGTGAGGTGCCCTGTGTGAGGTGCCCTGTGTGAGGTGCCCTGTGTGAGGTGCCCTGTGTGAGGTGCCCTGTGTGAGGTGCCCTGTGTGAGGTGCCCTGTGTGAGGTGCCCTGTGTGAGGTGCCCTGTGTGAGGTGCCCTGTGTGAGGTGCCCTGTGTGAGGTGCCCTGTGTGAGGTGCCCTGTGTGAGGTGCCCTGTGTGAGGTGCCCTGTGTGAGGTGCCCTGTGTGAGGTGCCCTGTGTGAGGTGCCCTGTGTGAGGTGCCCTGTGTGAGGTGCCCTGTGTGAGGTGCCCTGTGTGAGGTGCCCTGTGTGAGGTGCCCTGTGTGAGGTGCCCTGTGTGAGGTGCCCTGTGTGAGGTGCCCTGTGTGAGGTGCCCTGTGTGAGGTGCCCTGTGTGAGGTGCCCTGTGTGAGGTGCCCTGTGTGAGGTGCCCTGTGTGAGGTGCCCTGTGTGAGGTGCCCTGTGTGAGGTGCCCTGTGTGAGGTGCCCTGTGTGAGGTGCCCTGTGTGAGGTGCCCTGTGTGAGGTGCCCTGTGTGAGGTGCCCTGTGTGAGGTGCCCTGTGTGAGGTGCCCTGTGTGAGGTGCCCTGTGTGAGGTGCCCTGTGTGAGGTGCCCTGTGTGAGGTGCCCTGTGTGAGGTGCCCTGTGTGAGGTGCCCTGTGTGAGGTGCCCTGTGTGAGGTGCCCTGTGTGAGATGTGCTGTGTGAGGTGCCCTGTGTGATCTGCCCTCTGTGAAGTGCCCTCTGTGAGGTGCCCTTTTTGACCTGTTCTCTGCGACCTCCCTTCAATGACCTGCCACCTGTGACCTGTCCTTTGTGAAGTGCACTCTGTGACGTACTGTATGGCCGTGGATTCCAGTTAGTACAAGTTCAGAGGCTTATGTTTTGTAAAGGTGGGGAACATCTGGCCCATGGGCCATAAAAGGCCTGGGTAATCCTGTGGTCTGGCCCTGGCAAGACATTAGGGGTGAGTTAGTTAAATGTTTGACAAATGTAGCAGGCACATGTTTAAGCTGCTAATTTTGTATGGCTCGCAGATGATGTTACACACATCTAATGGCCCTGGGCAGAGAATAGGTTCCCCACCCCTGCCTTAAAACCACACAAACCTAGTCTCCTATGGTCCTGAAGGCCAGAGTCCAAAATGGTTTCAGGGGCCAAACCAGGGTGGCGGCAGAGCCGTGCTCCTCCTGCGTCTCCAAGGGAGAATCCTTTCTTAGCCTTTTCCAGCTTCTAGAGGTGCCCTGTGTGATCTGCCCTCTGTGGTTCATGCCCCTTCCCTGGCCTCAAAGCCAGCAGTGTGGCATCTTCACACCTGTCTCTGCGTCCACTGTCACCTCACCTTCTCCCTCTTCGGTTGTCTCAGCTCCCCCACCCCCTCATCTAAGGACCCTGTGACTTCCTGGGGCCACCCAGATGCCCCAGCTCCCCTCCCCATCTTTTTTTTTAATTAAATCTTTATTGTTCAGATTATTACATTGGTTCCT
>NW_005363938.1:5174192-5233775 GCF_000412655.1 Myotis brandtii
GTATTTTACTTCCGCACCGCACCTCCTCTGAGTCTCGGTATGCTTTTCTCTTTCCTTCTAGTTGTAGAATTTCCACTCAGCCAGCCTTCCTGTGGTTCTGGATGATATCCGTTATGTCTTTTAGTTGTATTTTTGAAGTGGTTGTGCGAGGCAGCAAACTCTGGTGTTTACCTATGCCGCCATCTTGGTTTTTCTCTCCCCTCCCCATCTTAAGGGCCTTAATGAGTCACACCTGCAACGCCCCTTTCGCCTTATACAGTAACACTCCCAGGGTCCAGGGGTTAGGACCTGAATACTTTGGGGTCCGCATTCCGGGTCTCGCTCTCCCCCTCAGCCAGAGTGAGCTTCTGGATCTGCTGCCTGAACACTCCTTTTTCTCTGGCTCTTCATTGCCACCTGTCAGCAAGGCCCTTTGCACCTTGGTTCCACCCACCTTTTTAAACACATCTCCCCCTACTGTTTCCTCTTCTCTTCATCACCACCCCTAACACGCAGGCCCCAGCCGCCCATGATTACATGTTATGTTCTAGCAACACTAAATGCCGGGAGTCCTGCCAGCAGGGCTGTGCGTGTGCAGGTGATCAGGTGCGAACTGAACAAGCTTCTCATCATGGACGTACACTGATTTATCTGGGAGCCCAGAGGCCGTCCCCTCGAAACTGCCCTCCCATACAAACCTTCACACACACAGGCAGGAGGGCACACAATAAAATTCCTAGCTGATTAAAAAAATATATTTTTTTATTGCTTTCAGAGAGGAAGGGAGAGAGAGAAGAGAGAAACATCAATGATGAGAGAGAAACATCAATGATGAGAGAGAATCATTGACTGGCTGCCTCCTGCACGCCCCCACTGGGGACTGAGCCCGCAACCTGGGCCTGTGCCCTGACCGGGAATCGAACTGTGACCTCCCGATTCATAGGTCAAAGCCCAGCCACTGAGCCACGCGGCAGGCCCTAGCTGACTTTTGAAACGATAAAGAGGTGGTGTCTTCTAACTCATGTCTGCTGCTGCTCAGCTAGAGGCAGCCCTGTTCCACATGCACTTCTCATACCTTCCTGCCTTTGCACTTGCCGTTCTCTTTGCCGTCAGCGCCCTCCCAGCTTTCCCCTTTCCTTGCTCACCTGTTCACCTTTCAACACCCAGCCAAGGCATTAGAACTCCTCCGAGGCCCTGCCTGCCCCCGGAGGGAAACTGCCCCTCTCCCCGTCCATACTCCTAGTGTTGTCCATTACACATGGGTTGCGGTTTATTGGCTTAAATATTCGCCTCCCCTTCCCCACCCAGACATGAGTCCCCGAGTTGCGGATTGTGCCCGAATCACCTCCCTCTCAGCAGTGCGGGTCTGTGCAGGCCCCTTGCAAAGCCATTCTAAGCACCTGCCAAAGAATGCACGCAGGACTAATTTCCTTTGGCAAGCTCACAAAATAACAGATTTCCGACTGCCCTAATTATCTTCCCTTCCCTCCTATTCAGCCAGCTCCGAGAGCCCTGATATCTCATGAAGACTTTCTAATGGACTCATTTATAAAACCATGCTCTTTTTTAATAAGTCAGGGGTAACTCACCACATATATTACTAATGGCCTCTTTCAAAATGCCTTGGCACCTCTTTTGGTTTCGAAAAGCCCTAAATGGATTTCTCAGTTTGAGCAGAACCAATTTATCCTTGTAAGGTTTACCCATCTACAACAAGAACATTTCTGAATGATTCACAATATCTATATTGCAGCTTTCCTGCAGTGGATTCAAATATTTTAGTATCAGATATTTTAATAGAAAATATATTGATATTTTTGTCCTGATATGTCAATAGACCAGGGTCCCCTTTCAAGTGACTGTGGCTCCCCGGCCTCTGCAGTGGTTTATATGACTTGTCCCACATATTCACTGCCCCTCTCCAGGCCCATTGCTTCCGCACCTTCCTGGGTCCCTCCCTCATGGGAAGGTAGACTGCCCTCCTGTCCCATTGGCTTCATGCTTGGCTATTCAACCTACTTTGGTCAATGGCATGTGAGAAGATACATCCCAGTGGAAGTTTTAAAAACCAATGAAATGTTGCCAACACATAGATCAGTGGAACAGAATAGAGAGCCCAGAAATAAACCCGTATGGTCAATTAATCTATGATAAAGGAGGCAAGAATATACAATGGGGTAAAGAGAATCTCTTCAATAAATGGTATTGGGAAACTGGACAGATACTATACACGCAAAAACAATGAAACTAGACCATTTTCTTACACCATGTATAAGAATAAACTCAAAATGCATTAAAGACTTCAACGTAAGACCCGAAACTATAAAACTCCTGGAAGAAAACACAGGCAGTAAACTCTCTGACATTGCTCTTAGTAACATTTTTTGTGTATGTATCTCCTCAGGCAAGGGAAAATATAAACAAATGGAACTACATCAAAGTAAAAAGTTTTTGCACAACAAAGGAAACCATCAGCAAAATGAAAAGACAACCTACTGATTGGGAGAAGATATTCTCCAATGACATATCAAATAAGGGGTTAATATCCAAAATTTATAAAGAACTCATACAACTTAACACCAAACAAAACAAAACAAAACAAACACTCCCAAAACAAAATCAAGAAACATTGGGCAGAGGACTTGAATGAATATTTCTCCAAAGAGAACATACAGATGGTCACTAGACATATGAAAAGGTGCTCAATATCACTAGTCAATAGAGAAATGGAATTTATCCCCTCACACCTGTCAGAATGGCTACCATCAATAAATCAAGAAACAACAAGTGTTGGGGAGAATGTGAAAAAAGGGAACTCTTGTGCATTGTTGTGGGATTGCAAATTGGTACAGCCACTATGGAAAACAGTATGGAGATTCCTCAAAAAATTAAAAATAGAACTACCTATAGAACCCAGCAATTCCAGTCCTGGGTATTTATCTGAAGAAATCCAAAACACTATTTGAAAAGATATGTGCATCCCTATGCTCACTGCAGCATTATTTACAACAGTCAAGATATGGAAGCAATCTGTGTCTATTGATAGACAAATGGATCAAGAAAATGTGGTACATATATACAATGGAATACTACTGCGCCATAAAAATGGATGAAAATTTACCATTTGTTATATCATGGATGGACCTAGAGGGTATTATGCTAAGTGAAATAAGTCAGACAGAGAATGACAAATATGATTGCACTTATATGTGGGATCTAAGAAAAACAAAAGGACAAAGTGGAAAGACTCATTAATGCAGAGAACAAACTGATGGTTGCCAGCCTGGCCAGAGTGGCTCCGGGGTTGAGTATCAACCTATGAACCAGGAGATCACTGTTCGATTCCCAGTCAGGGCACATCCCCGGGTTGTGGGCTCAGTTCCCAATGTGGGGCTTGAAGGAGGCAGCCAATAAATGATTCTCTATCATCGTTGATGTTTCTAGCTCTCTCCTTCTCTCCCTCTCTCTTCTTCTCTGAAATCAATAAAAATATTTTTTTTTAAATATTTTAAAAATTGATGGCTGCCATATTGGGAGGGGAGATTGGGAGACTGGTTACACAAGTTGAAGAGATTAAGAAGTTAAAATTGGCAATTTCAAAATAATCATGGATATATGAAGTACAGCATAGGGAATATAGTAAATAATATTGTAATAACTATGTATGGTGTCAGGTGGGTTCTAGAATTATCAGGGGGTTCAGTTCGTAAGTTATATAAATGTCTAACCACTGTGCTGCATATCTGAAACTAATATAGTATGGAATGTCAACTGTAATTTTAAAAAATTTAAAATAAAAAAAAGCTGCCCCTTCAGTTTGTCTGCTGAGGATGATGAAAACACTTGGACCGTGCCACTGCCAAGTCGACTTGTAACATGAGCAAGAAATAAAAGTTTGTGCTTATAAGCTCCTGTGGTTTTATTTTTTAAATTTATCTTTAGCTCCTGCGGTTTTAGAGTTATTCGTTGCTGCAGCTCAACATGGCAAAAGCTGAGTGACGCAGATGCTTAGGGTCACACAAAGAAGACAGAGATTTATGTTTTTGAAAACTCCAAGTAAAAAACTCCAGTTTTTACTCCATTGGATTATGGGACACCTGCTAGCTTGCAAAAAAGACTCGTTAAACCTCCACAACCCCATTCCCATTGCCACATGTCATGGTCTCCCAGTTTTAGCATCCATTCCTCCCATCACCATAGCAACACATGTTCTGGGGCTGGAGTGGTAATATCCTCGAAAGGGACGGGGGAAGCAATTTTTACTTCCTCCTCTGACCTCTGAAGCCTCACCTTCTCTTCCATGGCTTTATTCTCTGTGGTAAAGATGAAGGTAAAACGCTCGAAGACAGAGAACCAAGATGGCAGCGTAGGTAAATGCCTGTACTCGCCGCTTCCCACAACCACATCAAAATTACAACTAAAATACAGAGCAACCATCATCCAGAACCGCCTGAAAGCTGGCTGGATGGAAGTCTTACAACTAGAGAAGTAAAGAAGGAAGCACACTGAGACGGGTAGGAGGGACGGAGGCACTGAACTGACTGGACCTGCTCCCACGTGTGCCGCTTTTTTAATTGGGAGGGAGATCGTCTCTGCAGAGGCCCCCAGGGAGGAGCAAGGGGTTCCAGCCCCGAACCAGCCCCCCAGCCCAGGCTCCCAGAGCTGGGAAGAGAAGTCCCCATAACTAGGGGCTGTAAAAACCAGCATGGATTGTGGCTGAGGAACACGGAGGCTGCCGGAGACCCAGGTGTCCCTTGTAAAGGGCCGGGCACGAACTTACTCAGACTCGCTTCCTCTGAGCTCCAGTGTCAGGGCGAGGCTCCTGGGGACACAGACACATACGAGGAGGAACTGGATTGTCTGACATCGGGGCAGGAACTCGGTGGCTTTCTCCCAGCAGGAGGTGCTAGCAGGGGTCTGTTCCTGTGGGAGGTCCTCCTCGGTTGCAGGGCTGACTGGCCGCCACTTGTTTACTCTGCCCTGGTGATTCCCCGAGACCCCGCCTCATCCAGTTTATAACCCCACCCAAGCTGTGTGCAGCGGCTTTTGCATGAGAATGGCTAAAATCTCTCTCACAAGCTGCAGCTGGGTCAGGAAGCCCCAAACCTATCAATAAAAGGCCCAACACTCGGCACCACCAGCTTGCCTTCCTTCACAGCTGGGCCTCATCTGGGCACTCCCAAACCTGATACAAAGAGGAAGAATCTGTAGATCTCTCTGTAGCTCCTGCTGGGTGACCCCAGGCCTTGGCTAACTGCATCTCCCTGGAGACCCAAGAGCCAGTGCACCCAGTGGTCAGCATCAGACCATACCAGCGACACATCTTTCAGCAACACACTCAAGGGGCAGACTCAGTGAGCACCAAAGCCCCACTGAAGGAAGTCTTGCTCCACAGGGTGTCTCCTGCACAGCAGCTCTCCCCCCTGTAGTTGCAGCTGGTCCTCACAGCCAATTTACTTGGAGGTCAATTCCTCCCAGTGACGTCAACAGTAATCAGGGCTCAATTACAAGGCTGTGCACACAGCCCACACGGGGGCGCACCTAGAGTGCCCAGCTCAGGTGACTGGGTAGGCTAAGACACTGGGCCCTAAAGGACACCTACTACACAAGGCCACTGTATCAACTCAAGGAGACATAGAAGCTCTACCCAATATATAGAAACAAACACAGGGCAGCAGCCAAAATGCAGAGACAAAGAAACATGTCACAAATGACATGGTCTTATTTTTTTTTTAACCCAATTTGATTATTTATGTAGGATGTTTAGAGCATTTAGACTTAATGTGATTATTAATGTAGTTAGGTTTAAGTCTATCAACTTGCTGTTAGTTGTCTATTTGTCTCATCTATTCTTGGTCCCTTTCCCCTCTTTTTTCTGTCTTCTTTTGGTTTAATGAGTATTTTTATTTTTTATGACCTCATTTTATCTCCTTTGTTGGCTCATTAACTCTTATGTTTTCAAACATTTTAGTGGTTGTTTCAGGGTTTATTGAATACATCCAGTGATATTATACAACTTCACATAGAAGATAAAAAACCTTTCAAGACTATACTTCCACTTCTCCTCCATAACTCTTCTGCTATTGCAGCCTTGTGCTTTACTTTTACAAATGCTGTGAACTCCACAATGCATTGTTTTCATTTTTGTATGCCCTACCAGTTATATTTTAAGGAGATATACACAGCAACAAACATTTATACGTACCATTTCCGGGGTTCTTTAATCTTTTGTGTGGATCCGTACTTTCATTTGGTATCATCTTCCGTCTGCCTGAGGGAAATCCTTCAGCAACATTTTTGTAATGGGACTCTGCTGATAATTAATTCTTTTAGCTCTTCCTTTCACCTTCATTGTTTTAAAGATATTTTCACTGAGTATAGAATTCTGTGTTTTCAGCCTTTTTTTCCCCCTTTCATCACTTTAAAGATGAGGCTCTTTTGTTTTTTACTTGTGTGTTTCTGATAAGAAATCTACTGTCATTTTTATCTCTGTTCTTGTGTGTGTAACATGTCCTTTTCTCCCTCTGGCTGCTGCTTTTAAGGTTTTCTTTTCTATTCCTGGTTTTGAGCAACTTGTTAATGATATGCTTGGGTACAGTGTTCTTCATGTTTCTTGTTTATAGTTTCCATCACAGTTTAAAAATTTTCAGCTATTATTTCTTCAAATATTTTTTTTGGTCCCTCCCCCCCTTTGGGGGGGTCTAGACTTCAATATGTATATTAGTCACTCCAAGTTGTCACAGCTCACTGCGGCTCTTTTGAATTTTGAAAGTTATTTTTCTCCCCGTTTCACTTTGGGTAATTTCTCTTGCTAAATATTTGAGTGTTCTTTTCTTCTGCTAGGTCTAATCAGCCATTCATCCCATTCATCTTAATAATTATAGTTTTCATCTCTAGAATCTTTTTTTTAAAAAACACCTCCTATGTCTCTACTTTGCTTTTTTAATTTAAAGAACACAACAAGAATGCCTGTTGTAATGGTCCTGTCTAATAATTCTAATGCCTTTGGCAGTTCTAGGTCATTTTCAACTGATGACCTTTCCTCCTCCTGATGGTCCATGTCTTCCAACTTTTTTGCAAGCTTTGTAATCGTTGGACATAAGACAATGTAAATTTTACTTTATCGTGTGCTGGATATTTTTGCATTCCTATATTCTTTTTTAAAAAAATTCTCACCTGAGGATATAATTTTTACTCATTTTAGACAGGGAGAAAGAGAGAGAGAGAGAGAGAGAGAGAGAGAGAGAGAGAGAGAGAGAGTGCAAAAGAGAGAAACATTGATTGGTTGCCTGCTGTACTCACTCCGACTGGACTGGGAATCGAACCCACAACCTGGGTATGTGCCCCGACTGGGAATTGGGCCTGTCACCTTTCCATGTACGGGATGATGCTCCAACCAATTGAGCCACACCAGCTAGGGCTTTCTATATTTTTTATTTTGTTCTGGAATACACTTACTAGTAAGTAACATAAAAACAGTTTGATCCTTTGCAGTGGTTCTCAACCTGTGGGTCGCGACCCCTTTGGGGGTCGAATGACCCTTTCACAGGGGTCGCCTAAATACATCCTGCATATCAGATATTTACATTACGATTCATAACAGTAGCAAAACTACAGTTATGAAGTAGCAACGAAAATAATTTTATGGTTGGGGGTCACCACAACATGAGGAACTGTATTAAAGGGTCGTGGCGTTAGGAAGGTTGAGAACCACTGCTTTAGAGTCTTGCTCCTAAGGTTTGTTAGGTAGAACCAGAGCAGTGTTCAGTCTGGGGTAATGATTTCCCACTATCGATGCAAGACCTTCCTGACCACCCTGCACAATGCCCTGTGAAAGATGATGTTTTCCATCTCACTGGTGGGAACAGGCATGATCCCTGAGCCTGTGCGAGCACTGGGCATTGCTCCCGACTCCTTTGTGTGGTTGAATGGGATTGATTGCCTGAAGCACTGCCCTATAGTTACTTTCCCTGCAGCTTTGCAGGAGGGTGAGTCCTTTTCTATAACAATACCCTGCAGGGGATCATTTGGGGAAATATTACAAAATATCACAGCAAAATAAAACCAAATCTGCACAAAATGCATGTTAGAGTGAAGTGGATTAGAAGCAGCATATTTAAAAATAAAACTAAGAGCATTACTGGTAGTTGGCATCATTTGAGTCAGAATTGATATGACTGCCTCTACCCCCTGCCGCCCCCCACAAAAAAGCTAATGTGATCTCAGGTTTCATTAAAAGAAATACTATGTCTAAGACAAAGAAAGTGACATTTGCTCCCCTCTGGTAGCCTGCTAGGTGGGCAAGAGCCTTGATGATGCTGTTGACTGCTCACCAAATCCCAGAATTATTTCCCTCTATACATTTTTATTTAATAGATGTTTAAATATCTGTAATTTAAAGCTGCTTTTGGTTGGATATTAGATGACTTGCAGCTGAATACATCTTCACTGATGCAACCTTCCCAAGGAAAATGAATTGATCCTCACTATGAACGGATATGCCCTTTACCGTTCGACTGTGATCTATGGGACCAGACTCATTGGCTGACACATAGTAGGAAATATAAATATATATTGAATGGTGTATTAAAAAATGGAATTCTCTACACATCTGACAGTGTTGTCCACTTTCCTCCATAGATGACTAATGGCAGAATATGGAGAAATGATTCTCAGAAGCTAACATGTATCAGACTTGCTGGTGTGTATTAAACTAGATTTCAGGCTCCACTGCCCAGAGATCTGCCTGGTAGATCTGGGGTGGGGCTCTGGAGTCAGCATTTTGAACCACACCCTAGAAGATTCTAATAACGAGGGTCCGTAGGCTACTTTAACAAACAGTGACATAGAGAACCAAAGGCTGCTAAATCATACACATGGAGATTTCCCCAAATTTGGGGGGTAAATTTTGCAGTCACTCCCTAAATGATCTTTAAAGGGTCTTTATATGTCTATAAGGCTTTTAAGAAATGCGCCTTTAAGTGCTGTAGAGCAATATCTCTTTTCCAGGATGGCATACAGATCTAGTCCGGTCCAGCCCAGCCCCATTCCCAGGAGAGCGGTGTCCTGGGATGGCCTTCTGAAGTCTTGCTCACGCTTACTCTTTATCATGGCTCAGTAATTTCTCCCTGCCATTCCCTAGGTCTCCGTGAATTCTGTTTCCCACCAAACAGGTGAGTCTGCGAAGCCTCTCCCTCTCTCCATCATGTCTATGTTCCAAGTCTAGAACATAGAAGTGATGGAGAGAGGGAGAGAAGAGAGAAAGAAAAACCATCAAACACAGATGGTCCAGTAAGTCTTTTTTTTCCTTTGGATTTTAATTTAATTCTTCTAGTTGATCTCTTAAGAACTTTTAAAAATATTTCCTTTTAATTCAAAAGAAAATCTACGTACTTCATCATTTGCACAGCAGGAAGGCTCCCTACAGAAAAGAACACTCAGATCAAAAACATGATGTTGGAACAAGAAAAACATATTTTCAGTCCCATAAGCCACATACAAGTTATACAGAAATTAGAACTTTTTAAAAGGAAATTTTCATATTTATTTTTTATCATATTTATTGTAGGATATTTAGATAATATATAAAAACACAAAGAAAACAATAAATATCATTATTTATAGCTCAATAACCCAGATATAACTCTGGTTAGAGTTCTATGCTTACAAAAACATGGACTTTTTGACTCTCAACAAATTGAAATGATAGTGTTTAACTTATGACTTCCATTTAAATTTTTATGAACATATTTTATGCAATCAAATATTCTTTAAAAAACTATTTTTAATGACTGCATAATATATTTATATTTATACACATCATGATAGTTATAAACTAATATCTGCCTATTGCTGGATATGTAGATCATTTCTCACGTTTCTCCATTAAATGTAAATGCTAGTCTTCATTTCCCCCTTTCTCTTCCCTTCTCATATTCTCTTTCCTTCCCTTCTCCTTCCCATCTTGCTTTCCCTCCTGGTGTGAGGATGTGGTCATGCAGCATCCAGGGAAGCAGGCTGACCAGAGGGAGTGGGCCCTGCAGAGGCCCAGGGGGTGTCCCCTGGCGCTGTTGAAGCAGCAAAGGAGTTGGCGTGCCACCTGGAGGAGTTGGTGGCAGTGTCCCCAGCAAGTTTTGACCATATTTCTGATTAATTCCTAGATATGGATTTAATGGGTCTGAGAGGCTGTATTTTGGGGGATTTCCACAACCGTTGGCGGCATCATACTCTCACTATCAGCGTATAGGGCCCTGTCTATGACATCTGACTAGTACTATTCCTTAAATCATTGCAGTGTGATTGGTTCTATATTTGATTCCTAGTAAGTTTTAAAGTTCTTTATCTTCATTAGCCAATAAATAGTATTTCTTCTTTTTTGAATTATCTACTCATGTCTTTTGCCTATTTTTTAAAAATTGATGGGCTAGTATTTTACATGTAGATTTAAAAAAATAATGATTTTAAAGGCTATTCATTCTTTGTTTCCTTGGAAATCTTTTTGTCATTTTGTAAGTTTCCAATTTTGTTTTGCATTTTAAAGTAACTGAATGATTTTCACATAACGAAAAATATGTCTTCTAAAAGCAATGTGTCTTGAATTGGATACATCAGATTTTGAACAGAAAAATGACATTAGTAGAAAAACTGGTGAAATTAGAATAAAGTTAGTGAAATTAGTTAATAGAAATGTACCAATGTCAGTTTCTCAGTTTTGACAAAAGTACCATGATAATGTAAGATGTGATATTTGGGAAAATGGGTGAGGAGTATATGGGAACTCTCCATACTATCTTAGCAGCCTTTCTGCAAATCTGAAATTATTCCAAAATAAAAGTTTTATTAAAAACAAACAGAAAAATAAATCTTTTCATTTTTTTCTTCTACTTTCTCTCATTATTTTAGACTTGGAAAATTTTTGCCCATGTAGAGATCATGATTACATTCACCTATATTTTCCTCTAACATTTTTGTGTTTTAAGATTTTGCATTTTATCTGTAGCTTATTTTGGTGTATGGCATAAAATTAAGATATAATTTGTATGTATCTGACTTCCAGACTTTAGCTACTGGTTAGGAAGGAGTAACACCGATTGGATTTACTCACTAGCCTGAAACAACCAAATATTGGGCAAAATATCAGACAAAATATATGACATAATGACTCTCATGACAGGGACACCAGGCAATGAAGAATGGTGATCCCTGAAAGATGCAACAATGAGGTGAGCCTTATGCTTGTCCCAGCTTACATCCTCAGGCAAGTTTTCAGGCTTGGATACATGGAGGGGGAACCCAGACAAAGCCAATGGTCTCCCTGACCTAAGGATACAGGGCTAGGAGTCCAGGGAGACCAAGAAGTATAGAGTTTTCAAGAAAGAGGAGTGGAGAGAAGAGAGCGAGAGTGAGAGTGAGAGAGAGAGAGAGAGAGAGAGAGAGCGCCAGAGATCAGTAGAGGGCTCTCAATCTTTAGCTGAGTTCTGAGCAAGGTGTTCATGTGAAGAACTACCTGGCATTGGGAAAGAACCCTTTGAAAAGATTGGCAGGAACAATCCTCAGAGTTCAGACAGGACCAGGAAGAGCTTTTGTTCCTACCAGCCACAACAGCATAATACTAAGAAGCATTTTACCACAGTGGCGAGGAGAACCACAAGAGCATATGGGATAAAGAGAAAACAAGTAGCAAATGGTAGAATTAAGTTCTACCATATCATTAATCACAATAAATATACATAGTATAAATACTCATTTAATTAAAAGACATATATAGCCCTGGCTGGTGTGGCTCCATTGGTTGGGTGTTGTCCTGTGCACCAAAAGGTTGCTGGTTTGATTCCCCGTCAGGGCACAGGCCTGGGTTGCTAGCTCAATCCCTGGTAGGGGGAGTGCAGGAGGCAGTCAATTGATGTATTTTTTTTTTAACACTAATGTGTTTTTGTTCTCTCTCTCTCTCCCTTCTTCTGTCTGTAAAAATCAATAAAAAGAATTTTAAAAATTAAAAATAAAGGACATATATACTAGTAGACAACTTTTTAGTTAAAAGGCAGAGATGATCAGATTGGACAAAAAAAAATAAGACCTAACTATGTGCTGTCTTTAAGAAACCCAATCTATAATAATAAAAGCATAATATGCTAATTAGGCCAGATGACCTTCTGGATGAAGCTGGGGCTGTGAGGGAAGCCTGGGTCCTGGGTGCCAGAGGGAAGCCGGTGCCAGCAGCCGGGGGAAGGAAGGCCTACTCTTGCATGAATTTTGTGCATCGGGCCTCTAGTTTAAATATAAAGACACAAATAGCTCAAAATTTAAAAAGAATAAAAGAAATATACCATGTTAACTCCAATTTTAAAGACTCTGGAGTAACTATATTGATATCAAACAAAGCAGACTTCCAAGCAAAGAAAACTACCAGGAATAAAAAGGTCATTTCACAATGATTAAGAGCTCAATAAATTAGGAGGACACAACAGTCCTAAACATTTGTGCATCTAAAAAGTGAGCTTTGAAATATATGAAGCAAAAAGCAATGTGGGCAGAAATGGCTATAACCACAATTATACCTGAACATTTAAACAACCCTCTAAATAACTGGTAAAACAAGTAGACAGAAAATCAGTAAGGATGTAGAAGAACTTAAACAACGCTATCAATCAACTTGACTTAATTGATATTTATATCAATCCAACAACAGTGTAGGGAAGGAAAAACTTCTATTCTTTTAGGTTCTGTGGCTGGCCTAAGAATTAAACTGACAAATAAGAAAGATTAACAAGAGAAAAGCATAGAGAGTCATTTCATATTTTTATAGGTAGGTAGGAATTTTCAAAAGAAAAATGAAGACCCGAAGAAGCTGCTAGGCCCTAAAGTTTATATACCTTTGTACACAAATAGCAATAAATTCTGGGAATGTGACAATGGCTATGGGCAGTGGGTCGAGGGACAGTGATCAGCAGATATATAGGAGAAACTAATAGAAGATAAGGATTATTTTAGTAAGTTTGTTTGTACAGATGAATTTTGCCATTGACTCCCAGTCTCTAGTAATAAGAATGTTCTTCTTGTCCTGGTACAGGGAGGGCACTTTTCTCCTGGGAAATTTTATGATCCGTTTTTAGGTCAGAGAGCCCTTATCTTCTGTTGTTCTTCAAGTGCCTTTAATTCAAAATAATCCCAAGCAGCATATTTCGGATGGCATGTTCTAACCTCTGCAACTGCCAAATACACATTCTTTTCAGGATAGACCATATTCTGGGCCACAAGTCTAGACAAATTTCAAAAGATGCAAGTTATACAGAGTATAGTTTCTGATTGCAGTGGAATGAAGTTAGAAATTAATTACAGAAAAATATCTGGAAAAATCCAAATATTTGGAAACTGAGTAACACACTTATTTTATTTTTCAGTTGCTGTTGACATACAACATTAAATTACTTTCAGGTGTACAACATAGTGATTTAAACTTTTATATAACTTACGAAGTGATCACCCTGATAAGTCTAGTGCCCATCTGACACCATGCATAGTTATTAGAATATTATTGACTATATTCCCTATGTACATGCCAGTGACTATTTCTGTAACTGGAATTTGTAAATATTAATCGCCTCTCCTTCCCCTTCACCTCTGCACCCCTTCAATCTTGTAACGATCAAAATGTTCTTTCTATCTCTGAGTTTGTTTGTTTCTTTTGGTTTATTTTGTTTCTTAGATTCCATATAAGTGAAATACTGTATTTATCATTCTCTGACTTATTTCGCTTAGCATAATACCCTCTAGGTCCATCTATGTTGTCCCAAATGACAAGATTTCATTCTTTGTTTAAAAGTAATATTCCATTGTATGTACATACTACATCTATATCCATTCATCCATCAATGGACACCTAGGTTGCTTCCAAATCTTGGCTATGGTGAGCAATGCTGCAATGAACAGAGTACATACGTTAGTATTTTGTTTTCTTTGATAGATACCTATAAGTGGAATTGCTGGGTCATGTGGTATTCGTCTATTTAATGTTTTGAGGATTCCCCATACTGTTTTACACAGTGGCTGCACCAATTTACAATCCCACCAACAGTGCATGAGGGTTCCCTTTTCTCCATATGCTCATCAACACTTATTGCTTATTGATTTATTGATATGATAGCAATTCTTACAGGTCTGAGGTGATATCTCATTGCGGTTTTAATTTACATTTTCCTGATGATTAGTAATGTTGGGCACCTTTTCATGTGTCTGCTGGCCATCTGTATGTCCTTTTGGAGAAATATCTATTTAGGTCCCATTTAAAAATTGGGCTGTTTTTGTTTATTTGTTTGTTCTTGGTATAAATAACATAGTTATGAATAACTCATAGGTCAAAGAAGCAATCAGAAGAGTAATTAGAAAGTATTTTTGAACTGAATTAAATGAAAATAAAACATATCAACATTTGAACTTAGCAGGATATTTACAGCAATAAATGCTTATATAAGAAAAGGTCTCAAACCAGTGATCTAAATTTCTATATAAAAATTAGAAAAAAAGGATGAAAACAAATCCAAATAAAAAAAGAAATAATAAAGATAATAGCAGAAATCAATTACATTATAAACAAACAATACAGAAAATCAATGAAACTAAAATCATTCACAGAAAAGATCATTATTCTAGTATCAAAATCAGAGAAAGACAGTACAAAAGAGAAAACCACAGAGGAAAAAAATTACAATAATTCCATACCTATCAACAATCACTTTACATGTAAATGGACTAAATGCTCTAATAAAAAGATAAAGGGTGGCTGAATGGATAAAAAAAACTAAGATGCATACATATGTTGCCTATAAGAGATCCACTTCAGATCAAAAGACACATACAGGGTGGGAAAAGATATTTCATGCAATTGAAAATAAAGAAGAAACTGGGATAGCAATAATTATATCAGGCAAAATAGACTTTAAAATAAGGTCTATAATAGAGGTGATAAAGGCATCTTGTAATGATAAAGGGACCAATCCAACAACAGGACATGTATTCTCTTTCACCTGTTCCCTTTCCTCTGGTAATCACCACACTGTTAATAGACCTTTTTCTAAAGAGGACATATAGGTGGCCAATAAACATGAAAAAATGTTCCATGTTACTAATGCTCAGGAAAATAGAAATTAAAACCACAATGAGATGTCACTTTACAGCTGTCAGAACATCTATCATCAATAAATCAACAAACAAGTGTTGGCAAGGATATGGACAAAAGGGAACCCTTGCATACTGTTTGTGGGATTGTAAATTGGTGCATCCACTATGTAAAACATAATGGAGGTTCTTAAAAAAATTAAAAATAGAACTACCACCTGACCCAGCAATTCCACTTCCAGTTATTTATCTGGAGAAATTCAAAACACTAATTTAAAAAGACACATGCATCCCTATATTTATTGCAGCCTTATTCACAATAGCCAAGATATGGAGACAATCTGTGTCCATTGATAGATGAATAGATAAATAAGATGTGGTACATATATACATAGGAATATTACTCAGCCATAAAAAGAATGAAATCTTGCCAAATGTGACAGCATGGATGGACTTAGAGTGAAATGTCAGACAGAGAAAAACACATAGTACATTTTTTCACTTATATGTGGAATCTAAAAAAAATGAATAAAAAACCAAACAAATCCATATATACAGAAAAAATTAGATTAGAAGGTTGTTAGATTAGAGGGAGCTTAGGGGAGTAGGTGAAAAATGAAAAGGGATTAATATGTATAATTTGCCAGTTATAAAAACAGTCATAGGTCTGTAAAGTACAGCACAGGGAACATAGTCAATAATATTGTAATAACTATGTATGGTGTCAGATGGGCACTAAACTTATCTGGGTGATCACTTTATAAGTTTCATAAATGCCTTATCACTATGCTGTGCACCTGAGGCTAATATAATATTGTATGTCACTTGTAATTTAAAAATAAAATCTAAAAAGCATTCAAAGTAGACTGATAAATGGAGTGACATACCATGTTCATGGATAGGAAGAGCCAATGTGGTAAAGATATAAAGTGTCCTCAATAGTATATGTATAGTATTGTAATAAGAAATTTAGCCTTACCCAAAGAGAGGTTTGGCCATTGTCCCTGGCTCCCTTATAAATCTTTGATATTTCCCAACTATCTTTGCTATTCATGGTGAGCCCCTCAGACCAAATGTAATAGTTTATGGTAATAAGCCTCTTCATAGTTGAATTCTTGGACCATGCAATATGAGCTCAATATCCAGGGAGTAGAGGGTAGGTACTGGAGATTGAGTTCAAGCCCTTGGTCAATGAATAAATTAGTCATATCTTCATAATTAAACTTCAATAAAATCTCTGGACACAAAGCTTGAGTGGATTCCATGGTTGGCAATTGTTTTTGTAATCATGACTGTGAGACGTCATGATTCAGAAGACATAACCCCATCAATGGCTTCATGGGGAGAGGAGTGACCCAGACCAGACTCTGTCCTCTGTGCTTCCTTTGCCTGGTTCTAATTTGTGTCCTTTCCTTGTGATAAATTTGACCATAAATATAACAGTTTTTAATGAGTTCTGGGACTCTTCCTAGCTGATTATTGAACCTGTGGGTGGTTTTGGGAAACCCCCAAACTTAAAGCCTTAAGCCTGCAAGTTGGCTTCAGAAATCTTGAGCAGACTTGGCAGTCTGAAAGATTTTGCTCTCAAACTTTGCAGTCTGGCTAACTTCAGATAAGTATTATTGCAGTTTCTATAAAAATTCCAGGAGGAATTTCTTGTATAAGTAAGTTGACTCTAAAACTTATATGGAAAGCCAAAAGAAACTAGAATAGCTAAAGCAATTTAAAAAAATAAAAATAAAATTGAGGACTCACACTATCCATTTGTAAGAATTACTAGAAAGTTACAATAATCAAGACCATATGGTATTGTCAGAAGGATAGAAAACACATCAATAGAATAAACCCACACAAATACAGCTGACCGAATTTTGAACAAGATGTAAAAGCAATTTGATGGAGAAAGGATCATCTTTTTTTTTTTAAATATATTTATTTTTTTACAGAGAGGAAGGGAGAGGGATAGAGAGAGTCAGAAACATTGATGAGAGAGAAACATCGATCAGCTGCCTCCTACACACTCCCCACTGGGTATGTGCCTGCAACCAAGGTACATGCCCTTGACTGGAATCGAACCTGGGACCCTTGAGTCCGCAGGCCGACGCTCTATCTACTGAGCCAAATTAGTTAGGGCAGGATCATCTTTTTAAACAAATGGTGTTGAAACAATCGGACATTCATTGGCAAAACAAACAAACAAACAAACACTTCAACATCACACCCTTTACAAAATATGTCCTCAAAACTGATCATAGAGCCCTGACCGGTTTGGCTCAGTGGATAGAGCATCGGCCTGTGGACTGAAGGGTCCCAGGTTCGATTCCAGTCAAGGGCATGTACCTTGGTTGCGGGCACATCCCCAGTGGGAGGTGAGCAGGAAGCTGGTCGATGTTTCTCTCTCATCGATGTTTCTAACTCTCTATCCCTCTCCCTTCCTCTCTGTAAAAAATCAATAAAATATATTTTAAAAAACCAAAAACCAAAAACAAAAACTGGTCATAGAAACAGTTAAACTTTTGGATAAAAACATAGGAAGAAAATTTTGGAAACCTTAGGATATTTGAATTTCTTAGACATTACACAAAGAGCACAGTTAATAAAAGATGAAAAATGATAAATTGATTTGATCAAAATTAAAACTTTTGCTCTGTGGAAATAATGTTAAAATAATGGAAAGAGAGCTACAGACTAGAAATATATTTGCATATCATATATCCAACAGACTTTTATCTTGAATACATAAAGAACTCTCTAAACTCAAGAGTAAGAAAACAATCCAATTTAAAAATGGGAAAAATACTGGAAGAGATATTTCACCAGAGAGGATATAAGGATCAATAATAAGCATAAGCACATGAAAAATGTTTAATAATATTAGCCAAATTAAAGCCTTGATGAGATACCACTACATATCTATTAGAAATAGCTAAAATTAAAAATACTGACAAAATCAAGTGCTGGTGAGAATATGGAGAAACTGGAACTCTTATCCACTGCTGGTTGGAATGCAAAAAGATATAGCCACTCAGGGAAACACTTTATCAGTTTCCTTAAAATGTTAAATATATACATACTATAGGACCCACCCAGCAATTTTACTCCCAAGATAAATGAAACTATGTTCACACAAAAACCTGTACACACATATTTATAGAAGCTTTCTTTGTAATTTTGCAAACCTGTATGCAACTCAAATGTCCTTTGATAGGTCAACTGTTAAGTGAAATATGGTACATTTGTGTAATGGAATAATGCAACACATTGGTTGGACTTCAAGGACATTACACTGAATGAAAAAAAGTCAAACTCAAAAGGTTACATACGGTATGATTCCATGATATAAAATTGTAAAATGACTAAATGATAGTGTTGGAGAACAGAGCAGTGTTTGCCAGGGTGACAAGAGGGTGCGATCTTGGAGGGATAGCATGAGGGAGTGTTTTGAGGTAATGGATATTTTCTATATCCTGATTGTGGTGGTGGTTACACAAATGTGTATATATTATAATATTCATAGAACTAAACATGAAAAAAACACACCCAAGTACTTATAAAACTTGTAAAATCCAAATGAGGTCTACAGGTTAGTTAACAGTATTGCATCAATGTCAATATCATGGCTTTGATCATTGTACTACAGTTATGTAAGATGCTAACATCAGGGGAAGATGAGTGAAGCACACACAAGGACTTTAGACAATGTTTTAGCAACTTTGATATGAGTCTAAAAATATTTCAAAGTCGGAAGTGGAAAAAAAATTAAAAGCAATTGGATCCTCAGCTCTTTACCTGGCTGTGCGGCCTGCACTTCCTTCCTCTCCCCCCTGGTCGAAGAACAGAGGTTTATTACCTAAGAATTAGTTGTGGGTTGTGGTGGATGGGGGTCATGAGCCCAACCGAAGGCAGGTGAACTGTACTGAAATAAAATGAACATTTATATTCTGATTCAGAGGCCCACCCCTAGTCCTGTTCCCTTATTTAAGTCCCAATAATGCAGACAACTTCCTGCAGATGATCCCGACCAGCCCAGGGAAAAAGACTTAGAGATCCTGACACAAAGTTATCTTCGATGAAAGGGCCCAGTCAGACCACCTTCCAGGCTAGGCCATAGTCTGAGGGTTCACTAGTTCCAGCCTGTTCCCTAGCCCTCAACTCTTAAACATGAGTAAAATGCGAAGGAAT
Organism: Myotis brandtii; assembly: GCF_000412655.1. Lineage (NCBI taxonomy): Eukaryota > Metazoa > Chordata > Mammalia > Chiroptera > Vespertilionidae > Myotis > Myotis brandtii. Next base: position 5,193,468 of record NW_005363938.1, read on the forward strand.
ATCAGATGGCTAAGGATATTAACATGAAAAACTATATTGCAAGCAAGCAAGCAAACAAACAAACAAAAAGCACCTGGGAGGAAACAGAGACAATTCAGGAAAAAGAACACACACCCACACACACACACACACGCACACACACACACACACACACACACACACACACAGCACCCAGAACAAAAAGGGGCGCCTAGAAATTACAAGTTAGATAGAAGACATGACAAATTTTATATTAATTCAATATAGAATGTTTGGAAGATAAAATTAAGAAATCATAGACATCAGTATGGTGATTACTAGGGGGAAGGGGAGTGAGGGTAGGTAGAAGAAGATAAAGAGAGAATAAATGGTGATGGAAGGAGACTTGACTTGGGTGGTACATACCCAATACAATATATAGATGATGTGTTATAGAATTGTGTACCTGAAACCTGTATAACCAATGTCTCCCCAATAAATTTCATTAAAAAAGAAAATAAGAAAAAAATGAGGGAGAAAAAAACCAAGAAATAAGAAGACCTGAGGCCCAGGAAATAGGGGGTCCTACCCTGGTGCCTGTCACCAGGTCCAGGGGACAACAGGTCCCAGGGGAGAGGTCAGCAGACACCCAGAGAGAGCTTTCCAAGAACATGAAACTGACAAATATCTGCTGCATTGTAATATGAGGAGAGAGGAGTTGCAGACAATTGAGGAGCATTTAGTTTTAAATTAAAGCTAAGTATATAGCAAAGTGCAATGAGACAGTAGGAAGATCAATGGTTCTGCAGGAAGGATAGGAGGGAGGGATGAATAGTGGAGCACAGGGGATTTCCAGGGCAGTGAAACTATCCCATATGGTACTGAAATGATGGATACATGTCATCGTACATTTGTCAAAATGCACAGAATATATAACACAAAGACTGAACTTAATGTAAACCACAGAGTTCAGTTAGTACTAAAGTATCAATATTGGCTCATTGATTTTAACAAATGTGCCAGAGTAATGCAAGATGTTAAAATAGGAAAACTGTGTGTAGGCAGAGAGGGAGTACATGAGAACTTGCTGTACTTTCCATTCAATTTTTCTATGAACCAAAAATGTCTCTAAGAAACAAAGTCTATTAATTTTTTTAATGTGCAATGAGAAAAACAAGAAATGTATTAACTCCAGGGGAGAGAGAAGCTGTGTTTAACAGGAAAAGGATTCATAATATAGCCAGGGAGGACCTGTGTAAATAGCGTGCTGTTAGCATACTGTGAACATGGGGGATGGGACCAGTATATGGGAGTGAGCAGGGTGTGAAAGAGAGCAAATCCTCCTCTTCCATAGTAGAAAGTCCATAAAAATGGCAGAAACCCCAAAGCCATGAAGTAGCCATATGTCAGGGAATTGGGTGTGGGAGGTGGGGAGAGTCTTATAGAACTATTTGTCTTTTTAGAGTGTGTACAACACTTTTTAGTCAAAAATAAAACCTTTAAAGACAATTCTAGATCAACAATATATTCAATGTCAATGCTATTAAAAATCTCAGAGAAATGTCTTAAGTTTATGTTAGATACTAGAGGCCTGGAGCACGAATTTGTGCACCAGTGGGGTCCCTTGGCCTGGCCTGTGGGATCAGGCCGAAACCGGCTCTCTGACATCCCCCGAGGAACCCCGGATTGTGAGAGGGTGCAGGCCAGGCCGAGGGACCCCACTGGTGCATGATTGGGGCCAGGGAGGGACACGGGAGGTTGGCCAGCGGGGGAGGGAACACGGGAGGGCTCCAGGGCACGTCCAGCCCGTCTCGCTAAGTCCCAATCGGCCGGATCTCAGCAACAAGCTCACCTACCGGTTAGAGCATCTTCCCTCTGGTGGTCAGTGCACCTCATAGCGAGCGGTTGAGTGGCCTTAGCATATCATTAGCATATTACGCTTTGATTGGTTGAATAGCCAACTGGACACTTAGTATATTAGGCTTTTATTATATAGGATATTCCTGTTGTCGTTTTGAATAGATTCTCTCCCCACTTCCTATATTTTCTAAATGGAAAGCATTAATTTGAAAACGCCTTCCCTCATATTGAATTTTTTTGCTAATTTTCAGAGTTTGATTTGGACACTTTGGATTTCTTAGGTATTTGATAATATGTGCTAATATTTACTCCTTTGTGTCTGTTTCAAATCTTTTTGCATCAGTCAGGACTTCTACAACTCTGTAAAAATTGTAATCATGCTGGCTGACATCTTTGTATTACTCTTGATTTTATGGAAATAGCTCAGTCAAAAGTGTTCTCTACTGTAAATTATACTGTTGGCTGTTGAATTAAGATATAAAATCATACTAGAGAGGAATCTTTTTAATTTTAGCTATTGTGTTTCATCAAGAATAAATATTAAATAGCATAGGTCTTCCAGGCTTCTTTAAAATTGTGATAAGATTTTTTTTTATTGGTCCCACCTTTTGTGACTTTTCATAATATTAGACATCTTATTATTCAACTGTCTTGTGTTCTTGAGATAAACTCTAGGTGGCCATGACTCTTAATGCTTCATTAGGTTTGGTTTGCTATTATTTGTTATCCTACCTTTGTCAATGAGATTTTGGTAGAGTTTTCCTTCATTCTGCTTTTCTCCCCCACATTTTGACATCAGACTTCTTTTCTGTAGAGCATCAAAACCATCTATTCCTTGAAAAGTATCAGGCGCTCTTGTTTAAGGCTCAGCCTGCACCCACATTTGCCTTTCCTGCCTCCTTAATTCCCTTTGAAACGAGAGCATAAGGAAGTACAAAGAGATGAGTATACTGGGCGGGCCTTATGGGGTGGAGAGAAACCTTAGCTGACCAGAGATGTTAAGAAACTGCTGGGGGTTCTGCAGCATTGGTCTAAGAGCTGCTACAATGGAGGAGCTCATATGCTCAGTGGGGCCCTGGAGAAGTCTCAAGCCCACAAAGAAGGATGGCGACAAAGGGGGAGAGGGCACAGATTCAAGTACAACCTAAAGACTGGTCAGGGCTGTAGCCTTGTCCTGTCCTGTGGGTGTGCTGTGAAAGCCAGCCTGCGGTTTTGATTTGTAGTTCCCTGATATTGAGCATCTCTTTGTGTGTTTATCTGCCATTTGTAAGTCTTCTTTGGAGAATTTTCTGTTCAGATTCTTTGCCGATATTTTACTTGGGTTATTTGTCTTTCTATTATTGTGTTGTAAGAGTTCTTCAAATGTTCTGGATACAAGTCCTTCATCACATATGATTTGCAAAAGCTTTCTCCCATTTCATTGGTTGTCTTTTTTCTTTAATGGTACTGTTTGAAGCACAAAATCTTTTAATTTGAGGGCCAATTTATCTATTTTTTCTTTAGTGACTTGTGCATTTGGTGCCATATTTAAGATCATGAAGATCTCTCCCATGTCTTAGAGTTGTAGAATGTTAGCTCTTACTTTGAATCTTTGATTCATTTGAGGTATTTTTTTTGTAAACAGTGTTAGGTTGGAGTCCAAATTCATATTTTTCCATGTGATACACAATTTTCCCAGCACCACTTGTTGAAATGACTATTCTTTTATCATTGAAGTTTCTTGGCATCTTTATTAAAATATCGATTGACTGTAAATGTTGAGATTTATTTAGGAAAGTCTCATTCTCTTCCATTGCTCTGTCTATCTGTATGCCAGCACCACTTACTGGCATTTTGAATTCAAGAGATTAAGTTCTCTAAATTTGTTCTTTTTCAAGATTGTTTTTGTCTATTCTGGATTCTTCTAAATTTTCATATGAATTTTAAGACCAGCTTTTTTTTTTTTCTGCAAAAAGTCCAGCTGAGTCGGCTCACTTTTTACTTATGCTTGGGAATGTTGTTAAATACCTCTGGTTCATCCCATCCACTCTCCTTGTTCCTTTGTTTTTATGGCTTTTGTTATTAGATGGTTCTTATGAGCTGTTGCACTTGTTCTGGAAGTTTTAAAAAATATATCATATACATATATATAGAGAGAGAGTGGGGGAGATATAGTGAGAGAGTGGGGAAAGGGAGAGGGAGAGAGAGAGAAACATCAATGAGAGAGAAACATGGATTGGCTGCCTCCTACAAGCTCCCTACTGGGAATTGAATATGCAACCCGGGAATCAAACCAGCGATCTCTCGGTGCATGGGATGATACCCAAGCAACTGAGCCATTCCGAACAGGGCTGTTCTGGAAGTTTTGATGAAGGCACTTTTAATATCTGAATGTGTTTGGGGCAGGACAACTAGGCCCTCTGTGCCACTGGCCAGAAGTGATTGTGAGTCTTCAACTATTGACATACATTGATTTTAGAAAAGTAAAAGTGTGAAAAGAATGTGTGTGTTAGAATTGACAAAATATGGTACCCAATTTCCTTTTTCCATCCTTGCCCCAAAGTATACTTTGGTACAGAATAATGAGTTGAACCATATAACTTCTTGGCTTAAGGCCTTCTGATGACTTCCCATGTCGGTCATTATAAAATCCAAACTGCCTACCATTGTGTTCAATATTTTATGGGATGTGATTCCCATAGAAAATCCACCTCGGAGATGGCTTTTCCTACAGCTCTCCCTCTGACTGCTCTGCTCTAGGCACCCTGGTCTCCTTGCCACTCCTCAAGCACACCAGGCACATTCCTATTTCAGGGCCTTTGCACTCCTTGCCCCCACCGCCTGGAATGTTCTTCCCAAGATACCTACACAACTCATTTCCTCACTTCATTTAGGTCTCAGCTCAAATATCACCTCCCAGACAGGCCTCTTGCCCAACTGACCTAGAAGAGCCCCTCCTCCCAACACTGTGTCCTTTCCCCCTTATTTTTTCATTTTAGCACCATCCCCTCTTCCACAGTGTAATCTCTGTAGAGCAGGGAATTTGTCTGGTTACTACCCTGTGTTTAGAATGACCAGCGTGCATGAGGTGCTCAATCAGTATGTGCTAAATAATGAAACGAAGTACAGAGCACATGGAAACAACGGTGTTTACTCCCTTGTAAAACGGAGTGGCCCAAACTTTGGGAGCAGAAAATTCTAACCTGTGAAGAGGCCTAAGACAGTAGAGAGAAGCAGGGACTGTGGAAAACTGTAGAGTGCAGACCCCACTCAAACGTTTCTGTTGTTAATTTTTCCTAAAGCATGTTTGTGGCTGAATTTGGCTGTGTGTGTGTGTGTGTGTGTGTGTGTGTGTGTGTGTGTTGGTGGGGGGAGCGTTGGTTGGAGAGAAAAGAAGCAGATTCTGATAGAAGGTGAAATGAAATTGAATGACTTGCGTGGGCATGGTAGGGTCCCCCAGGAGGGTGTTGGCATCTTAGAGCCGTGGTTTGCAAAGAGACCGTTCATCAGGCGAAGTTCAAGGCAATCCACCAACCTATGAGAAGGAAACAGTAAGACTTTTATTTATATCTATTTTTATGAAAATAAAAATTAAGCTGTACTGATATTTACCATATAGATTGACCATGGCCTCCTCACTTTCTGCCTGTCTGACAGCCAGGGGTCATGGGCACCACACAGGGGCTCTGGAGGGAAGAATGGGAGTAAGAAGTTCAAAGTCCTCAGTGCCTCCCTCAGTTACTCACTTTCAGAACATTGTGGCGTATTGCGATGGTTGAATAGGTATATAGACTATATTGTCTGTTTTAAACTGATATCACCCTCACAAAATGGACAAGTGTTTTCAAAATTTTCTGCAGAGCAATTGTACATGAAAGGTAATACTAATCAAAAAGGAACATTCACCACAACAAAAGAGCATGGCCATCACTTACCACCAAGTAAGAACAACAACAATCACTTCAGATTTACACATTCACTTTCTTTGTGATGATTATTTATTATAGGTATAACAGAAACATACTTTTGCACCATTAAATTTGCTAAGCTAAAAATAACAAGCCTTTCCAAATGAGAGGCAGCAAGCATTTATTTGAGATCAATAAGAATAGCCATTTGGGACACACTGATTCAGGCAGAGCCCAAATAATGTTCTGATTAGGAGACAAAACCAGTGGGTATTTACGAGGAAGGGAAGGGGAATAATTACATCAATAGAAGAAAGGCATTTCTGTTGATGCAGATAACATAACATAGTGATGCTAATTCAAAACAATGTTTTAAAATTTTCAGTCTGGTGGTAGCTCCAGCTTCATTTTAAAGCGGCTTCATTTATTATTATGTTTTTTATAGATTAAAACAAAAATTTCCTCATATTATTGATTCTTTGGAAAATCCTTTTATAATTTCTATTTGTGTATTTTTCATTCACATAATAAACTGGTACATTTGTACATGAAATTTGTAATTGATTATACATATGTTGAGATTGTGTGCAAATTTTAAAGTTGTTACTGATAAGGCTGTGATGTTGGTCCGTGGGAGAGCTCAGCAAGCCTGAGAGCCACACCCAAAAGTTTAAAGTGAAGGGTGCAGATTATTCTGTTGTTCACCTTTCCAGAGTCACAGGGGAAATGCTGGCCAGAAATATAAACCAATCAATGTCAGAAGAAGTAAGATTAGCTTCCCTTATTAAGCAACCTAGACCTTTTTACATAATTGTAAATGACTATTAAGGATCTCCACATATTTTAAGAAAGTCAACAGCATAGTAAGACAAGGATCAAGATGAAAAAACAGAACAAGAAAACCCAGAAGAAATAGTTAACTTGGTAAAAAGAGAAATTACACAATTCTAATTAATATCACCAGAAAGACTACAGGAGATCTTGTACAGAATAAGATCCTAAAACTGAAATAGTTTGCTAAGAAAAGTGAACAATGAGAGAATAAATAACATAAGATACATTTGAAACATAAGGAGGCAATTTAAGAAGTTGAATATGCTTCTATCAGGCATTTTAGAAAGAGAAAAGAGAAATCTAGGAAGTATATTTAATCTTTTTTTACTTTTTCTAATTACTTGTATGAAGCAAGTATACCATTGACACCAAAACTTGCTAAAGACAGTACAAATAAGAAAATTATAGACCTAAATCACTTATGAATATTTACTTAAATACTCTCTATAAAATAATACAACATCACATTAATAAAATGATACATCATGACCAAATGGGATTTATTTTAGGAACTCAAGGCTAGTTCAATATTTAAAAAACCATATTATGATACACTATATTAAGAAATGTAAGTAAAATATTTTATGAATATCTCCATATGTGCTGAAAACACTTTCCACGACATTAAACAACCCTTCCTGATAAAAACATACAAGAAAGTAGAAATTTATAACTATATTTATAAATTATATATAAAAATTTTATATAATCAGTTGGCCTTTCAGTTAATCTTTTGTATTCCGAGTTAAGCTTTTTTAAACTCTGGAATATTTAGACTCTGTTACCAATAAATGCTGTGTCCCAATTATCTATGGAACGTATGCACAGGTGACACAGAGCACCTCATTTGGATATAGCAATACAAATGTCAAAGGGTACTTACTATTAATTGATACGGCCAAGCTTAACCAAAACCTAAGAAGAGAGAAGACACAGGAGATAAACAATGCAAGATATCACACAGGTTTATTTACCAGAGAGCTGATGGATTTCAGTCCTTGGCAGGGCACCCAGAGGCACTCGCTGACAGAGACACACGGAGGTCGTCCAAATATGCCATGGCCAGAAGCTTGGTCTCCTGACTCGAAGAGAGGCCTCTAGCAGTTTGGGCTAATGTGTCAGGGCCAGCCTGACAGGGTTGAGCCGGGCTGAGGCAGGGAGGTGGGAATTGAGAAAAGAAAGAAAGACAGGAAAGCGGGGTCGGGAGGACCCCAGTTCTCGAAGAACTGAAGCCACTTTATTAGCCACACAATCCTATTTATACATAACACACTGAATAGGAGGTCTGTCAAGAGGAATGTATTCTTTGTTCCTCTTAATCTCTAAGGGAGAGACACAGCAGAAGGACAAGTTCTCAGTACAGCATATCTCAGTAAATAGTTACAGACTTCTTGGTAAGCCATGAAAGGCTGTTCTCATTCTACTGATAATCGCCATCCAAACAAGTCTGGGAAAACTGTGTAGGTAAGGGTCCCAGCCTTGCTAGCCCCTTCAGGTGCAAGGACCTTGCCAGCTTACATCTGGCCCCCAACAGGTATGAAGATGGATCTAATTTTATCTTTTTTCAAATGGCTAACCAGTTGTCTTAGCACAACTTATTAAAAAGTCCCTTTGCCCAACTGATTTGAGATGCCACCATTATTACACACTGAAATTCCACAGGTACTTGCATCTATTTCTGAATATTCTATTCTTGTCCACTGGCCTATTCTCTGTTCAGGTATCAACACTCCACGATTTCAATTTCAAAGCATTGTAGTATATTTTAATATCTGATAGGGCTAGTTGTCTCTCATAGTTTTTATTTTATAGTGGTTTCTTGGCTGTTATTGAATGTTTATTTTTTCACATGAAGTTTATTATTATTTACTGATATCTTGTTTGTTACTTATATGATCAGTTCTTGTGAATATCCCATGTGTGCTTGAGAAGATTAATTTTTTATTATCAAGGGTAAAATTTAATACATATTCATAAGGTCTATGTTTTTTTGTTATGATACAATTTATTTTATATTCTTGTTTTTGTCCACTTATTTAAAGTCATTGAGCAGGTGAGACTTATCCAAGGGATACTTTGATCCGGGTGGGACTTTGGGTTTTAGCCTTTTGTTCCATCAGTGAGAGGTTTTCATTGGTTCATGCTGTATTTTGTAGAATTTCACCTGGATACTGTTTATGCAGCTACCTGCTCTCCTTGCCTTTTTTCCTTAGATGAACACTCTTTCCTCCCACATGCCCATCATAAGCTTATTTTTCTGGCATTAAATTTATGGTGATCCTGATACCATTTTTATCATTTCCTAGTGCGTACATAGACCTGGGAAGGACAGAATATTTTGGGGATGTGGTACTGAGGCCCTTGTGGGACAGAGGTGAGCTGAGGATTTTATATGTGGTCATAGGAAGAGAGTCGGGGAGTTTCTCAGGAGCGCTGGGTACTTGGTAGCCTGGAGATGTGGGACAAATTCTGAGGCACTTGACCGAAGTGAAATGAACTTCACGCCAGCCTCTTTCTGTTTCTCCGGGTTTGCCTTCAGCACACCTGGCGCCCAGAAAAACCTCTAGAAAGGGGGTGAGGCCCAGCATGGCAGTTTGAGTGGATTTTCACCCCCAGACCCCCTAGGACAGTGGTCGGCAGACCGCGGCTCGCGAGCCACATGCGGCTCTTTGGCCCCTTGAGTGTGGCTCTTCCACAAAATACCACGTGCGGGCGTGCATGTACAGTGCGATTGAAACTTTAAGTAAAGTTTATTAAGTTAATTTTAGGGAATGTTGTGGAGTGAAAGAAGATGTAGTGTCGAGGACTGAGAAAGGTATGTTGAGATGGTTTGGACATTTAGAGAGGATGAACGAAAGGAGATAGACGAAACAAGTATACAAGACGAGTGTGGATGGGAGAGTTGGAAGGGGATGACCTCAGCGAACGTACCTCAATCAGATTGAGGACGTTTTTAGCAAAGGCCAGCTTAGGAGTACCCTAATTAAGTTAATAACAATGTACCTACCAATATAGTTTAAGTTTAAAAAATTTGGCTCTCAAAAGAAATTTCAACTGTTGTACTGTTGATATTTGGCTCTGTTGACTAATGAGTTTGCCAACCACTGCCCTAGGATGTCTCCATCCAATAGTCAGCAGAGACTGGCAACTCACCAGAGGACGAACTTTTCTTCATGTCCGAAGACCTGGGCACTGGCCCTCCTCCTTATTCCACCCCTCTATAACCTATTTTCTTCTCCAAGGTGTCTTCTGTAAACCGTTTACCTGAATTTCCATATTGGGGTGCCCTGGGTGACTGGCCTCACCCCCACTTTCCTTCTATGGCCTCAGAGCTATGGGGCCAGGCCCTGCACATGTACAGAAGAGTAGAGAGAACGGGGAGTGCTGAGGGCTGCTCTGGAAGGAAGCAGGGAACTCATTTGCAGACAGAGGCAAAGCAATCTGAATTACAGGTGAAAACCTAGATTCTGGAAGAAAATTATGCTGCCAACCTTGAAATGGGGAACCCAGATGACATCCATTTTTCTAAAGTCTGTGTTTTGATCCATTTAAAGCACTCACTGGAGTTAGTCTTGTAAGTTTCATAATCCATCAGCCAGCTGGCCTTGTAGAATGATATTTCATCATGAAAACAGACATCAGGGAGGGGTAAGAGGAATCAAAGACACATGAGATTTATGACGCACTGAGTAATCAGTTTGCTGTCATAATCTCAACCTCTGTGTTGCAGGAGTCTCGTCTGAGCCTCAGCTGTGGCCACCCACGGTGTTCACCATGATGTGGGGTCTACCCACTCGGGAAATGGACGCCCTAGGGGAGAGTCAGGACATAGCAGGACAACAGGCCATTTGTCTTTCTTTCTCTTCTCTTCCCCCTCTTTATCCCCTCTATGGGTGACTGGATTTGTTTCCAGACTCTCGGAAATAGGAGCAGCTATAAAAGATATATTTTTGTGACATTCTCTGTGATAATGTCACGGAGAATAAACGCAGGCATTTCCACCTTGACTGGCAGCTCAGGTAAAGCATGAGCATCCCCAGCACATCCTCAGCTCTGGCCACAAGCCCTCAGAGATCCTCACAGCAAGCGGGGGTGAGAGGATGTGTGTGAGCCAAGGGTCCGGCGGGATTCACATCCGGGTGCTGCTGAGGAAGCATGACTGCTTTCATTTAATAGATTGGGAAACAGACTCAGAGAAGGCGGCTGGTACTGGATTAATTGGTTTTCAAGAAAAGTCATAATACAAATGAAATTTGGGAAGTTGGAAATAAGAAGAATGAATGGAAAGGAACTTAGCAAAATGGAGAAAACAGAAACTCAAGATTGCAGAGGGGAAAGCTAAATGCAACACGGAGTTGCATGTCTGAAATCATCAAGGCCACAGGTAACTCTGAAGGTGGGGATATAGCTTGGGTTCAAATAGATCGGTGGAAAGTCTATAAGAAGAAATTGGATCCCCTACAGTCAACTTCAGTGATTCTGCCCATCTTAACAGAACATGCACTATTCCTCTTAGGAGGGCTTGATCCAAATGGAACCTGGACTCAGGGACACTGGGCCAGGGGGATTAAGTACAAATGAACACATTGAATGGTGCTGGCATCTCAATCCTTGCCCCTCATTCGCCACCTAGAATAATTTATAGTCAGGAGTATACAACTATATACAATTGCTGTTAGGGGTAGAAAACAAACACATGAAAATATGAGACAATCATTCTTAACTCTAAGTAAAGAAAATGTTTATAAGAGAGAAATTGTTTCCATGGTATGTCCTCAGCCATGGATAATCCCATATAATAAAGAGCTAATATGCTAATTAGGCCGAACAGCAGAACAACTGTCCGGACGACCTTCCAGATGACCTTCCGGATGAAGCTGGGGCTGTGAGGGCCAGTTGAGGCAGGTGGGGCTTTGAGGGCTGACCCCTTGCACGAATTTCGTGCATTGGACCTCTAGTACTTATTTAAGCACTGAATATTGATTTAACCAAAAATCATACTGGAACATTGGGAGATTGAGGGAAGATTTATGAGGAATTTATATCCTCATCTTCCATATTAGAAAGTCAGTAGTTAATATTTGAGAAATCAAGAGATAGTAGGCTAACCATGCAATTCTATAATGTAAAAGTAAACACATGTACATACTCAGCTGCAAAATGAAGAGAAGTATTTACTCTGTGCAGCAAAAATGGGGAATGGGGAATGGTGGAATTCATTTTAAAGTTTTGAATATGTGTAATAGTAGTTAATAGAGACATGATAAGGTGTTTGAATTATAATTATATATAATATATGTTATATACAATATATGTGAATACACACATGATATGTAGTAGGTGGAGAAGATGTCACAGATTGAAAGATATGTCAAAGTGCTCAGATGTTTAGGAACTTATACCTCATAATTTTAGACTTCAATCATAAAATGTTCTGAAGATTCTAACATTTACCATCACTGTAGTATTTATATGAAATAATTCCTCCTAAGCAACTAGGCAATGAAAATGTAGTATTTCAACCTCCTGCCTCCCATTATAAGGTTTCTTCTAATAAGTACAGCAGGAAAATAAATTGCGGTAATTTATGTGCATGTAACTCAAATAAATCTTGAGGCCCTAATTACCCACAAAGAAACAATAGTCAGCAATTAAAAAGTAATCCCAGTGTTTACTTCCATCATTTAAAGAATATTATAATGGATCCATTCATAGCCCAGATCCACGCTTCTTAGAATGCCCTTTCCTCTCCCCTGCAGTTCCCTTTCATCTGTAGCTACTCCAAAGTCACCCAATATTGAACACTTTGATTATTCACTCTTTATCCCGACTTATCTTTAAGCCTTTTACCTCTCCAGTTATGGTGTCTTTCTACTCATCCTTCTGATTTGGTGTCACCAAAGCTCCTCTTGGAAGGTGTGGGCAGAGACGAAAGACAGAAATGTCTTCAGCAGATTAAAAAAAGAGAGAAGTCCTGGTAATATTTGTTAATGAATTTTGTTCTCATCACAAATGCAGAAATTTATTTTTAACCAATTTCTCATTATGATAAAGTGATAATTTAGGCACTGTTCCTTTGAATGTTTTCATATAAACATCCTTATAAATTATTCATGTCGATTATTATTATTTTGAAAAAAATTGTTTAAAACTAATGAACTCATACATAGTGACTCAGAAATGAAAATAATTGGAAATTTTTAACCAAAAGTTTTAAAATATAGAAATGCATAAAAAATAAATAACACCAGTGCCTCACTACTCAGAATTAATATAGGCTACCAGCTTTTCATGTTTGCTTTAGGCATTTTTTAATTTTAAGAAACAAGATTAAATTAAATAAGTTACAAATTAAATTAAATACATAAGGACGGGGAGATTATATAAGTGGGGTTGGGGGTGGTAGGGAAGAGAAGGCAGGGTGGCGCAGAAGTGTTCTGCAAGTGAGTCCTTAAAGCCCACAAAAATCAGGCACAGGAAGTTAAAGCTGGAAACTTCCAGCAAATATTATAATTAAAGGTGTTAAAACTCCTTCCTTATAGAAACAATTGTTTTTATATATTTGCCCACATATTAACTATTTCCACTACTACTCATTTCTTTTAGATTTAAATTTCCAATAGTATTATTTCCCTTCAACTTAAAGAACTTTCTCTTGCACTTTTTGTAATGTGAGTCTGCTGTCAGCAAATTATCTCAACTTTATCTGAAAAATATTTTTTTTTTTGCATTCATTGTTGAAGACTATTTATAGACTTCTAAGTTGACAGGATTTTCTTTCCACACATTAAGATATTCTTTCATTGTCTTCTGGTCTCTATTTACCAGGTGAGAAGTAAGCTGATGGTCATGATAGTTCTCATGAATGTAATATGTCCTTTCTGCCTGGCTTCTTTTAAGATTTTCTGTTTAACTTTGGTGTTTATCTGTGATGTGGTGAGGTATAGGTTGTTTTTAGTATAGATTCTCTTTGGAGGCTTGTTCATTCACTTATATATGATGTTTAATGTTGATAACTAAATTTGCTTACTCCCTAATAACACTGTACAGTTGTTTTAATATTTTGTCTATAATCTATAATTGTCATTATCAGGTGGGTTTTGTCTGATACAAGCTACCCTATCATTATTAGAGATGGAAGAAAAAAATAATTAAGAAATAAAGTAGTATCATTGCTTCTATTCCACATTACACTAGAGGTCTTAACAAGTGCAATAGAATAAGAAAAAAGAAAAAGCATATGAATGGAAAAGGAAGAAACAGAATTTAAATTATTTGCAGATGATATGAAAATTCAACATAGTCTATTAAAAAGCTTTTAATAATAAGAGTTAAGGAAGGATGCTAGATATTAGAGCAATATTTACAAATCCATTGCTTTCTATACATCAGATTCAGGTCTCTTAAATTATATTTTAAGAACAATAAATATTTGTCTCAGATTCAGGGCAACCTTACCATTCCAATTCCTGTAGCGAGCCGGCACGGCCATGGTGTACTCAGCCCCAGGGCACCTTATGTGCCATGCCAGCTCAGCCAGGTTCAGTGACCCTGAGAGGGGGCGGTGAAGGATGGAGAAAAGTCAGACAAGAGAATAGAAGCTGGGTCTGGGTAGGACGCTGCTCCCAGATGGAGAGACAGCACCACAGCCTGAAAGCCATGTCTTTATTTTATAGCCAGATTCCAAGAGGCAAAGTAAGGACGTGGTCAAGATGTTTACAACATTCTCGTGGGTTTTGATCCTACTCAATTACATGCACCCGAACTATATCAAGCCCACATCACTCGGACATGTGGGGCCACGTGTTAGGACCATAGGTTCAAGCTTACAACTACAGCTGTTGGCTATAATTGTGCTGGGAGGGCTCTGCCCTTCAAGCTGGGACTTGCACGTGGCCATGAGAGGACTGTGCCCTCTCATTAGTCTGAGGCTTGAACCTGTCCAAACACTGTAGCTGCTCTCCACAAACTCCCATTCATATGTATCTGGTGTCTTGAAGCAAGTTGAATTTTGTTCTCTGTTATTTGGTACCAGAAGAGCTTTAACTAAAAGAGAAAGACTTTATCTGAGGTCAGGTATAGAGAAGACGGATAAAGGGTCCCTTGCTCGTGTGGTGTGTCATGGGCTGCTGGGACAGTGCGGAAGCTAAACCAAAATAAGCTTTTGGAGGCAAAGACTGTATCTCGTTTACTGCTGTGTTCCAGCAGCCAGCATGCCGGGCCTGGTGCAGAGTATGTATCAATCAGTGCTTATTGGAGAAACATGATTATTATTTTTAAGTATTTGAAGGTCTCGCAAGGAGGAGGAACTGACTTAAGCTGCAAAGAGCGCTAAAAGGGTCAGTGCTGTCTGAGGACGGTGATCAGAGTTGGAGGACCTTGAACTCCTGCCCACAGGGATTCAAGTGGAGATTGGATGAATACCTGGCAGAGTATTAAAGAGAGGATTCAAACAACAGGTAGGAGTTCGGACTTTGACCTTCAGGGTGAAAAATGGAAGAAAAACTGAATCGTAGTGTGGTAGCCAGCCTCCAAGGTGGCCCTCAATGATTTCTGCCTCCTAGCATTCATGTCCTTGTATAGGCTCTTTCCACATTGAATTGGGGCTGGCTGTGTGACTAATAGCGTACAGTAAATGTCATAGAAAACATTGCAACTTACAGCTGGATCTCTTGCATGATTTACTCTGGGGGAAGCTAGCCCTCATGGGGTGAGGGTACTCCAACAGTCCTATAGGAAGCCCATGTGGATAAGGATAATTTTGCCAGCATCAATTTACTAACCAAGTACGTGGGCCATTGGGAAGAAGATTATCCAGCCCCAGTCAAACTTTCAGATGAGTCCAGCCCCAGCTGATATCTGACTACAACTTTACAAGATACCCTGAGGCAGAACCACCCAACTGATCCATTCCTGAATTCCTGACCCATGGAAACTATGAGAGATAACAAATCACTATTATTGTTTTAAGTTACTTGGCTATAGGGTGATTTGTTACCCATAAACTTTAAGGACAGTGGAATCTCACTCCAATTTTCTTTGGCTCTAACAGTCTATTCTGGTTGTTTACATTTTATCACCTCCCTTTGGGTTGCCTTTGACATGGCACCAGAGACAAGTGTTCTGGGCAGGGTCCAGTTTCAGCAAATTCCTGAAGTTGGGGAGGTTGTGTTGAGCAGGAGTCCCAGTAAGCATGTGACTGAACGAACTTCTCCTCTGATCAAGGAGTTCCTGGAGGTCAAAACTCACACCCCATGTTTGCATTGTTACCAGCACAGTGCCTGACGCAGCATAGTGCCCTCTAAGTGTTATTTGAATTGAACAAATAAAGGTGAGCTTGTCAGAAGCAGGTCCTCTGGTATCTCTTATTCTTCTGATTTTCAGTCTTCCTGGCGTACTACTCAGCAGAGGGCAGTGTAGCGCATCCTGAGATGCACGAAAATTCATCTGTTGAAATAGGTTTTCCCAAGTTTCATGGCTCTGTTACTTGGGGGATAATTTCTTTTTGCAATAAGCCTTAGATTTATATATATGACTAGAAAGCTATACCCACAGAACACAGCTAAACAAGGCATCCAGTGGCTGTAGATATAGATATACAAATAGGTTGTAATAATACAATGCCACCTGCATTAGCTCACTAAAAGCTTGGATAAATAGAATTTATTTTCATTCTGATTTACAATAGCAACCAAAATGTTTGAAGCTGGCCCAGAAGGCACTGCAAGATCTAGAAAAGATGCTGTAAGAACTATGAAAAGAAGAATTCATCCACAGCAGTAATTTTCAACCAGTGTGCTGCATGAATTTTTAAAACATGCAATACCTGACTATTTAGTCATGGGCACTGACCTCTTTTCCCTTGAATTGTGGAAGAAAAAAAAAGACAGCCAACAACAGCTGCCGTACAGTGGGCATGAATCAAAACTATACCAATTTTTTTTATTAGATCGGCATAAAATATAATGTTTTTTGATGTGCTGCAGCATTTTAGTAATTAATTTATGTGTGGCATGAAATGAAAAAGGTTGAAAATTGCTGATCTACAGCATGGATGAACCGTGAAAACATTATGCTAAGTGAAAGAGGCCAATCACAAAAGACCGCATATCATATGATTCCATTTATATGAAATGTCCAAAATAGGCCAATCCATAGAGACAGAAAAGAAATTAGTGTTCTAGGGCTGCGGAAATGAGGGATGACAGCTAAGGGATGAGGAGTTTCTTTTCGGGGCTGATTAAACATACTCTAAAATTAGGTTGAGGTGATCATTGCAGAATTTTGTGAATATACTAAAATTATTAAATTGTATATTTTAAACGAGTGAATTGCATGGCGTGTGAATTAACTCTCAAAGTTGTAAAAAAGAATTTTAACGTTCAGCTAAATGTTTACATTTATCTTGTTATCCCCTTGGTTTAGTCTCTGAAAACGTGTTAGTTTGTGATGAAGATGGTGGCTTTCCAAGGACCAAAGATATCACTGCCCATACGTCCTGGATAGCACATACCAGCAGGGATCCATGACTCTTCTGATGCGGGGCAGCCAGTCTACATTCTGGGCATTGGTTCTGCGAGGGACTCCTCTGTTGTCTCCTTTCACAAATAATGACCAGGTCAGGGCGAGAGTCAGTTTCTCATTCTCATCATCAGTCCCACTACTGAGCCATGGGGGCTGACCTGGAGGTTGGCACGGAGCCCTCCAGCCCTGCTGGCATAAACGAGGGGCCTGAAAGAGCCTGAGTTCTCTCTGACCTTGAGTGGGTCAGTAAATCAAGCTTCCTATGGGGAATCCAGGCTTAGAACTGTAAGGTCATTCCCCATCCTAAATTTCATGAGCTAGTGGTTCACACTCTTGGAGATAAATGTAGTTCAAGTGTTGAAGGCCAGCAGGAAAGGTGGCAAAACTCTAAATGTCTCTTTCTTGTCTGCTCTCCCTGCTGCTTGTAATAGGCATAGTTTGAGAAGCTGTGGTTACTTTGTCTACTTCCCAGCCTAGGTGACTGACCCTTTGTGCCTGACGGGAGGGCTGTGCCTGATGGGGCACTGGAGACGCTGCCTTTGACAGCTTGAGACTCCTGTTTGGCCTCCAGGGTTTGACCCATATCTGAGTTAAGGGGAAGTTCTTTCCGTTATGTGACATTTGCAGGAAGGGAATATAACTGATAGCACCTGCAATCTTATATAGCCTGAAATGGCATCTCAGCATTTTCTTTTTAATATATTTTTATTGATTTCAGAGAGGAAGGAAGAAGGAGAGAGAGATAGGAACAGCAATGCTGAGAGACAATCATTGATTGGCTGCCTCCTGCACACCCCCCACAGGGATCAAGCCCACAACCCAGGCATGTGCCCTGACCGGGAATTGAACCTCAACCTCCTGATTCATAGGTTGAGGCTCAATCACTGAGCCATGCCGGTCGGGCTCAGCATTTTTTATTTGCACAAAAATATGACCCTTGATGTTCTTTGGGTCTCTGGTCACTTAGCGAGAAGAAAATGCAAATGTGTGCAGCGGCCTTCCTTGCTGCTCCTGTGGTTACCATGATCACATCCCATCCCCACTGCAGCTGACTGCACGGAGCAGTGGCTGCTCTAGCAGAAGCAAGCCTTCTTTGCACACAGCAGGCCCGAAGACCCTGTGAGGAGCCTTACTGACTGAGCCCAGGTGAAAGAACTCTTCTCAGGGGGATGCAGAGCACGAAATGTATGCTCATTGTACAAAATGTGGACAATCCAACAACAACAACAACAAAAATAGAAGAAAAAAGTTACCCATAGCCTCACCACTCATAAGCCACAATAATCAATAGTTTTCCGTTTTTGAGCACTATTTTAAGTACTAGGTTCCCTGCTGTGTAATTGTATACATTATGTAATACAATTTTCACAACAACTCTCGGAGGTGTTATTTATATGCTGTTATTTCCTTCTGTAGAGAAGGAAACAGAGGGTCAGAGAAGTTAGACAACATGCCCAAGGCGGCTCAGCTGCTAAGTGCCGGAGCTGAGATTAAAATCCAAGTCACAACCCTCCCTCCGAACATCGTGTAGTACTTTCTACCAGTCACTTTGTCTGCACAGGTTTAGTTTTGTTTTCTCCTTGCATAATTGTCATAGTGTGTTTTCCAGAGGTCTTTGACCTGCCAGACTCCCAAGTTCTCACGACTCTTGGGTATTAGATCTATGCAGAAATTCACACTGTAGGGTGAAAAGGGTGAAGGGATTAAGCAACACACACACACACACACACACACCCCGAAAAACTCATAGACACAGACACCAGAGGGAATGGAGGGTGAGGGGAGGTAGAAGAGGGTAGAGGAGGAATAAATGGTGATGGAAGGAGACCTGACTTGGGGCAGTGAACACACAATACAATATACAGATGAAGTATTATAGAATTGTACACCTGAAACTTATATAATTTTATTAGCCAATGTCACCCTAATAAATTCAATTAAAAAAAGAAAAGAAAGAAATTCTGCTGTAGATGAAACCATTTCTGGAGGATTCCAGTGCATTCTATTTGGCAGGAGAAGTCATGGTCTCTTTTTCAATCTTTCTTCAGTCCCTAATCTCTGAGGCTTTACTCCCCATTCCTTTGCCTAAAAATGCAAAGATGCAAAAGAGAGTTATGTGTTTCTGGATGATCTCGACTGGGCTGCCCAGGGAGCCCTGGCTGGGAGCCAGGAGGCCAGCTCATGTGAGGGCCCAGGCATGTGTGAGCTCCTTGCTACCTGAGATTACACAACAAACATTGGGGTACACGTCTCAGCAGCCCTGGAGTGCAGGGGTGCTGCGAAAGGGTCTGTGTGAGGTCCCTGCAGGGAGTGCAGCCCGAATGCCACGAGGGAGCCAGCACCTACGCCCAGTCAGGGGGCTCCAAGTTGGAGCTGCTTCGTGGATCTAGCCCCGGACAGGGCCTCTCCCCATTGGGCTAAGCCCGTGGTCGGCAAACTGCGGCTCGCGAGCCACATTCGCCTCTTTGGCCCCTTGAGTGTGGCTCTTCCTAAGCCTTAGGAGTACCCTAAATTAAGTTAATAACAATGTACCTACCTATATAGTTTAAGTTTAAAAAATTTGGCTCTCAAAAGAAATTTCAATCTTTGTACTGTTGATATTTGGCTCTGTTGACTAATGAGTTTGCCGACCACTGGCTAAGCCATTCCCACTCATCCTCATACAAATGCTTGACTCGAGCAGCACACTGTATTGCCCTGCCCCCTCTCCCCTTTCTTGTTGTTTCCTCCAGCTTTCAGGAATATCAAATAAAGGCAGAGGATCCCTGGGGGCAAACAGCCAAGAAGCAACATTTAGTTCTGCATTTCCTGCAGGTGAGCCAGCCTGATGGGATTCAACCATTTCAATAGAGACTTCCTCCAGATTTAGGCTGTGCTGGGCTGATCCCTCACATGGCATAGGTCAGTGGTTCTCAGCCTTCTGGCCCTTTAAATACAGTTCCTCATGTGGTGACCCAACCATAAAATTATTTTCGTTGCTACTTCATAACTGTAATGTTGCTACTGTTATGAATTGTAATGTAAATATCTGATATGCAGGATGGTCTTAGGCGACCCCTGTGAAAGGGTCGTTTGACTGCCAAAGGGGTCGCAACCCACAGGTTGAGAACCGCTGGCATAGGTCATCCGGCTTAGGCTGGGAGAAACATCCCATAGAGAAAATGTGAGTAAGAAATAAAAAGCTCCTGTTAGGAATATTTACAGATAAGATTGTGTCAGATACCGAAGCCCCAGGGGTCCAGGGCCATGGGTACTCAGCAAGCACATCTTGAAGTTAGAGAAGCTATGATGATTTTTTGTGATAAAAAGGGGGGTGGATTGCCTCTTTTTGTGTTTCCAGAGAGGAGTGTTGGAGTGAAAGCCTCCACACTGATTCCTGCCACTTGGGCGGGGAGTGGCTGATGTACTCACAGGGCCCAACAGTCGTCAATCCATGTCACCAGGGGTTGAGTCACTGCTTCAGAAACAAAGAATATTCCACCACCACATCTGTCTTCTAGACCCGTGGTCGGCAAACTGCGGCTCGCGAGCCACATGCGGCTCTTTGGCCCCTTGAGTGTGGCTCTTCCTAAGCCTTAGGACAGTGATGGCGAACCTATGACACGCGTGTCAGAAGTGACACTCGAACTCATTTTTTTGGTTGATTTTTCTTTGTTAAATGGCATTTAAATATATAAAATAAATATCAAAAATATAAATCTTTGTTTTACTATGGTTGCAAATATCAAAAAATTTCTATATGTGACACGGCACCAGAGTTAAGTTAGGGTTTTTCAAAATGCTGACACGCTTTGGCTCTCAAAAGAAATTTCAATCGTTGTACTGTTGATATTTGGCTCTGTTGACTAATGAGTTTGCCGACCACTGGTCTAGACTGTCTGCCTCCTGTGGGTAAGAGAGTCCATGGGCTCCCCTCAGCGCAGGCTCCCATGAGTAAGCACACTGGGGCCAGGGCAGGGGCCAGTTTCGAGAAGCAACTGGGCATGTGAGGCAGGCCCGTGGTCCTCCACGAAGCAGGCAGGGTAGGAGGAGACCCACTAGGAATCTGGTCCATGTGAAGCTCTAACGTAACCATTCAGCAGAGAGCCCTATTCTCCGGGGTCACGTGGTCCATTAATAAGGATGATTCTCTGGTATCTATTTGCCCACCCACTGAGTGTGTTCTCAGCTGGAATCCTGGAGAAAAGGGGGAGTGAACCCAGTGAGCCTCTATGCACTGGAGTGTCCAAGGTACTTACTCATCCTTGAACTCAGGCTCTACCTGGTCTCCAGGCTGCTTTCTACTTTCTCGTCCCACAGCGGGGCTTTCTCTTCTCATCTCAATGCCCAGAGGAAGTTTCTCCCCAGTCTTCTTACGTGTGTCAAACCTTACAGCCTCCTCTTTTGGTTCTCCTCCAGTGCCTACTCATCTTTTCTTTTTTCATACTATTCTCCCCAATGGTCTCCCCCGGTGGATCTTTGTCCACCCATGACCCACGCTGAAGAGCAAATAGAGACACATTGCATCTATGATAATTATACTTAAGTGCGCCATACTCCCTGAACGTTGCTGGACTCTGAGCCCTTTCACATTTTTTTTATAGAAGCAAAATAAATGGTTCCCCAGATGCTTTTATAACTTTGTAATTAAAGGAGTCATTAAAAATAAATTAGGGTCCTGGCCAGTGTCACTCAGTTGGTTGGGCACCGTCCCCTGCACCAAAAGATTGCTGGTTTGATTCCTGGTCAGGCCACAGGCCCGGTTTGCGGGCTTGATACCCAGTAGGGGTGTGTAGGAGGCAGCCGATTGATGTTTCGCTCTCACATTGATGTTTCTCTCTTTCTCTCTCCCTCTCCCTTTCTCTTTCTCTAAAAATCAATAAAAAAATCCCCAGGCTTGGGAATGAAGTCAGCACAGGAGTAATCCAGATGAACAGGTGGAGCAAGAGCGTTTCAGATTCAGGCAATAATGAGGCTCAGGCAAAGTCAAGGGTGGAAGGGTCCAGCCAGTGTGTCCAGGGGTCTGTGTGGGCCAGGCTTCCGGGTGCATGTGCAGAAGCACCTAGAGGAGGGCTGGTGAAGGGCTCAGTGCTTGCAGGGCTATGTGTGTCCTGCCCAGGACTTGGCAACAACCAGGTATTCCTATCAGGTTTTAAACACAGCAAGTCCATGTTTGAAGACACCTTCATAAGAACTTGGCTTTCCTAGGTCTTAGGGAGACCTTCACAACCCATCCATTGAGTTAAGAAAAATGTTGAAATCTTGGAAATAAGGCAAAGAAAGGAAAACATCTTCCTTCAATGTCACACAGAAGCACTGTTTCCCTCCAAGCAATATTTAATTATAGGGGAATGTACCTTTGTTTGAGTCATTAGTCATCATTGATTAAAACCCCAGACATTGTGGAGTTACATGTTAACTTGATTTTTTTCTTGTAGAGATGCAATTGATTTCTGTCTGGTAGAAAAGATAAGTCCAAATGTTATGGTTTTATTGCACTATCAGGACATTAACCGGTTTTGTATCTAACCTAACAACTTTATTCTAACATCTCCTTTCAAAAATCTATGGATACCCAGGTCCTCAAATGCTTTTTGAGTCAGCTTTACCCAACCCTCTGATTCTCCCATTAACAAGTTGAATAAATCTTTGATGTGCATTTCTTTTACATTTGCATGAGAACCATATTGTTAACTTTTTGAAAGTCATACTTTGACACTGGTGTTTCAGACAAAAATCCCTGCGAAAGAGTAAGTGATGGAACAGGAAAGCCTGGAAATGCTTTTTCAGTCTGAGACTTAAGATGCCCAGCTGAGACCAGGGTGCTCCTGAGATAGTGGGAAAGGTTACTTTGAGGATTAGGAGGGGGTGTCTCGATTCACAGTGGCACCCTGGGACCTCAGCAGCTCTGATTGCTGGGCAGGGGAGCCGATTCTGCTAAGCGGGGGTGCATGGGGTTTGGCTGGGGTCAGCAGATAGGACAGGTACGGTTTTCTGCAGCAGATAATAGCAAAGTCAGACCAGTAGTAGCACCCCTCCCTGTATGTTGCTAGATTTAAATCTATTCAAGGCAGGACTTGAGCCAACAGCTGGCCAACATCCCGGGATACAGGAAGTGGGTTCAGCCCCTGTGGGGAACGTAGCAAAGATGTTCAGGCTGTAGGAACTCACATTTCAACGAGGAACTGAAAACAAGGCAAAAGCTGCATCTTTCAGATCTGGCCAGTGGATAGGGGGCAGGTGAGAGTAGGAAGACTACAGTTTAGGAATATGTGAGGTCCAGGGGCTCAATTCCAAATATGCCAGATATTGTGCCTGAGTTGAATAAGATCTGCCTGCATTATCTCATTCGTTCGTTCGTTCATTCATTCATTCATTCAACAGGGATGAATTGTCTAGCAAATGCCAGGCTCAGATGGCAGGTGGGAAGGTTTCTGTGACTATGGTTGATTGCGCTAGGGCAGGTGGCACTGTCATATCCTATGTTTCTATTTGCCCATTCCCTGGCCCTCACTGTAATGAGATTGGGAGGAGAAGAGCAGTATTCTGTTTGCCAAGACTAAATAGGACCTCATTATGACACCCTCATGGTGGACAACTGTCATTCTTGTTAACACTTAGCTCCTTTGACCACCCAACCTGTGTTGGGGGAAATCCCCACTTGATGGGACAGCACCTCCCCAATGTAAAGCTCAGGAATAGCTTCCCCATCATGTAACTGAGGCTCTGAGGGTCACATGCTCCCTGGACAAACTTCAGTTTGGAAGCAATGACCCACAGAGGGAGGGCCACATGGGCTCCACTTCGGTGATGGTGGTGCAGACACACGCAGCCCCCAGAAGCAGGGCAGGTCCAGCCTGTGCCCAGCAATGGTGTGAGCATGTGTCCTCAGGGAGTCTCAGGGATAAATACCCACTGGTTGTTGGCAGTCCCTCTGCAGCACTTGGCTGAAGCCGGTTGCCCTGCAGGCCCTTAGTGGGGTACTTCTCCTAGGTGATCCAATTCATCGGTCTCCATTTAAGGATTTACCTAAACATCTAGAGATGTTTCACACAAAAGAAATTCTGGGAAGCAATTAAAAAAATCCTGTAAGCACTATCTTGCCTGTTTCTTTACTAGAAGTGTGGGATGATGAATGAAATTGTATCCCTTCCATCAGGGAGGGGTCAGTGATGGGCTATAACGGAAATCGACCCTCATTTTGGATAGGAGTTTGCCTTCCCTGCTCACCAAGCTTTTGACAGCAACCATTTGTGTGGACTTGCAGAAAGCCTTGCTCAGTATTATGGTGTCCCATATAACACTTAAAAATAAATTAATTAACCAAGGAGCTCATTTACAGCAAAGGAAGTAAGGACACATGAAAGACTAATGCTGTCTCTTCTGCCTGGCCTGATTCAGGATATGCCCGAGTCAAAAGAGCTACCCTCAATGCACACCCTTCTAGTATAGGTAAATGGATCACGAAGTAGTTAGGATATGCCAAGTTTCCATGGTCATTTCTCAGTTCCATTTTGTGCTATTTACTGAGCAGGAACACTGGGCCAGGTGCTTTATGTACATTATTACACATATGCAGTTATTCCAGCAGCTTTTTTTCCACATGACAAAACTGAGGGCCAGCGAGGATAAGTTGCCCAAGACTACAAAGCTAGTAGGCTTCAGAGTTGGGCTTGAAACCCACTTGTGCCCATGTTCTTTTCACTGTATCATGCCCTGCTTTCCATGGAGAACTGAAGGAGGCAATTCTCTTATGGCTCTTTCTCTTCCCTCTCCTTCCTCTTACTCTGACTTCAGATTAGACCTATAATCCACAGTTTCAAAGGACATTTTAGAGTAAGGTGTTATTTATGATGTATTCAGTTGGGAAAAGGAGCACTGATTCAGGTCACTTCCCCTTGACTGGGTTTAGATAAGATTAAGGAAAGAAATTTTACAACTTATTATAAAGCTATAGTAATCAAAACAGTGTGGTACTAGCACAGTATAGAGCTATATCAAGGAATAGAATTGATGATCCAGAAATAAGCTCATACATCTATGGCCAATGGACTTTTGACAAGGATGTTAAGACCAATCAATGGGAAAAGAATGGTTTCTGCAACAAATGGCACTGGTACAAGTGAAAATTTGCATGAAAAAGAATGAAGTTGGACCCATACCTCACACCATATATAAAAATATAAATTCAAAATGGATCAAAGATATATTTAAAGATCTTAAATATAAGAACTAAAACCATAAGACTCTTAGAAGAAAACATAGGGGTAAATATTCATTACCTTTGATTTGGTAATGGAGTCTTAGATATCACCCCAAAAGAAGTATAAACAACAACAACAACAAAAGGATAAATTGGACTTTATCAAAATTTAAGGTTTTGTGCACCAGAGAACATTATTGAGTAAATGAAAAGACAACCTACAGAATGTGAGAAAATATTTTCAAATTATATGTCTAATAAGCACCTAGTGTCCAGAAGATATAAAGAACTCTTACAACTCAACCACAAAAAACAGCCCAATAAAAAATGGGCAAAGACATTTCTATGGAGAAGATATACAAATGGCCAACAAGCACATGAAAAGATGCTCAACATCATTATTCATTAAAGAAATGCAGACCAAAACCCCAGTGAAACAGCACTTCACAGTTTCAATGATGGCTGTTAAGGAAAAAAGTGTTAGTAAGAATATGGAGAAATTGAACTCTTATACATTGCTGGTGGGAACATAAAATGGTTCAGCCACTTTGACGATTCTAAAAAAGTTAAACATAGAATTATCGTATAATCCAGGAATTCTACTCTTAGATTCCCACCCCAAAGAATTGAACCAACAAATAGCTGTTCCTGAATTTTTATAGCAACTATACAATAACCAAAACTAGGAAAAAACACACCCAAAACAAATGTCTAGCAATAAATGAGTGGATAAACAAATTGTGGTGTATATATACAATGGAATATTATTTGGTCATAAAAAGGAATGAAATGCTGATACATGCCAAAATGTGTATGAACCTTAGAAATGTTATGCTAAGTGAAAGAGACTAGACACAAAAAATCACATATTGTATGATTCCATTTATATGAAATATCCAGAGTAGGCAAATCCATAGAGACAGAATACTAATTGTGGTTGTCAGGGCCTGGGGGTGAGGGGAATGGGAAGTAACTGCTTAATAGGTATAGGGTTTCATTTTGTGATGATGAAAATATTTTGCAACTAGATAGAGGTGGTGGCTGCACAACATTGTGGATGTATTAAATGCCACTGCATTGTCCATTTTATGTAATGCGAGTTTTACCTCAATAAAAATTGTCTTTTAAAAAAGATAAAACTACAGCGGGAAGGCCGGGGAGGGTTGGGGAGGGTGGGGATAAGAAATCACCGCAGGACTTGTATGCATGCATATAAGCACAACCAATAGACACAAGACACTGGGGGTAGGGGAGGCCAGGGGAAGGTCAAGCCGGGGAGGGGGGTGGAGTGGGGGAAGGAGACATATGTAATACTCTTTGTAATACTTTAAGCAATAAAACAAAATTAAAAAAAGAAAAGATTAAAGTGAAGCAACAGCCAGTCTCTTTGCAGAGTACTCTAACCAGAGTGTGTTGCTGATGGGGTCCAGCTCAGAGTTAAGCAGCAAATAGAAGATCAGCAGGAACATCTCCAGAGGAATGGGGAAGGAGGTGCACCCCACCAGCCTGGCAGGGGCTCTGCGTGGGCATGGAAGGTGCCATCAGCCTGCTGGATCCACAGCTTTTCGGGAGTTAATCTGACCCTTTGGAGGTTTAATAAGGCTCTCGCTCCAGCTCCTCCTCCACCTGCCTGTCTGGCCACGGAGGCCTGGCTGGGCTCCAGGATGCTCACAGCTCACTTCTCCCTCTTGCAATTGGAGTAGGCGGCCTAGCCAGGGTCTGGCACAACTTCATTGGGCTCCAAGGGGCCGGACTGGGGGCAGCTCTGGAGTTGGGCTCCCCAATGTGTGGACACTGCAAATCTATATTCTCAGCCCAGCTAGCAGGATTCGGACCATTTTGGCAGATCCAGGGAAAGGTTTGGGAGCCCATCCAGGAACACAGGTAAGTGAAAAGGGCCTCATAGGGGAATTGATAGGCTGTAACACATCTGAGTGTGTGACCCCACACTGTTTCCTTACCTTAGACCTGCAGGAGGGCCTGTAGCTGTCCTCAGGGGTGGGGGTATTGCAGGGATGGCTTCTGGTTAATTTCTACTTGTTTTTCAGAGCTCAACACGGACATCACCTTCTCCAGGAAGCCTTTCTGAGCCCTAAAGTGTCCTTTCCCTGTGTCCTCAAAGCATCCTGAACTTTTATAGCATTTTGTATATTGTATTTTAAAAGCCTAATGACCCATTGGTTTCCCATAGATACTAGTCTCTGGACTCCTGTGTGGCTGAGTGCCCTCCGCCAGGCATCCCCTTACTTTCACATCAGTGACCATATAGGTGTCTTGGGTGCCTGTTATTGACCTAGGGAAGGACGGCTAGTTCTTTGTACGCATGCGTGCACACACACACACACACACACACACACACACACAACCTCAAGAAAAGTTTAGTCTCTTCTTCAATCCAGGCCCCTGTGATAGAATTTAAACTCTACAGAACTGGGGTGGCAATGGGCCAAGGTGTGGGTATTGTGGCCTCAAACAAATTAACTCAAACCCTTGCATAATACCAAGTATGGTATTCAGGGTGTTGTCTCCCACATGAATGCCCCCTTAGTTGACCAGATATCCTCATTCTGCTCTATTTTGCTTTCCTCCTCCCCCAGGCTGGGGCTATTCCCTTGGTTGGGGTGTCCCAGCTCCTCATAAGTATTAGAGTCCCCATTCATTTCACTGCTGCTGAGAGTGAGGGGGAGGCTTGGAACCTAGAGTCAGACTGGAGAGGGGAGAGGACCCTGCTCTCTGGATAGAAGCATGCTTTATCTTTCTGTTCCTTTATGATCATCCCAAAGTACTTTATATATCAAATCGCTTACACTGAAAGTATTAATCTCATGCCCACAGACTTCAGTGATCTACATACAAGATTCATGTCTTTCTGCTAGCATAATTTTTGGACTTTATTATCCTGAAAGAGTGTCCAACTCTTTCCCAGCCTCGACTGTGACATTACAAACTCTTCTTCTGTTGGTTTGTCCTTGGGAGCCCTGTGTTCAATTCTCACTTCTCATTTTCCCAGGCTGCAGCAATTAGGGGCTAGGGGTGAGTGGAAAGATGTTAATCTTGGTACAAACAGACACAGGCCACGTATTAAAACTCAACTTGGTGCTGGGGGTCCCCAGGCCCCTAGCAGATGCAGAAGGTCACTGATATAACCTCCCATAAGGGCCAATAAGGCCAACCCCTTGGGGCTCAAAGCACACAGTCTAGCGTGTGTTTGAAAGCAGAGGGGTGGCCAGGAATTGACAATATAATGTGAGAAGTCTGGATAAGTACATGATGCCTTAAGAGTGCAGGGAACAGGAGCCTAACCTTGTGCATGACAGAAGACTTCCTGATGAGGTGATGTCTGAGTTGAGCCGTGAAGAACAAATAAAAGTTATCCAGGTCTTCAATCCAGGCCCCTGTGATAGAATTTAAACTCTACAGAACTGTGGTGGCAATGGGCCAAGGTGTGGGTATTGTGGCCTCAAACAAATTAGCTCAAACCCTTGCGTAATACCAAGTATGGTATTCAGGGGGTTGTCTCCCATGTGAATGCCCCCTTAGTTGACCAGATATCCCACTTGGACCTATTTTTCATCCTCATTCTGCTCTATTTTGTTTTCCTCCTCCCCCAGGCTGGGGCTATTCCCTTGGTTGGGGTGTCCCAGCTCCTCATAAGTATTAGAGTCCCCATTCATTTCACTGCTGCTGAGAGTGAGGGGGAGGCTTGGAACCTAGAGTCAGACTGGAGAGGGGAGAGGACCCTGCTCTCTGGATAGAAGCATGCTTTATCTTTCTGTTCCTTTATGATCATCCCAAAGTACTTTATATATCAAATCGCTTACACTGAAAGTATTAATCTCATGCCCACAGACTTCAGTGATCTACATACAAGATTCATGTCTTTCTGCTAGCATAATTTTTGGACTTTATTATCCTGAAAGAGTGTCCAACTCTTTCCCAGCCTCGACTGTGACATTACAAACTCTTCTTCTGTTGGTTTGTCCGTGGGAGCCCTGTTTCCAATTCTCACTTCTCATTTTCCCAGGCTGCAGCAATTAGGGGTTGGGGGTGAGTGGAAAGATGTTAATCTTGGTACAAACAGACACAGGCCACGTATTAAAACTCAACTTGGTGCTGGGGGTCCCCAGGCCCCTAGCAGATGCAGAAGGTCACTGATATAACCTCCCATAAGGGCCAATAAGGCCAACCCCTTGGGGCTCAAAGCACACAGTCTAGCGTGTGTTTGAAAGCAGAGGGGTGGCCAGGAATTGACAATATAATGTGATAAGTCTAGATAAGAAGTACATGATGCTTTGAGTGTGCAGGAACAGGAGCCTAACCTTGTGCATGACAGAAGACTTCCTGATGAGGTGATGTCTGAGTTGAGCCGTGAAGAACAAATAAAAGTTATCCAGGAGCATGTTCATCTGCACTCTGATCCCCGAATATTCTCATTCTCTCTCAAGCTCTGGAAAGACCAGAGAGAGGCCCCTGAGATACCCTGCTGTGCTTTGTCCAGGAGATTTGGGTTTGGTAGCCTGGGCTCTGTTGCATCAGCTGAACTGGGAGTGCAACAGTCGTGTGGAATGAATACGAACTCTGGCCAAAGAAAACATAAATCCAGTCCGACTGCAGAGTGGACCATGACAAGTGGCTAGGCTGGAGTGAACCACATGGGGGTCTTTTGGTCTGGGGAGGGGAGTGGGTGATTTGAGCATGCAGGCAGCTCCCATCCCTTACCGCACTCAAACCCCCCCTGCATGGCTCCATCTCTTGGCAGAAAGGACCTGGATTATAGGGCTGCTTGGGATTCCTCACACCCCTGCCCTTTGCCCATAACCTCATAGCTTGACTGTAGCTCTCTCTCCACAGTGGGTTTTCTGTGTTTGGACCCAGGATACTGAGGCCAAGGACATCACTCTCCTTCGCTTCTGCTGGTCTCAGCTTGTGTCTTTATACACAGGCTTGTCTGACTGATTTGTTTTCTTAGAAGCCGATGGTTTTATCATTGAGTTTGGCATCTCTTCTGGCTAAGAGATAAGGAGAGGAAGTTGGGCCTTTGAGCTCCGGTAGATGGTCTTGCCAAGTGACAGCAATATGATTTAAGGAAATGACACTGCCACTCAAAATATACATTATCCAGAGTGCCCTGCTGGGGCCACTTTATCTACTCTGAGAGCCTTGGAGTAGGGCATAGCCAGCTGTGCTCATGGCCAAGGTCAGGTGGATGGATCAAGGTCATTCATCAAGCTTCCCTGCCTCCCTGCCTCCCCACCTCTGAGGGCTGCAGCATTAGCCAGCATGCAGCTTGGGAATCCAATGTCTGCCCAGGCTGCACCTCTGTGTTTGGATTTAAAGGGGGATCCCGAGGCCCAGAGGTCACCATGCTGCGGGAACAGATTTCACTAGTGACATTTTTATCCTTCACCTGTCCAGTTCATGCCACTCTCTCAGGAGTGGGGTAGAGAGAAGGAAGGAGGAAAGAGAGGGGAACTGGAGAGAGAGGAATCTGGGATGGTTGGAGAGAACAAAACAGGGTGCTGTTTCTATTATTTGCAAATCTTCTGGGTCACAGAGCAAACCCAGATTCACGGGTGATTCAAGAAGGCAGAGCTCTGTGCCCTGCTGTGGGGGATGCGGGTGGCGGAGGGACGACACCTGTATTAAATCCACATCCTCCAGGTAAATGTGGCCGTGGAGTCTGACTCAGGATATGTCAGAGAACAGGGCCTAAGAGCTGATCAAGAAGTTAGATCTGGACTCAAGGGGATTTTGACCAAGACTTTACATTTATATAATTGATCCAATGTGTGCACAAAAATCTCATGGAATGGGGATTTTCATCTCCACTTTATCACCTGCGGAATGGGGTGGGCGTCTTTCTACCTTCATGGGAGGAACCTGTAAGTTGGTGCTTTGACTTAAGCTGGTGGCTCCACACCTTGTGCACCTGTACTTCATGCACATGGAAGCCATGCTATGTTGGACCGCTTATTCTTTAAGTTGGGATTTTATGAATTTCTTTTGATTTAGCAACTCCTGGGCAAGACTAGAAGAGCAGCTCCCCAGGAGGCCTTTCGTTCTCGCATTTGGGCCGGTCTACTTCTGCGGGTAGGAACACAGTGAAACAACTCTAGAAAATTTGACTAATGTGAGGAAAACGAGAAAATTAAGAAGTGATGACTTGTGTATTATTTTGTGTATTATTCTAACAAATAAGACAATTACGTACTTATTGAACAGACTTTCCTTTGATTACAGACCATTAGTGGCTACAGATTGTTGACTTTATTAGAACTTCACAGGTGTGAGTTTTTACAAATTTTGCATTTTACATCACTTAGCTGATCAATGTGGAAATACATTCTTCAGTTCCTTTTAACCAGAACTTATTGTGGCACCACCCTATACCAGGCACTAAGAATAAGTAAGTAAAGGACACCTGCCATTACCTTTATAGAGTGGGAGACCGTCATGTGGGAGGAAAAATTGCTATAGGAGAGGTAGGTTCCCCTTTCTGCCTGGGAGAAGGAGGTGTTAGGGGAGAAGTTGGTTCTAGAGAATGTGACATCTGAGTAGGGCCTTGATGGATAAGTAGGAGTTCACTGGGGTAGCAAAGAAGGATATTCCAGGCTGGAGGAACAGCATGTGCTAAGGCCCAGAGATGAGAGGTAACAAAAGGTAGATTGGGGCCAGCAGCTTAAAAAAAGGCCTTTTAGGTAGATTAAGGAGTTTGATTTTATTCCAAACACCATGGGTAGCAAATGTTTTGTATTTTAGAAGGACTGACCCAATTGCAAACCCTGTTCAACGTACAACAGATTCTTTAGAACTCCATATGGATGAAGGCTCTTTTGTAAAGGTGTGTCTCCCATTGTGTCACGATCCAACTTAGCTCAGTAGCAGCTTCCTTTCTCCCTGACCATGATGTCTGCAGACCTCCCGAACGCCTCTGCTTACTTCTTCCTCTGACCACGAATCAGTCTCTCCTTGATCAACGTTGGCTTTCTTCCATTCTCCATTCTTGCTTGGTGCCTCAGAGGCTGTTCTGTCTGTCGGGAGCAATTCCTGCTCCATCAAACATCAACACTTACTTATCTTCCAGGTCCCAGCTTTACCATCCTTTCAGGAGCCTTTCCTGACTCTCCCAGAGTAAGTCAGTCCTATGATGAGAATCGGCGGTGGCACCTGCACGTCCTGTTCTTTGTCCTTGCCTCCTTTGCAATTGGTTGACATTGTCTTTCTGCCAGCTCCTGAGCTCCTCCAGGGCTGGGCTTCATCTTCCGAGTTTGCCACCATATCTCTGATACCTAGCAGGACACTGGGAAGTATTTATGAATGGATGGAGGTAGGGGATTCATTTAGAAATTTCATACAGGAGACCAGATGAGAGATAAAAGGGCTGGAGTGAAGCCAGCTGCAGTGGGAATGGAGAGGAGGGACTGTGTAGGCCAGACTTCTAGGGTAGCACACGCTGGATCCCACTGGCTGTGGCGTCCTGGAAGGGTGGAAAGAGGTGAAGAGGATGATGTGAAGGACTGCAAACACATTTTTAAAAATATATATTTTTATTGATTTCAGAGACAAAAGGAGAGGGGGGGAGAGATAGAAACATCAATGATGAGAGGTAATCATTGATCGGCTGTCTCCTGCATGCCCCACACGGGGGACTGAACCCCGCAACCCGGACATGTACCCTGACCGGGAATCGAACAGTGATTTTTCTGGCTCATGGGATGACGCTCAACCACTGAGCCACGCCGGCCGGGCCTGTAAAAACATTTGCCCGCTCTCCCCACATCCTTACCCCTGCCAGTAGAAGAGGGAAGGGTTTTGTTCTCTGGGATTTGCCTTTCTGCAGCCCCTCTCTATAACAGCCTCCCAAGAGAAGCGGGCTTGCTAATCACCAGGCAGAGGCCAGACATGGATGAACGGGCAGGATCTGGTCCCTGTAGTCAGAAAGTTCATGGCCATGCAGGGCCACTGTGTGGCTCTTCCTGTCTTTTTTGCAGAAACCCCCCTGGACAGGGCCTCGCTCAGAGCAGGCCTTGCCCCTTTCTATCTGTGTCTGGGCGGATGTCAGACCACAGCTTGCTCTCAGGTCTCATCATCAGGCGTTCAGTGTGGAGGAGAAGGCACCAGGGTCTTCCCTCGAACCTCCCAGCCTAGGGAACCTTGTCCAGGCTCTGCCCAGGGGTCCTTTCTTCTCGGTGGGCTGTTCTCAGAACATAGACCCCCGAGGGGATGAAATGAGAGATGAATTAGGCTCTCCAATTGCCTAATATCCAACATTGCCCAAGTCCCAAGATATTAGTGAAAGGTATCAATATTTACCTGATGCACCTAACGTAGCTAAATAATAAGCAGAATGGTAATGTGCTCGCTACCCAGTGTCCTTCCCTGCTGGGCTGGCGTTCAGTTCAGGTCTCTCGAGGTTGACATCCTCAGCTGCGCCTTAAGATTCTTTTGTTTTGAATTCAGTTGATCTAAAATTAGTCTGGAAGCCTTTTTTTCTTTTTGATATTTACAAATGTGGTATATTAAATAACAACTATGTAATATAAGGATGTGCCAATGGGCCCCAACCTGCAGAATGATCTTAAAACTTTACTCTCTCTTGTAATTTCTTGTAATCTGTTAACATTTATATGACAAAATATGTGACATGTGCCAAAATGTTCTGATTATGGCTTGATCATGACTATTAGAACACTCCAATTTGGAAAATTCTTGTCCAGTCAGGAAAACAAACCACATTCCATGTTTCAAACAGATGGCATTTAGGCAGAGAATTAGTTACACTGGACGTGCAAAGTAGAAATAACCCAACAATTAATAATTGCAGAACAGCTTCTATCCCCAGCACTGGGGAAACAAAAGGGAAGAAGTGGTCTCATCTGGCCTAGGAGGGGGCTGGTGCTCAGACCCCCGAGGGAGCCATCAACCCAGCAGGACTGCCATGCTGAGGGGCAGAGGGTGCGGGGGGCGGGGGGGGGGCTGTGGCATGGCTGGTGGTCTGACCACAGAAGGTCATAGCCCAGCTACTGCCAGCACCGCTACAAGGAGGCCAGAGCTGGTACTGGACTTTGAAGGGGGTGTAGTGAGGCTGGTCTTAGCAGGAAGTAGCAAAGCGACCCTCTGCGGCTTTCTCTCTCCTTGCCTGCATTTCTCCCTCTGAGTCCTTGTTTGGCTGAACCAGCAGGAAGCCAGCGGGCAGGGACGCCTGGGAACAGTGGTCTGCAGAGCCCACTGTCCAAGCTGAAGGGGCATAGGGAATAACCAGAGCTGCAAAAGCAGATTTGTGGACAGGCTCATTTCAAGGCTCCACAAATCACTCCCACCTTAAACGGAGATTAGGCCTCCTGAGTTGTATTCTGATAAGCTTATCTGGTACAAGTCCAATAAAGTTAAGCTCCCGCGGATAGGAATGAAGAAGTGGACGTTCCCACTTGTCAATCACAGGAGAAGAGGCAGGTCATGATTAAACGGGTGCAAACAGTGAACCTTGGACTGGAGGGGAGGGGACGCCTGCTTCTCTCTGGGTGTGGTCTCTTCAGTTTGACCTTGGAGAGGTCGGAACGCTCTCAAGGGCACTTCTTGGTGGTGGATGTGGCAGACAGCCTCCCTCTCCCTTACTCAGCTGGGGCTGAGGCAGAGCTGCGTCAGCCACCAGCTTTCTGTTGCTCTCTGGGTTCATGGCCCTTTGTTCTGAGGAACCATGGAGGGAGTGGAGGAAAGACTTATGGGGCATGGAGGCCCATGGAGGGCCCTAGGGCCAGCTCCTGGGTTATAGGAACCCTCCTGAGAGGGTTAGCTAGAGTAACGTGGGGAGACACCTCCATTTACCCTAAGCAAAGGGGGCCAGGCTGTTGTTCTTCCCCATGTGAATATTCTCTTCGTTGTCAGTCTCAGAGTTGTGGGACTTAACTTGATTAATGAAACTGGAAAAGAGATCCCAAGGGTTGAGAGATGTGGGACTTGATTAATGAAACTGGAAAAGAGATCCCAAGGGTTTGGGGGGGGGGGCAGGTAGTAGGAATAGAGCTTGGAATTCCCCTCCAGATGTTTCCTTGTCCAGTGGTTCTTGGGCATCTCTGCCATGCCAGCCTCTACCGACTCCAGAGTCCACCTTCCTGGGAGGTGCCCATGGGGAGCCACAGGGCCTGGGGTGGTGAGTCTGGGAACACTTTGTGTCAGGTACACACCTCCCGCCTCACCCCAGCCCCGAGCTCACCGTTTTCTGTAGCGAGAGAGGGTGCCATATGCACGCCTCTCTGGGAGAAGGAGACAGGAAATTACATTGAACTGATGTCTCAATGGGCGATGGCAGATTCTTCGCTGACAAGGTTTTTATTGTCAGTGGATGTGAGGACTCTGGCATGGGGGGAAGGAGGGGGAAGATGCCAGGCAAGGGTAAAGCGGGCACAAAGAAAGATGGGGAGAGACGGTATTGCTCGGTGATTTTGCCTAAGGTCAGCCAGAAAGGGCTCTCTCTCTGACCTTGGTCAGTCTGAGTTGGATGCGCGCAGCCCCATCTCCCAGAGCAGAGGCTGCGAACAGGGTGAGTGTGTGCCCCACTCCATCCCTTGTTCACTCTGAGGCCCTTGGGGACGATTTCACATAGTGTTTCTCAAGAATTTTTAGTGCACGCCCTCTGCGGTTAAGCTTAGAACAAGCTTTCTAAGGTCTGTGTTTCGACTTTTGCTTCCTCTCTCTGTTAAGAGCACTGCTGTTTAGCTTAAAGCTGCTATTTTACAAATGAGAACATCCAGGCTCAGGAGGGGAAGGGTCACACATGTAGGCTCCCTCCTGGCCTTGCTCTGTGTCACAGCTATTTCTCTTGGTGCCTTACCTGTAAAATACAGGTGCCTGGGCGGTGGTGGTGCGGGGGTGGTCATCTAGCTGGCTGCAGGTCACGTGCCTTTGCATCTGAGTGTTTGGAAGGTGGGCATGTGCATGGACAGGCATGTATATGTACATGGACAAGCATGTGTGTGTACATGGGCAAGTATATATGTACATGGGCAGGCGTGTGTGTTTAAGGGTAGGCATGTGTGCATGCAGCTTACGTGGTGGCTGTCACCCAGCAGTGCTCCCAGGAGAGGAGCACAGCAAAGACCACTCCGCCTGGGGCGCTGTCCATCAGTTCCAAGTCTGGAGAGGGTGTCCCCGGAGCCATCGCACCCAAGGAGGCCGCCTTTCTCGCTGCTCGGGGAGACAGCCCGTGGACCACTGATGCCCTGTGGTTCTGATGCAAACCGTGCAGCCACGACCTTCCTGCCTGCACTTTTCCACCTTCACAGCTCCGTCTCCCTGCTGAAGTGAGGTCTGCAGGACGCTGTTCCAGCAGCAGCCACGGCAGCAGCCAGAGCAGCACCGGCACCCTCCAAATTGGGACTCTAGCCCTTTAAATCTGCTCAGTTACCAAAAAAGAAGAGGCACCAGACCCTGTTAATTAAAGCTCGCCCTGGTCCATCATTCTGAGGAGCTGCAGTGCTCTGCTCCTTCCTGATGGCTTAGAGCTTCTCCTTAACTCCCAGCCATGGATCTTGGAGAATTTCCCCCGAGATCAGCAGGAGGTATGATCCTTATCGATGGCACTCTGGGGCTTATGTGGCTCGAAATCAATAGTACAACCGACTGCATGGATGCTGCCTGGCCCCCCTTCCTTCCCCTCTTCCCCTCTGCCTCCTCTCCAATTTCCCAGCTTGTGTTTAGTTGAGACAAATCAAGTTTTCATGGGTTTCAGAGGAAGGGGAGGGGCCGGGGGTGTCTGGAGGTAGCTCCCAATGTGTTCGCTTCGGTCCTGGCTTCACCCGGCTGCCTCAGGGGCTGGAAGGAGCCAGGAAAGATGTTTCTTCAAGCTCGGGATCATGCAAACCCATCCCCTCCTGGCCGGGTCCCTTCCCTCCGGTTAGAATGAAAAGGGCATAACCCTGACTTGACTGGCTCCTTAAATCAATGAGCTGCCGGGTCAGTGTGAAGATGGCTGTGCCCGTTATCGGGAAACTCATTGCATACAACTTTCTCTCCGTGCGTTGTCCCGGCAGGAACACCTGTCCCCCAGGCTCCCCTCCCCTGTACTCTGAATGCTGCTCGGTGAAATGCTTGCTGCAGGGTTTCAGGAATCCATACCCCTCTCCCTGTGCCTTTTGAGGAAACTCACTTCCAGACGAGTGTAAGGTTCTGTTGCAAAGAGTTGTTTTTATTCAGGAATCTGCTCTAGCCTGGCAGAGAGGAGAGATTTATCTTCTTCTTCTTTTTTTTTTTTTACATTGCATTTTGCAAATTGTACTAAAGCCCAGAGAACATCTATCTGCAAATCCTTCTTTGATTTGTTTTTGCCCCCACGGCTTCCTCCTGGGAAATGCTCTTCTCGAGTCTTACCCGAAGGAAAGGTTCCCCCTCAGTCAGCTTGACACGACTTCACAGATGTCCCTGAAAGCCAGGCCCTGGCGGAGGGAGCCATTTTCATCCCCCGAGTAGCAGTCCCCAGGGGCCCGGAGCAAGGGGCCATGTGCCTTGAGAGGAGGCTTCCAAACTGCCCCCCCTGCCCCCCAGGAGAGTAGCTTAGGAGGGAAAGCCCTTGGACTGACTTTCCCAGGGGCTTTAAAACACGGTGGGCGATTAACATCGCTATTCGAGCTTTGAGAGGGATCTGAGCCAACACACAGCTCACAGGAGTGGGGATTTCCCCCCAAAGTTACTGCCAGCCGATCCTAAACTGTTTACACAAACAGTTACGGTGTGTGCAGCGACATCCTTTCCAATCCCCCAGCATAAGGCTGGGAACTTTCTCCGATGACTGTCCCGGAAGCCAGCATGTCTGCCTCCCAGATGCCACGGGTTCCATGTGATTCCAAGTCTCAGAATAATGAACTCTCAGCTGTGGCTTCGGCTAGGAGACTAGTCGCAGCTTGATGGAATTCCTAATCACCGTGCCCATCGGTGGGCTCCCTGATAGGTTCCCAGGGAGGCGGCCAGGGAGAGAGGTTTCCTGCAAACAGAAGCCACCGCGGAGGTAGGATGAGGGAAGCCCAAGCAGAATGAGGAGAGGAGGCCTGTGGGAGGCGGCATTCTGGGCTGGGTGCGCTCCTCCAGGCTCTGCTTCCCAGCTGGTCTGTGAATGGCTCAGCGAGGGTCGGGCTCACGCCTGGGGCTGGGGATGTGAGTAGGACTGTGGTCCTGGAAGCAGGGTGACCTGAGCTCATAGAATCTATGACATAGATGGAGGGCCCAACCCGGGAGCTCCTCTCATAGCTCTTGTCCCCCACCTTCTGGGGAACCCACCGTCCTGGGCCCTCTGCCCCTCCAGGTGCTATTGCTCAAGAGTCCACACCCTTCTTCCGCCCAGAGAAACGGGGCTTCACAGAGTCCCTCCCAGGGGTAGATGTCACTGTTGTGTGATCATGTTCTTGGACTGGTGGGATCTGTGAACAGTGAGGAAAGGAGTAGACGGTTCCTTTGTGTCCATTTTTCTTTGCAACTTAATGATGTATGTATGTGTTTTGTTTTTAATTTACTGGATGGCTGCTGGCTTTCAAGGAGCTGAAAACAGATCCTAATGGAGCCTGCTTAGACCTGGCGACGTGGTGGTTTTGTGGTCCTCGGGTGTTCTTTCCGCGGCCTTGGCGGTGCTCCCATCACCAGGGTGTTGGAGTGGAAAGGGCACGGCCTTGGGAGATGACAGGTCTTCACTGGCATCTCAGTTCCCCATCTTGTGTGTGGCCTACGCCAGTTACCTAAGCGTCTCTGGAGCCTCAGTTTCTTCTTCTGTAATATGGTGAAGTTGTCAGGATTAAATGGAATAATTTAGCTAAAGTCTCTGCACACAGAAGGTACAAAATAATGTTTTCCCCTTCCAATTGCAAGCATCTGCCTTGTGTTAAGACTTCAGTGGTTCTCAACCTTGGCTGCACATTAGAATCACCTGGGAATCTTTTTAAAATCCTGATTTCTGGGCCTCATTCCTCCGGAAATCAGGATTTTAAAAAGATTCCCAGGTGATTCTAATGTGCAGCCAAGGTTGAGAACCACTGTGTTAAGTAAACCTTAATGGGGAGGGTGGAACCTTTTAAACAGGTCCAATGGCTCCTTCACTGGCCCTGGCCCCTGACTTCTCTGGGGCAGGGGCAACCTCTTCCGTGTCATCACACCCTCCCGATGGCCAGCATAGGACCCAGTGCGGGGCTGAAACTGCATAAAGCATTCATACACGAAGGTCTGTGGGCATTTAACCTTCAACATAGGTGATTTCTAATGACTAAGCGAAACCACTTCTCCCTCAATCACTTAAGAAATACAACTGAGCCAGACAGATCAAAGAGTCCCATGACTGTAATACATTCGGACTAAAATATGTCCTTTTGAGAACTGTAATAAAAAACACCTTCTGCACAAGGACCTGCGCCAGGTGCCTGTGGCTTCCTAGAGCGTCCCTGGGGCCAGGCTGCTGCGGAGGAGAGTCCAGGTGACCACTGCCCCCCTGGGCACGTGCTGCTTTCTCTTCCTCGTGCTCTGGAGAGAAGAGGCTCTGAGGAGGGAAAACAGCTCTAGTTGGAAGGAGGCACGTTCCCTGTCTCTCTGCTGTGTAGAACAACTCAATCAATAGCTCAGTCAATTAATCAATAAGTCTGCCTGTATGTAGCCACTACTATTGGGGAAAGTCATTGATTTAATACATATATATCAAACTAATGATAATAATAACACCTAATATCATCACTGCCACCTAATAGTCACTAGGGTCTCCTTGGCTCCCAGCTGGGGGTACTGGCCTGAGAGTGACACAGCTCTGCTCCGGAGCAGGGGACCAGGAGTAGACAGGGTGGCCCTGGAAGACTGGTAGAGGCCATGACAAGCCAGAGCCAAGTACACTTGGGAACACAGGAGAGATGTTTAAAATGGTTCTTCTAACTACTGCGTTGAGAAAAGGTTGTAGGTGGCAATGGTGGAAGCAAGAAGGCCAGCTAGGAGGCCCATAAAAAATCCCAGTGCGAGGGGATATGGCTAGACCAGAGGGAGCAGTGGAGGTGTGAAAAGTGCTAGGAATCTGGATTTTTAAAGTTTTTCCCTCCCTCCCTC
>NW_005363938.1:5233800-5236228 GCF_000412655.1 Myotis brandtii
TTTCCTTCCTTCCTTCCTTCCTTCCTTCCTTCCTTCCTTCCTTCCTTCCTTCCTTCCTTCCTTTTGGATGAAGGCAACAGAATTTGCTGATGGATTATATAGTTGTGTGAGAGAAAGAGATGAGTCAAGGATGACTCAAGCTTCTTTGGCCTCCAATGGGGATGACTGGGTTTGGGAGAAGATCAGGAATTGGGTGTTTCTCCTGTTAACTTCCAGATGCCCGGTGGAGCATCCCGGCGGAGATGCTGAGTAGGCAGTCCTGAGGTCATAGCAGAGACCTGGGCTGGATACCGAGCCTTAGGAGCCATCAGAGCACAGGCGGTATTTAAAGCTGTTTCAGATGAGATCGTCAGGAGGTGGGTTATGGATGGAGAAGACTAAGGATTTTAAGGCGTTACAACTATTTACAGGTTAAAGAGAGGAGGTGAAGCCAATTGTGGAGACCGAAGAAGAGTGTCTCTTCTGTTTAAGACAACTTACCCCCTTCCTGTACTCTATCTCCTCCCCTCTCCTGGGAGCAAGAGTCATAGATCACCCTCCCATTTTCAACTTAATCCCTTTCTCCTGGTTTCTTCCCACCTCCTCAGAGACCTGCTCAGATGGCGCTCATCTTAAAAATAACCTGCCCTTGACTCCTAAGTGCTACATTGCTTTTATCCTATTTTTCTCTTTTCCTCCACAGATAAATGTTTCTTTCTTTCGATATTAATTAAATAAGTACTGTATGCTAGGCAAGAAGGATATAGACACAAAAAATAGAACTTTATCTACTTGAAAGAATATCTATTTATTTCTACCTTTTCTACTTCCATAAACCATTTTTGATAGCATTTTGGATGTATAATGGGACATAATATATATAATTGTAAAGCAAGCACAAAAATTCTGTACTAAAGAAAATACAATTTAGAATAGAAGAGCAAGCTCAGAAAAAATAAAATGCACACATAAAGGTCATCAGGTGTATAAGAATATAATTGAGCCACCAATCTGATCCCAACTTTCTGGTCAGAAAAAGGAAATTCTTTTAAAAATTTAACCATCCAGAAATTTTTCATACCATGATTACATGGATCCATACCTTTTACACTGAACATCCTCTTTCACCAGCACCCAGAGCAAGAAATGGGACATAATTCACACCCCAGGCTCTCCCTTTGTGGTTATTTCTAGTCAGTACTCTCCACAAGGGCCGACATGATCAATTTCCCCATTGCAAGCTTTCTGGGAATTACTTTTTGAGTTTCATTGCTCGTGAGATGATATGCGAGTTCCTCAAGGAAACATGTTTTCTGGAATTTAATTCTCAAAGAGTATTTTTTTTCCCCTGGGGTTTTATTTAAGAGACACTGAAAAAATGAGATAGACTATACCTTGGCTATTTCCATAGCATATTCTGGATGGCATATACACATATGTGTTTATGTAATGAAATATAAAATTAGAAACTAAAGATAAAAATGGGCAAAGAGTGGCAGTTATTTAGCATCATTTGAAGTCTGATCGCGGACAGTCAGAAGGTAGAACCTGCAGCGGATGGTGTGTTAAATGCCAGAGGGACCGAGCAAGACAGGGGCCGGGGAGTGCCCCTCGGACTTTGAGAGTAGGAGGCAGCTGGCCCAGTTTCCTGGAGTGATGGAGGCAGAAGCCACACTGAGGGAGGACAAGAATAGACGTGGAGCTTTGACGTGATGGCTCTGAGTTGAGACCTCTATTTCTAGAAGGTCCATTCTCCTGGGAAGGAGAGGGTGGTAGGCAGTGAAAGTTGCAAAACTCAAGGAAGGGTTTGGTTTATTTCTCAGTAGAATGGCAGAGACGGAATCATGGTCTTGGAGAAATAGGTAGTCAAGAGAAAGAGAGGAGACAGATAAAGGGGAGAGGAAAGAAAAAGAAGCAAGTACCTAGATAAAGTCTCATACTGCACATGCACACACATACACACAATCACATACACACAGACACATGCACACACACACACAGACACACACACTCAACCACTAACTTGGATTCTCCCTCTAACTTTTTCTGGCCACGGACCCTTCTCCTTGCCATCGTTCTCCTTTGTTTTGAAGCCAAATGGCCCTTAGCAACTGCACACCCTGTGGGGGCTCCCACAGGATGTGATCCAATTGGGCCTCTCCCTAAGGGAAGGGCACTGTGGGATCTGCTGGACTTGATTTCAGCCATCTGTCCCACGATGTCAGGGCTGCAGGGGCCTGCATGTCCTTATTTTCCAAATGAGGACACTGAGGCCCAAGCCTTCCTGTTGAGGAAGAGCCAGCAGCGGCAGAGCTGAGCCCCAGGCCTCTGGGGGCTTGGTGGTGGCTTCAGCCCGCATTTCCAGAGCCCGCCCTCTGAGCTCTCAAACCTGAGCATTTCTCAGATTGCAGCAAGCATCCGAATCACCCGAGGGTTTGTGAAGACCCAG
>NW_005363938.1:5236284-5260198 GCF_000412655.1 Myotis brandtii
GGGCTGTTTGGGGGGGGGGGACAGGGAGGGAGCAAAGGGAACCTGGCTCCTGGGAGCTTTCCCTTCGGGCTGCTCTCATTTCCCAAAGGTGAGGCCTGAATGAGGTGGAGGTGGCCAGCTGCCAGCCCTGAGAAGATGAGCCACCCCCCCTTCTAGCCACCAAAGATCCAAAGAATGCGGTGGGGCAGGCTGCGCTCTGAGAGTAATCCTGGCAGAGTCGGGCTGTTGTTAACCAGGCTGTCGTTAACCGCAGCACAGCCTGGGCCATGACATCCCTCCCCCAACCCCGGAGACAGTCACAGGGAACCTGCTGGTGGGCCCCAGGCTGGGGCTGGGAGAGTTCACTCCGCTTCCAGCAACTGGAGAGCAGCTCCCCTCCCTGTCCCCAGGGGAAGGGGGAGTGCCTTGCTGGGTGGGACCCAAGGTTTTTCTTCTGCATATTCCATTATCTTAGGGCTCAGAGCATATGTCAAATGAATTCTGTGTCTGGCAGGTTATTACGCACTGAATTAGTGTGGTGAAATAAAAACTATAATAAAGCCGTACCAGACTCTTAAATTGTTAAAATTTATTATAAAATGTGCATAGTTATTAACTGATTTTTGCCCGTGTGCGTTTGCCTGTGCCTGAAGGCAGAGAAGATGAAAAGTGACTCTGTCAACAGGAGGCCCGGAGTGGCTCCTGGAATTCTCCACAGTCCCAAGGGCAGCACATGCCCAAGTCCCGGGGAGCACCGGGCCGCTCCCCATGCTGATGCCCATGGCTCTCCAGGCTGCAAGTCTCGGGCCCAGGGGAGGGAGGCTGTTCCCTGCAAGATGAGGTGTGCGTACACGGGGCCTTGTGCTTCTCCAGTGTTTGCACCCAGGGGCTCCCTTACTCACCCTCCAGTCCTGGGACCCAATGTTCGAGCTCCGGAAAGCTGTTGCAAATGGGCTTCCCCGTGTTCTTTCTGCCATATCCTCAGGCCTGTTTCCTACTCTGCCTTTTGAGAACCTTAGAAGGTGCCAGATTTTCCCGGGC
The DNA here is from genome assembly GCF_000412655.1 of Myotis brandtii. NCBI lineage: Eukaryota > Metazoa > Chordata > Mammalia > Chiroptera > Vespertilionidae > Myotis > Myotis brandtii. Next base: position 5,237,305 of record NW_005363938.1, read on the forward strand.
CCAGCTGAGACTGTTTTCCTGATTGGCCCATCCCCGAGGCGCCAGGCACTGGCTGCCCAGCCTCCCGAGCCTTCTCCAGAAGTGAGCGGGTGATTTCTCCCCGCTGTCCCGCTGTGGGACGTTGGAGATGGCGCTTTCTGGGTTGCAGAGAGAGATGCTCTGGAGTGACCCCAGGACGGAAGGGGCTTCCTGCACATTCTGAATCAGGTCCCGGGTTGCGGTTGTTGACCCTGATGCCAACCCCCTGACGGGGGCTGTTGTGATTTTGAGCGACATCCTCCTTGGCTTTTCAGCCTTAGCCACCCAGAGACCAGCTAGAGCTAGACTGTAAATTCACTTGAAGCTGGAGATGCTTTGGCCAAGAAAAAGTGGGCGAGAAAAGCTCAGAATGTTTCCCAAACATAAGGCTGAAAGTGTGCCTTCGTCTCTGCCGCTGTACCCTGGAGCTGCCCTCAGGGGCACTGAGGATTCCACCCGAGCATCCAGGACCCCAGGCACCGTCTTCAAGTCCTGGGGGCACTGGGCCCTGATCATGGGGACTCTCAGCCTGACCTGTGTGGTCCATGTGAACTGAAAAACGCAGGGCCAGCGTGGGAGACCTCCGTGGTCCCTCTGGGAGGTGTGCTCCAGCCTGTTTCTATTTAGCCCCTATGTAGAGGCACTGCCCACATCTGAGCCCGAGTTCACCATCAGTGCACCCCAAAGTTTGAGGTCCTGCTTCCTGTGGATGTACTGCTTTTGTTGGGACCCCAGTTAACCCACTTTCTGACCCGGGGACACTCAGACTGCCATTTGAGTGAGGAGTTGTGAGGAAGGTGGCTTGTATTTTCAAGACTATTGGATGGTGCAGGTTGCTTTCTCCCCTCCAGTCACTGAGTTGGAGAAAATGAAATGATACCAGCAGAAATGTAAGCCACCTAAGGTCCAGTGACAATCCCAAACCCTAAATTCTCCCTCTTCTTCCCTTTGCCCCATCAAAGCCGACAGAGTCCACGGGGAGCGCAGGGAGAGTAACAGTGTTTGGCTTCAAACAGAGTGATGGGCTCATTCCTTTCCCACCTCCCCTTGGCATGGCGGCGGGGTGTGCACACAGCATAGCAAGATTGCATCAATATGTAACAGTGAATGAAATCTGGTAAGTTCATCAGCATCGTCTCTTTGGCCTGGCAAAGTGATTTCCTAGTTTTAAAAGACAGTGAAGTTGCTGATGTGAGAGCTGGTGCCTGCAGAAGTGGATCATAATGTGGCCAACTTTGGAGAGCCAGTTATAAATTCCCACACTGTCCCCAAGAGATGCAGGGTGGTTTGCACCGATGCCTATGCCACTGCCAGACATAAATCAATGAAGTTCAATGGACAAAGAAAATAAGACAAGGAAAGCAAGTGTGGCTCCAGGAGGGAAGTTAGGACACAAAATTCATGACATAAGACCCTGTAATTTGCTAGAGGTGGGACTCTGGGCTGTCCTGAGCTTTCTCTCGGCCAACACAGAGACATAAACAGTCCCTCATTGCAGACCCAACGTCCTTGCAATAGAAGCAAAGCAGCTTGCTCAGAAAAGGCACAGCTATTCCTGGTACTGGGGGCAGGGAGAAGTCTCCCCCCTGGGCCTCACAGAGAGGACATGGCTACTGCAACAGTGTCCCAATGGCCTTACTGTCCACATGGCAAGGTGTTTGCTAGGGCTACCTCTTGGAACATTCCTCAAGGGAGGGGGTTGCTTAGGGGGATAGAGCTGAAGGTCTGACTCAGTCTTAATCAGAGACTAGATTACCTATGATGGGCTGCCTTTCTTTAAAGCCATTTGATGAGGAGTGATTCCATGGTGTGGTGTCAGAGGCTGCTGCGGTGTCTAAGGTGTGTGTGTGTGTGTGTTTGGGGGATGGTGAAGGATAGGGGTGCCCTGAAGGGTTATATACCCCAAGCCCTCAACCTTGTTTCTGTAATACTGGGTTCCTCATAAGATTTACTTGAAGGGGGGGGGGTCCCCACTACTCATCATGGCTTAAAAGTCATCATTTAGAAAAATGGATTGACGTAATTCAATGGGTGGTTGTTTTCCCAACTGTGTGAGCACCCTGTAATACTGGGTTCCTCATAAGATTTACTTGAAGAGGGGGGTCCCCACTACTCATCATGGCTTAAAAGTCACCATTTAGAAAAATGGATTGACGCAATTCAATGGGTGGTTGTTTTCCCAACTGTGTGAGCACTGAGCAATGAATTTTGAGTTAATTCTCCTTGACAAGTGCCTGGAGGGCAGCATCCCTGGGCTGCTGGTTGGATACAACCCCATATGCTTGAACAGTTGGTGGAGCTGGAGGTGGCCCTGAAATCCTCTCATGAACCCCGAGGAGGTGACCAGGACACCTTCCTGCACAGAACACCATTCAGGATGTGGCTACTGCCAGGCCCGGCCCTCAGTGCTGGCGCCTCTCCCGATTGGTCAGTGTTCCGCTAGCACCCATCTCGACTGGGCAGTGCCTGCCCCCTAAGGGCTGTCACGCATTCTGAAGGCTCGCCTACCTGGGAGCAGGACTGCGGAACTCCTCCAGGAGAATTAGGGGTCCCATGCGGAGTCCAGGCCATGGCCTAAGAGCTCCCCAAACTTTGGTCATGGCCAAAAAAACTGTCACATAGAAAAAATGGAAACAACTACCGCAGTCATCAACCTCTTTATAGAAACCCATTATGTGTCACTGTAGACATCATCATTTCCTCTGATATAAACCGGCCACAGATTAAACACCTGGATCCTGGAATGAGCTGACTTCACACACATAATTTTTACTCCAAGGCAGTTCAGTGATGGCAAGTGTTTTTGAAAAATGATGACATTGGCTTTCAACATAGCTGATCTACATGCTTTCTTTTTGGCAATAATTAGAGATCAAAGTCACTTGTCTGTAATAGCCACTACTGATTCATGAGCATAAAACCGTGCCCTCTGCTCAAAAGAGAACACAATTACTCTGTTCTCTGTCAGTGTTCAGTTCATCTAGGAGGGGCCTCAAGTTCTAAGAGAGGAGATAGGAGGAAAAAATACAATTCTGCTTTGCAGCACAGTCATATTTTTGGGTGCTTTCTATGCACCCTTTGCTATTCTGGTTTCTGGGGAGCGAGCAAGGCACAGACCGATAAGGTTCCTGCTCTTAGCTCACACTCTAATGTGGAAGACAAGAAAACCTTAGCAAATATATCTTTTATGATTTGAGCTAATGCCAAAATTCGAACCCACTTGAGGCTGGTGTCCTTCAATTTCCTTTTCTCTTGAGTGTGGATCCCATTTTCCTGCTTGCTTGTATATCCAGTAATTCTGAAGTGTGCCCTGGACTGTGGAAATGAAATGTAGAGACTTGGGTTCTGTTCTGTTCATCTGCAGAGAGTATTGATTTGTTTGTCGGTGTGTTTGCTTTAGCAGGAAGTTACCTTGGCTGGACAGCAGCTAAAGTGTCCGTTCTGTCTTCTGAGGGTTAGCGGGCTGCTTGAGTCTTGCCCTGGGAGTCGACCAGAAGTTTGGCAGAATTATGATATTGGGGTCTCCCCCTCTGTGATCCTCTCTGTTCCAATATGTTCCTCATACTTTCTAGCTGCTGGGGACGCTCTGAATTCTGTCTTCTGAATCCTCAACAGTAAGACTCCAATTTCTAGCCTCATTGGTCACTGAAGGGGGTGAGCGTGGGGAGGGGGCTGCCTTCAGGTAAAAACCACAAAAATGGGAATCCGCCTGGAGCCTTTGTAACCTTCTAATACCAACTCCCCTTCAGTTTCTTCTCCAGGGGCTTTTGGGCGCTGTCTTTGATATAATGCCCAGAATTTATGGTTGGTACTTGTACGAGAGTTGGTTTAATATGAGCTACTCTGTGATGATTAGAAGTAGAACTCCCAAATGTAGCAAACAAAGCAATCAGATAATCGCAGAGAGTGACAAATGCTATGATGGGGATAAAATAGGACAGAAGAGCGTCTGGAGTGTGTATGTGGTGGGGGCACTTCACCTGAGTGACTGGGGAGAGTCCTTAGGAGGTGACATTGAGCTGAGACCTGAATGCTAAGGAGAAGCCGGATGTGAATGGATTTGGGCAGGAGCGCTCCAGGGGGAGCATCAGGTAGACACATGCTGAGGCAGGAGAGTGTGGTGTGCTGGAGAGGCAGGGAGTAGGCTGTGGGGACCAGAGAGCAGGCCGTCAGAGAGGAGGGCGACAACTAGAGGGCGACAACTAGGGCTCACAGGGCCTCACAGAGCATGGTGCAGCAGTGGTGTTTTATTCCACGGATGATGAGAAATCACAGGGGGATTCTAAGCAAGGCATCATGGGATCTATTTTATGCTTTCAAATGATGGCTCTGGCTCTGCAGAGACGGGCAAGAGTGGACACAGGCTGCTGTGATCGCCCAGGTGGGGAAGACAGAAGGTCGGGCAAGAGCGGTGCCCACAACAGGCCCTGCCCACTGTGGGTGATGGGCCCCGGCAGCATGGAGTCTGAGTGAGCAGCAAACGGGGGTCAGTGCTGACCATCGCTGGTCACTGTTCCCAGAACCAAGACCAGATGAGGTTGACAGAGGGGTTCCTAAGAAACCACTCCTAGGGGGGTAAGTACAGCTCAGTGGTCACAGCAGATCTGCCCTGCCCCGCCCTGCCTGTCTCTGTGGAGCCTGGGAAGGTCAGGCTGGAGGTGTTTCAAGTAGGAGCCTCGCAGGCATGAGATGGGCCAAGAGCCTGTCAGGCTGGCTGGGCAGGGCCCACACCCCCTCTGGGCCTCAGCCAGGTGGGGCTCTTCCAGTCAGCCCCGAGGTAAGTGGACTCAAGCCTGGGCCTCATATCCTGCCAGTCTGGGGGTTTCCTTCACTTTTTGGAAGAAAACAGCAGAACACCCCTCCTGGTTTCCCAGTCTAAGCTGGGGTGCCAGCACGGCCAGCAGAGAAGCCCCCAACGGGGGCAGCAGCCCACCCTTGGTCTGAGCGCTCTGCTCCTGCTCGGCTGGGGTTCTCGACATGTTTGGCTCCTTCAGAGGCAACGTGGAAAGAGGAGGATGACAGTGCAATGACGGAACCTCTTTCCCAGAGCAAACAGGGCCGTCTCGCTGGGCCGAGAGGGGCAGGGGGCATCTCAGGCTTTGGACTCTGTGTTCAAGTTGGGCCTGGGTTCAAATCCGGCTCTGCCACTTTCTGGGTGTCCACCATCACCCACATTCTGCAACCTTTTCAATCCCCTTTCCTGATCGGCCAGTGGACCCGAACCCCTCCTGCTGCCTGGGGGGCTGTGAGGGGAGAGGAATACTAACAGCCTTCTGCAAAGTGCCGCGTGGGACTCGGCCACAAGAAGCGCTGAGTCAAAGTGAGCGGCAACAATAATGATAACGTATTGCTTTTCCTAAATGAGCTGCCGATCACCAGAATGAGGATGTACTACTCACAGCGTCGCAGACCAGAGGCCCTGGAGCTGCGCCACAGCTCATGCTGAGGAAGCTTTCCCCAGGGGCACCTCTGGCTTTCGGGTCACAGTCCCTGGCAGGAGCCGAACAAGAGGTGCCCTCAGTGACGCTGTGCGGGTGGACGCTGTGCGGGTGGACGCTGTGCGGGTGGACGCTGTGCGGGTGTGATAGACACGGCAGCAAGCGCTCTCTGTCGAGGTCCTGCAGCAACGGAGACGCTGGCAGAGGGGTCAGGCCCGTGAGGCGGGGCCGGAGAGTTGATTGAATCTTACCCCCAGGAGCGAACCCTCAGAGATGGGTGCAGCCTCAGTCCCACCTCAATCTATAGCTCATCTAGAATGGGCCTCCGTAATGAAGGTAGAAGCTAAGAAGGGTGGACTAAAACAATCCTGTTCTCCACCACGTGTTTATTTTTGCGGGGCCCATGGTTCTGAGGCAAGATGGGTGGGGTTTGCGCATCTAAAATTCACCCTCACAATTTACAGGTGCCATAGGTCAGGGCACTAAAAATTTTGGTCTCTAGTTCTAGGAATTTTAAACTTTAAAATACTTTAAATATGTGAAAGCCCTGGATGTTGGCACTGAAGCTGGGCCTCTGCTGTAGGAGGCGGCTGGAGCTAACAGGTCGGCGTTTCATGCACTTGAAGATGGGCGGGGCACCTTTTCTGTCAATCACAGTGACATGCAATATTACATTCGTTTCAGGTGTACAACACAGTGATTAGACATTTGTATACCTTACAAAGTGATCCCCCCATAAGTCTGGTGCCCATTTGACACCATATGTAGTTATTACAATACTAGAGGCCCGATGCACGAAATTTGTGCAAGGGGCTCAGCCCCCACCTGCTGCGGCGGCCACCTCTGCCTCGGCCCCCACCCACCGTGGCTTTGTCCCGAAGGTCGTCCGGAAGGACGTCTGGTCTAATTAGCATATTATGCTTTTATTATTATAGATTATTGACTGTGTTCTCTAGCTGTACTTTATATCTGTGACGTTTTTATAACTGGCAATTTGTACTTCAGAAGTATCTTCTTAAAATCCCTCAAAGCAAGGGGCTTAGTCTGGAATTTGTCACAAGCCAAGGGCTGGTGCTGGCGTCTCTCTGCTGCCTTCCTGGGACTCGGCCTGTCTCAGAGGCTCCTACTCGGGGTCAGGAAGCCGGACCCTCCCCCATCTGGCAGGAGGGCACACACTGGGATGCGTGAATTTTCCAGGAAGCTGATTATAAAATGTGCGCCCCCCCTTCTCCTGTGCCCAGGTGGTGTGGGACGTGGGGTGCAAGGCCCTCCTGCAGAGCGGCCTGTCTCCTGTAGGGAGGTCACAGGTGCCCCCTGTCCCAGGGGCAGTTTCCTGGGTCTTCGGAGAGGGAGGCTCCCTGGAGAGCCAGCCCTGGAAGGACTGGAGGGAAGGAGGAAGGTCCCCTAGCTCACCTGTGTGAGGCCTGGCCGTCCCTGCCATGGGGTTTGGCTTTCTGCTGGCTCCTCGGAAAAATAAGAAAGAGAAGCAGATGAAGGGAACTACAGGGGGGTTGGGAGGGAGGTGGGGGGAGGGGGAGCGGAGGGAGAGGGGGTGTACATGCGTGCAATGATGCAGCAATGGTAGAAAGTAGAAAAATTGCAACTTGAGATTGAAGGAAAAATAAGGGAGTGAAGAGAAAAGGGAATAAAATAGAAATGCAAACTCTGAATAATTAAACGTAGAAATAAAGATTAGGTGATAAAGATAAGATGAAGTCAATGAGATTGGTGTCAAAGATAAAGCCAACAAGATAAGTTAAAAACAGAAAGGTTAAAAAAGAAAGCAAAAGGATGAAAAAGTAAAAATGTACACAAAGGATTAAGAATAAGAATGAAAACCAGTCAGGGTTGCTCTGGGGGCTGGGTTTTGTCAGCTCATGAGCTCACCTTCTCGGACTCATGTCCCTGAGCAGAGGTGCTGGGCAGAAAGGAAGGCGCAGCGAGGACCCGCCGGTTTCCATGCCCAGGGGTCCCTGCAAATAGAATTAGCCCTCAGCCCCAAGCGCTGCTGCCCTTCCTGCGTTTAAGAGGGGACTCGTTCCCCTGGGGCCCAGGTGTCAGGTGAGTGGGGAGTCTCCCCTTCTCCGTACCTGGCTCCCCGCCCCTGGGCACTGGGGATAAAGGGGCCCTGAAATTCAAGTCCATCTGCAGGGAGTGAAGCCTCTCAGGGAGAAGCAAACACGGGCCTGTTGGCTGTGCAGCAGGTGGTGCTGCCTGTGGGGTGAGGGCCAGATCAGGGCATTATTCCATCCTGGGTTGGAGCAAAGCTGTGTGGAATGTTGGTTGTGTCTGAAACTTATTCGTGGGCTACATCTTGCCTTCTTTTCCCAAGCTGCTGTCTGGTTAGGTCTTCATACAACTCAAGGGTCAGGGGGTTAGAGGTACAATGAGCACCTGATCTGCATACCCACCCTGGGAATGCTGGGAAATAGGGCAGGTCCCTAGGATGACTCCGAGCTGGGGAAGAAATGTGGTCTCTGGGACACCAGTACTCTGCTGTCAGAACTAAGAGAGGCAACCAGCGCTCCCCAAACCCAGCCTCAAGGGTTACCCGAGGAGATCCAGACAGGAGCCCTGAGTTAAAGATGATCCGCAAATGCCTTGCCCTATGCACCACAGGGTGCCAGTAAGGGAAAGCCAGGTATAGTTGGGGATCTTGCCTCCAATCTGAAGGAGTTGGGGTCTGCCAAGCCACCAAAGTTATCCTTAAGGGATGTAAAGAATTTGAACTACTGGAGGCCCATCCAGGTTTGGTTGGCTGAAAAAGTTATTATCCATGTGGGAAGTTCTAAGCTGGAGGAGGCCTAGGTGGGTTGGGAGAAAGACTGGCAAGCATGTATTTTCCAGGAAGCTGATTATAAAATGTGTGGCCCCCTTCTCCTGTGCCCAGGTGGTGGTTGTCTAGAAATGGTAAATGTATGGCTATAGGCATCCCTGTACCAGGTGCTGGGGGCAATGTGGTGAATGTGGAGACTGTTGTCCTCTGGAGGGGGTTGTGGACAGAGTCTTACCTGTGATGAAGAGAGGGCAAGAATAGCCAGCCAGGGTGGGGAGCTCCAGGTGGAACATGGTTACCCCAGGATTCCTGGTTGGGGCTCAGGGCACAAGGCAGTGCTGGAGTCTAAGGCCTGTCCGTGTGTCTCAGGGCAGGCCCGTTACCCCAGACTCAATGCAGCCCCCACCATCATGGCCAAGGAACACGGAGAACTCATGGGCTCCTCTCCTCGCCGTCCTCTGAGCTTCTGCCAACACTGCCACCAAGAGTAATAAGCATGTAGGAACTAATTACACATCTGAACAAATCTGTTTCAGTCTACTGGATTGAACATAATCATATTAAAATATAATGAATACAGTCAAACACGCAATGTGTGATGGAATAACCACTTAGGAACCAGCACGCTGTTGGTTTAGATCCTAATCTATTGCCTCGCACCCCGATGCAGGCTTGTCCACACAAATTAGTGGCGCTTCTGCGCCCTGATTTCGCTGTCTGGCGTTTCATCTTTGTCCTATTTGGAGCGCAGGGGTGGAGAAAGGGTTGCAGGATGTTTTTGGCATGCTGGGGACCACAGCCCGCATCCCTCTGAGCAAAGTCCATTGCACAGGTGGCCTTGCCAATCCCATGCATTGTGTGAGAGGCCTCACCCACATCTTCCCGAGGAAGGGACCGAATAGCATTGGTCCTTCCCAGACCCCCGGCTTCCAGACGCCAGCCTGGACCTTCCTAAGCTGGACTTACCGAGCACAGCCCCGGGTCTCAGCCCGGACTAGACTCAGGCCTCTACGGGGAATCCCTGAGCTGCCCGGGCTCCTCTGGCAGCTGACCTGGCACCTGGAGCACGCTTTGGCTAAGCCACGGCCTCGGGATCAGCTCCCCACGGCTTCTTCCTGCTGCCTTGCATTCTCTGCCTCCTGCCCAAGCCCAGCCCAGCATAGTCCTCAGCTGAGTCCTCAGTGGAGTGCAACATCGCAGGTGGAATTGGGAAGTGCTGAGTAGAGTGAAGAGGTGGATGCAGGCATCTGCGGTCAGCTTCAGGAAGAGCAGCACCGCCATGTGAAAGCAGATGGAGTCCGGCCAACGCTGTTTGTGTCTGTGCTGCCCCTAGATGGGACCCTGGGCCCTGGGATACACCGGAGACAGGCACCCGGGAGACTGCGGGTGAGGGAAGCCACAGGTGAGAGAGCCCGGCTGTACTCCCTGAAATGGGAAATCAGCTGATTTACTGTTTGAACAGTCTGGGCTCCCAGCTTCTCTTTAAACATGACGCCTGGAGGTGCTGCGCCCCCCCCCTCCCCCCCGTAGCACCTGCCAGCTGGTGGCAAGCTGTGGCTGCCCCTTGGGATGAGGCGAGCCATTCTGCCATGTGGTCCTGCCACCTCCTGCATCCCATTCGGCTGCTTTGCCTCTCTCCAGGGCTGCCCAGCCCCGTGGGCATTTGAGTCACCACACCCTGTGTTCTATGAAGGAGATGATGCTGAGGAATGAGCAGTGGAGCACACACCAGGGGACTTAATTCTAGTGCCCCAGCTGAGGAAAGTGTGCTAACCTTGTCTTGGTCAGCGTGGGCTGCATAACAAAATCCCATGGGCTGGGAGCAGGGGGGTGCGGGGAGGGGGGTCATACACAGCAAACATTTCTCACAGTGCTGGAGGCTGGACCTCTGAGACACACACACACACAGAGAGAGCGCGTGCTCAGTTTCTTTTTTTATAAGGTCACACACAGACCTATGAGATTAGGGTCCTATCCTTATGACCTCATGTAACCTTACTTCTTTAAAGGCCCTGTCCCCAAATACAGTCATATTGGGGGTTAGTGCTGCTACCTATGAATCGGGGTGGGGGGAAGGGGGAACATAATTCAGTCCAGAGCGTACCTGGGATTCAGGATGTCCATTTAGAAGCAAAAGGGCAGCTGTGGGGAAGGGAAAGTAAATGACCCCTAGGAGTCTCTGGCCATCGGGCTTGCCATGAAAATGCTAACAGACACACGTGTGAAAGGGGCGGACTGGAAACTGGAAGGCTGGGGGCACAGAGCACAGGTTCCCTGGTGCACAGCTCCTGCCTCCCAGTGGTCCCAGGAGACGTACAACGCATGGAAAATGTTGCATATACTCCCTCAGACATTTGTTTGGACTATCCTTCTTGGCAGCTCATACTGGACATTTCCAAACTCTGCTACTCGGTTGTATCTCTGGAGAGCTCGGTGCTGCCACACTGGGGTGAGGAGGAGAGCGGTGGGAGGATCAGGGAGAGTGATGTGAGGGTCCTCCCACCACCCATCACGAGACCCCCTGGTGTCTGGCGTCAGGAAGGCCTCGGGCCTGGGAGAGAAGCTGTGTGATCTTTGGAAATGTCTCCGCCCCTCTGAGCTCCAGGCTTCCCAAAGTGAACGGGGAGTGCCTGGGTTGGTCTCCTGCACAGGTTGCTTTTTGGATTTTAGCATGTAATTGTAATCCCTGGCTAAGGCTCTGCCCTGTTGTGGGCACACAAAATGAGTGACCCGGTCCCTGTCCCACGTGGACTGTCCAGGCCTCCTGTTACACTCCCTGGATCCTCCCATAATCTGATTCCAGAATCAGCCTTCCACCCCACTGCTCCCACCTGGTGAGGGCGATGAGAAGATATGGTATTAGCTCATAATTAAGTTATTAACTGCCAAAGCTTAATTGCTTTGGGGAGTATTTTAATTTTAATAGGGGACTCTTAAAAACAGAGAGCCTTGGAGACAGTGGAAAGAAGGAGAACATGTGCGTGTGTGTGTGTGTGTAGCAGAACCTGCTTCAGCAACTTCCTCCAGGATGCCCAGCAGTGAAAAAGCAGATACTAATGTCCACCCATGCAGGAGGCGGCCCGCAGGTCTGAAGGTTGGTTCCCGGTGGCAGCCTGCGTGGCCTTCAGGGAGCTGGCAGGACCAGGACCTGCTGTGGGCAGGAGGCAGATGGATGAATATTGTCCTACCTGGAAAGCCAGGCCTGGGCTGAGGCCTCCATGATCTGGGAGCTTCTGTTTGGGGTGGGAGAGGGGTCTTCCAGAGACTGCTGGGGGCACTGGGGTTTCTCTTGATTTGGAATGTGGGGTATTTTTGCTGTCCCAGCTTGTTTTTCCCAAACTGGGTTCAGTGGGGCAAGGTGGGGGATGGGGCTGGGGGTCATCAAGTGGCTGGCCCTGGCTGGCCCAGAAACCAAAGGGCACGCAGCTCACCTGTGCTGCAGATGACAACTGGGCCCTGGCTGGGCCAGGGTGGGGTTCAGGCTGCAGTCAGCCTTCTGAGTCCACACTTGGGAGCCATCTGAGTACCTTTCGTTGTCTGGGAAAGAGCTCCAATGTGGCCCGATTCCAGCCGGGGACCCTGGTGCCCTGGGGGCAGGGCCCTAGTGAGGGAACATGGTGGAGGAGGCAGGGACCAGGGCCCACGCAGGGTTCATGACAGAATACTGGGCGCCCCAAAGCAAAGGCAGCGCTCCTGTCCCCAGAGTTGCTGACATGCTTGAGAGAGGCGGTCGAGTGCTGTATTTGCCAACCACGGTCATGCCATGGCACACATGGCAGGTGACAACATGTGTGTGGTGTGCTAGGTTAACAGAGAGGCTGCTGGTGGCCAGAGGGACCCTGCCAGGACACTCCGGTGAACCCAAGGGCTGGAGGAGGGGCACTGGCCTGGCACTCCCTGAGCCTATTTGCAGCAACTTCATGGGCCCTGAAGGGAGAGCGGGTGAGGAGCATGCCTGGGAGCACAGCCGGTGAGTTCCTGCCACTCACCAGTCCTGGGCCTGGTGCCTCAGTCTCTTTGTCTCTAAAATGTTAATATCAGTCCCTGCCACCCAGGCTTGTTATGAGGACTCAGTGTAAAGTACCTAGAAATACGCCTGGCATGAGGTTCTTAATATGTGTCAACTATTACCAGGCATTTCACCCAACTCAGGAAACTCTACTGTTTTCTACAATGGCTGTACCAGCCTCCATTCCCCCCAACAGTGCACATCCTCACCAACTCTTGCTGTTTGTTGATTGAGTGATGATAGGCATGAGGTGATATCTCACTGTGGTTTTAATTGGCATTTCTCTGATTATTACTGACATTGAGCATCTTTTCATATGTCTATTCAGTGGGTTGTCTTTTCATTTTGTTGATGGTTTCCTTTGCTGTGCAGAACCTTTTTAGTTTGATGTAGTCCCATTTGTTTATTGTTATTTTTATTTCTCTTGCCTGAGGAGATAGATCAGAAAAAAATTTTGCTATGAGAAATGTCTGAGATTTTACTGCCTATATTTTCTTCTAGGATTTTAATGGTTTCATGACTTACATTTAAGTCTTTTACCCATTTTGAGTTTATTCTTGTGTACGGTGTAAGGAGCTGGTCTAGTTTCATTTTTTTTGCATGTATCTGTCCACTTTTCCCAACACTATTTAGTGAATAGACTGCCTTTACCCAATAGTATGTTCTTGCCTCCTTTGTCAAATATTAATTGATCATAAAGACATGGGTTTATTTCTGGGCTCTCTATTCTGTTCCATTGATCTACATGTCTGTTTTTATGCCAGCACCATGCTGTTTTTATTACTATGGCCTTCTAATATAGTTTGATATCAGGTAGCATGATACCTCCAACTTTGTTCTTCTTTCTCAAAGTTACTGAAGCTATTTGAGGTCTTTTGTGGTTCCATGTAAATGTTCGAAATATTTGTTCTGCCTCTGTGAGGCATGCCATTGGTATTTTCATAGGAATTGCATTGAATCTATAGATTGCTTTGGGTAGTATGGAAATTTTAATTATGTTGGTTCTTCTAATCCATGAACACGGTCTACGCTTCCTCTTATTTGTATCTTCCTCAATTTCTTTTTTCCATATCTTAAAATTTTCTGAGAACAAGTCTTTTACCTCCTTGGTTAAATTCATTCCTAGGTACCTTATTTTCTTGGTTGCAATTGTAAATAGGATTGTTTTCTTAGTTTCTCTTTCTGAGAGTTCATTATTTGTGTATAAAAGTGCAATAAATTTCTGATGTTTCTTTTATATCCTGCTACTTTACTGAGTTCATTTATCAGTTTTAGTAGTTTTTGTTTTGTTTTTTTTTTGGTGGCATTTTCTATATGCAATGACGGTACACTTTTCTTAAATTTCTTTACTATTATTAGTAACAACCTACTTGCCACTTACTTTATAAGTAACAATTATGACTCCACTGCATAGAGACACCATGTTTGAAAACAATTGCTGTAACAATGCCATGGACCAACGGAGTGTCTTTAACTGTAGAAATTCTAGCCATTGTGATCGGCTGTGACAGGGATGGGTGGGGGTGGATTGTTTGGAATGCATCACAGTACTTCCTGTAGGTAGTTGACTTTATAACATCTGACACTCATTCAACAAACATTTATGAGGTGTCTACTAATGCCAAGCCCTGAGCATATTTGTAGGGACAGGCCTAGCTACCATGTCAATGATCACAGCTCGGGTGGCAGAAACCCTCTTATGCCATATTATTCATTCCAGGAAAGCTGAGAAAAGACCCCTGACCTGTGCCCTAGTTTCTAACCTGGCTTCCCCATCTCCAAAGCTGCTCATCTTATCCAACATTATTGAATTTCAGCTCCACTTGAATGCAAAACTGACCATATGTGTGTAAAGCATATTTCTTTTCCCTTAATTTACACACAAGATATCTTGCCAAGATCCAACTTACCAAGTTCTTTTTCTAACCATTAAAAAACAACAACAACACCTTCTTATTGTGGAAAATTTTAAATATCCACAAAAGTGTGGCTGTTTCCAGCTGATCACACCCCCTTCAGGGTGGGGGTCCCCACTGGGGTGCCTGGCCAGCCTGGGTGAGGGGATGATGGCTGTTTGCAGCTGGTCACACCCCCTTCAGGGTGGCTTTTCTCTATAATGAAACCACATGTATCCAAACAAAAACTTTAATAATTAATGATACCCTTCCAATCTTGTTTTATGTTTCTTATATAACATATAATTTCACATGTAAATACTTCATTGTGTATTTCTCACAGATAAGGATGCTTTTATTTAATGTAACTAAAATGTCATCACTCCCAACAGAATTAATAATATCGCTCAACGTCATCTCTATATTCTATTTTCCCTGTTGCCTCAATTATATAGTTTACTCAAATTGGGGTTTAAAAGGCCCACAGCTCACAACCAATAGTTCTTTTAAGTACCTTTTAATCCATAACAGTGTCCTCTTTTTCTTTCCATGCCCTTTATTTGTTACAGAAATGGTATAATTAGTCCTGTAGGACTCCCTGCATTCTGGTGGTTTTGGCTTCTATTCTCCTGCGTTGTTTAACATATTTCTCGATGCTTTTAAGACCTTAGATTTAAATCTAAGGGCTTGATTACAGTCTTATTCTGTTCTTCTAGGTTGTGCTGTGCGCTTCCTCTTACCTCACTTCAGAAGGCACTTAATATCTGGTTTCCCCCTTCATTCATGTTGAGGTTGAGGTTCTGTCAGCTTGATTCATCCATGATCAAGTTCTCTATTAACCTTATACCTAATGATTTTAGTAGCCATTGATGATCATTACCTAGATCTATTATTCATTAGAGGTAGCAAAATGGTAATGTTTTAATTCTACCATTTCTTCTTAATTAATTAGGAACTTTGTCTCATCAACTATTTGTTTACCTTATAATACAGTCTGCATAGAAAAATGGTAGTTACAAAATAGTCATGGGGGTGTACAGTACAATATAGGGAATTTAGTAAATAACCTATACTAATAAAAGGGTAACATGCTAATTAGACCAGGTCGACCGGACATCTTCTGGACATCCAACTTCCTTCTGGACAAAGCCACGGTGGCGGGGGCCGAGGCAGAGGCGGTTAGGGGTGATCAGGCTGGCAGAGGAGCAAACAGTTAGGGACGATCAGGCTGGCGTGGGGGAGCAAGCAGTTAGGGGGTGATCAGGCTGGCAGGGAAGGGCAGTTGGGGGTGATCAGGCTGGCAGGGGAGGGCAGTTGGGGGCGATTAGGCTGGCAGGGGAGGGCAGTTGGGGGTGATCAGGCCGGCAGGGGAGGGCAGTTGGGGGCAATCAAGCCAGCAGGGGAGTGGTTAGGAGCCAGTGGTCCCAGATTGTGTTTGGGCCTGACAAGAAGTCCCAGCCTGCGGGATCAGGCCTAAACCGGCAGTTGGACATCGCCCGAGGGGTCCTAGAATGGAGAGGGTGCAGGCCAGGCTGAGGGACACCCCCCCCCCATGCACGAATTTCGTGCACCGGGCCTCTAGTGCTGTAATAATTATGTATGAAGCCAGGATTTATTGGGGGACTTCCTTCATAAATGTGTCTAACCACTATGCTCTATACCTGAAACTAACATAATATTGAATGTCAACTGTAATTGAAAAATAAAAATAAAAAAAATAAACTGCAGGGTAATTGCTTGATACTTTCTTTCATTTATCATTTAAAAATAATAATTAGTTGGTGCCTTTAGCAGTTATATTCCTATCAATTTTCAGAATAATGAACTGTCCTATATCTGGCCATTAGACATGTCTTCAAGTTGGTTCCTCTGTCACTTGACGTCACTGGGAGCTTACCTGTGTTCTTGACATCACCGGGAGCTTACCTGTGTTCGGGCCTGACAAGAAGTCCCAGCCTGCCTTTCACATTTCCTCCCCTGGAGTGATTATTCACACTGGAAATGGCATTTAGAGACCACAGGTTAAGTGCTAGTGGTTTTACTGAGTTTTATTACTTTGAAGCCTTTTCAATGACAAACCTGGGACCTACATATTCTTGAAAGAAAAAAAAATTCTGAGTTCATACTAATATTCTTATTCAAATTAGATTTCTGGGTTTTTATTGCACTTTAAAATTTTATATATATCTCTTTTCTCTAATACAGAACATCTTGGTTCCTAATGATATTAACTTATTTATGAATTTTCTGTGGTTCTTTTTGTCCTTATCACCTGTCTCACAGTCAAAATATTATGTTTTAACAGAACTGAAAAAAATTCTTCTTTCCTTAGTTAAGCCATTAACCTGAAACACAGCTGTATTTGCATGTTTTCATTTATTTTCTATTTTTAGGAATTGCTTTACTTTTCCATTAAAAAATGATTTTTAAAACTGATTTTTAGGTCTATACTCAGCTAGTGAAGACAATAAATGGATTCCAGCAAGTCATTAGGCATTTGTTTTCTCCATCTCACAGATATTAAAGCTAGACAAAAAACAAAAAAAAACAAACAAAAACCCCAAAAAACTGATTTTTAGAGTGAGAGGAGAGAGAGAAACATTAATGTGAGAGCAAAACATGGATCAACTGCCTCCTGCACACCCCCTACTGGGGACCAAGCCAGCAACCTGACCAGGAACTGAACTGGCAACCTTTTGGTGCACAGGACAATGCCCAACCAACTGAGCCACACCAGCCAGGTGTGGCTTTTCTCTTTGGTATATTTTTTAAATATGTAAAAACTATTTATTTAATTATTTTTTGCCATAGTAAATTGGTTCTGCTCAGACATTATTTCTTCCCTGTATTGTTTCTATAGATGAAGTCTAATAAATTCTGTATGTTACTCTTAAATCCTGCAAATTTACTAAATTCTCTTATTATTTATAATAGACCTTTTAGGGATTCTTTGGGTTTCCTAGATATATAATCATATTATCTTCAAGGAGAGATAGTTTTATTTCATTTCTTCTCTTCCAGACTTATACCTTTTAATACTTACCTAATCATATTGATTAATGCCTACAATACAGAGTTATTAGTAGTGGAGACAATGAACAATACATGAATAGTAATGATGACAGTGACTTTTTTCTGCTTTTAGCAATTAAGTCTCTGGTGTTGCCTCAGAAGAGAGAGGCTGGATGCTGGCTTTTGGATTAATGTGGATTTATGTAATTTATGGTAAAAAAAAAATCCATTATTTCCTACTAGAGGCCCGGTGCACGAAATTCATGCACTTTGGGGGGTTGGGTTCCTCAGCCTGGCCCGCGCTCTCTTGCAGTCAGGAAACCATCAGTCAGACATCCTTAGTGCTGCCACAGAAGTGGGAGAGGCTCCTGCCACCACCGCCCCCCCCCCCCCCATGCACGAATTTCGTGCACCGGGCCTCTAGTGCTGTAATAATTATGTATGAAGCCAGGATTTATTGGGGGACTTCCTTCATAAATGTGTCTAACCACTATGCTCTATACCTGAAACTAACATAATATTGAATGTCAACTGTAATTGAAAAATAAAAATAAAAAAAATAAACTGCAGGGTAATTGCTTGATACTTTCTTTCATTTATCATTTAAAAATAATAATTAGTTGGTGCCTTTAGCAGTTATATTCCTATCAATTTTCAGAATAATGAACTGTCCTATATCTGGCCATTAGACATGTCTTCAAGTTGGTTCCTCTGTCACTTGACGTCACTGGGAGCTTACCTGTGTTCTTGACATCACCGGGAGCTTACCTGTGTTCGGGCCTGACAAGAAGTCCCAGCCTGCCTTTCACATTTCCTCCCCTGGAGTGATTATTCACACTGGAAATGGCATTTAGAGACCACAGGTTAAGTGCTAGTGGTTTTACTGAGTTTTATTACTTTGAAGCCTTTTCAATGACAAACCTGGGACCTACATATTCTTGAAAGAAAAAAAAATTCTGAGTTCATACTAATATTCTTATTCAAATTAGATTTCTGGGTTTTTATTGCACTTTAAAATTTTATATATATCTCTTTTCTCTAATACAGAACATCTTGGTTCCTAATGATATTAACTTATTTATGAATTTTCTGTGGTTCTTTTTGTCCTTATCACCTGTCTCACAGTCAAAATATTATGTTTTAACAGAACTGAAAAAAATTCTTCTTTCCTTAGTTAAGCCATTAACCTGAAACACAGCTGTATTTGCATGTTTTCATTTATTTTCTATTTTTAGAAATTGCTTTACTTTTCCATTAAAAAACGATTTTTAAAACTGATTTTTAGAGTGAGAGGAGAGAGAGAAACATTAATGTGAGAGCAAAACATGGATCAACTGCCTCCTGCACACCCCCTACTGGGGACCAAGCCAGCAACCTGACCAGGAACTGAACTGGCAACCTTTTGGTGCACAGGACAATGCCCAACCAACTGAGCCACACCAGCCAGGTGTGGCTTTTCTCTTTGGTATATTTTTTAAATATGTAAAAACTATTTATTTAATTATTTTTTGCCATAGTAAATTGGTTCTGCTCAGACATTATTTCTTCCCTGTATTGTTTCTATAGATGAAGTCTAATAAATTCTGTATGTTACTCTTAAATCCTGCAAATTTACTAAATTCTCTTATTATTTATAATAGACCTTTTAGGGATTCTTTGGGTTTCCTAGATATATAATCATATTATCTTCAAGGAGAGATAGTTTTATTTCATTTCTTCTCTTCCAGACTTATACCTTTTAATACTTACCTAATCATATTGATTAATGCCTACAATACAGAGTTATTAGTAGTGGAGACAATGAACAATACATGAATAGTAATGATGACAGTGACTTTTTTCTGCTTTTAGCAATTAAGTCTCTGGTGTTGCCTCAGAAGAGAGAGGCTGGATGCTGGCTTTTGGATTAATGTGGATTTATGTAATTTATGGTAAAAAAAAAATCCATTATTTCCTACTAGAGGCCCGGTGCACGAAATTCATGCACTTTGGGGGGTTGGGTTCCTCAGCCTGGCCCGCGCTCTCTTGCAGTCAGGAAACCATCAGTCAGACATCCTTAGTGCTGCCACAGAAGTGGGAGAGGCTCCTGCCACCACCACCGCGCTCGCCAGCCATGAGCCCGGCTTCTGGATGAATGGCGCTCTTCCTGTGGGAGAGCACTGACCATCGGGGGCAGCTCTTGCATTGAGCGTCTGCTCCCTGGTGGTCAGTGCATGTTATAGTGACTGGTGTTCTGCCATCAGGCCGAAACTGGCTCTCTGACATCCCCCGAGGGGTCCCAGATTGCGAGAGGGCACAGGCCAGGCCAAGGGACCCCACCAGTGCACGATCGGGGCCGGGGAGGGACATGGGAGGTTGGCCAGCCGGGTAGGGACCGCGGGAAGGCTCCAGGGCATGTCTGCCCCATCTTGCTCAGTACCGATCGGCTGGACCCCAGCAGCAAGCTAACCTACCGGTCAGAGCATCTGCCCCTTGGTGGTCAGTGCACATGATAGCGAACAGTTGAGCGGCCTTAGCATATCATTAGCATATTATGCTTTGATTGGTTGAATGGCCAACTGGACCACTGGACACTTAGCATATTAGGCTTTAACTGTATAGGATTTTATTGTAATTTTCAACTTTAATTGCTCTCAACCATTTCTAGTCTTGGTTTTCATTTTGACGGACCAGGGTTAGGATGTTTTCTCCTGTGGGTCTGAGCCAGGACATGGAGGGACATTGGGCTCCTGAGGAGCAGCCTTTGCAGAGTCGGAATGCAGGTGCTGCTGAGGGGTCAGGTCTCGTCTTCAGGCGTGGGCTTAGAATTTTGGCTTTGCCTGGGTACACATTTTATCTTCATGATATCAAATTGGTTTTGGACAGAAATAGGGAGAAAAGGAACTTTTAAAAAATTAAATTTATTGGGGTGACATTGGCTAATAACAGTATGTACTAGTAAGTTTTAAGTGTATAATTCTATAACACACCATCTGTGTATCATGTAGTGCTTACCACCCGAAGTCTAGTCTCCCTCTGTCACCATATATACGGTGTCCCAAAAAACGTATACACACTCATTTCTGTAGATTCTTTTAAATTTTTTAAATGAATGTTAATAAACTTTATAATCATTCAGAATGTGTACATTTTTGGGGACACCCTGTATTTGACCCCCTTTGCTCTCTTCATCCTCCCCTCACCACCATACTGGTAACCACCATACTGTTGTCTATGGTAACCACCATACTGTTGTCTGTGTCTATTGAGCTTGTTTGTTTTGTTTGTTCGTTCATTGCTTTCTGTGTTATACCCCACGCATGAATGAAATCATATGGTTCTTGTCTTTTTCCATCTGATTGATTTCATTTAGCATGATACTTTCAGATCCATTTGTTTTTACATGACATTTAAGGTAGCATTTAGCTTTAGCTTGAGCTTTTGCATTTTTCAGGAGCTCAGTGAATATTTTCTACCCAGTGGCTTTTTTATTTTTTAATTCTCACCCAAAGATATTTTTCCATTGACTTTTAGAGAGAGTAGAAGGGAGGGAGGGGGAGAGAGAGAAAGAGAGAAAGATCAGTGTTAAAGAGACACATCAATTGATTGTCTCCCTCATGAGCCCCTACTTGGGCGGGGATCCAACCTGCAACCCAGGTACGGGCCCTTGACCGGGAATTGAACTTGAGACCCTTCCGTGCTCAGGCCGACACTCTAACCATTGAGCAATACCAGCTAGGGCACCAGCAGCCTATTTTTATCTTTTACATGTGCTTTGAATATTCCTTAGTATTAAACTATTTTAATGGCAAGAACAACCACTTTTACAAGATGAAAGTGTCTCAGAATCAGTAAACAGAAGTGCATTGGGTAGACTTGGTGGCTCATCAGCACTTGGAGCTGAGTGTTTGCTTCTTTACAGCCTCTCTTGTGTGGGAGGAGTCTCAGTGCTCACGTGTTCCGGTCAATGCGAGACTCCTTGGCTTTGGGGCTAGCAAAACCTCATACCCAGCCTCCGACTTCCTGTTCTCAGCAAATTGTACTCCACTAAATATCATATGGCGTGACTCATTTCACTCAACATTTTGTCCAAAAGGTACCTTTAAAACAGAATTAAATTAAAGGGAACACTCTGCACTATTGGTGAGAGTATAAATTGCTACAACCACTATGGAAAGTAGTATGAAGGTTCCTCCAAAAATTAAAAATAAGACTACCATAAAATCCAGCAATCCCACTTCTGGGTATATATCCAAAGGAAATAAAATCCTTATCTCAAAGAGATATCTGCACCTTTGCATTCTTTGCAGCATCAGTCACAGTAGCCAAGAAAAGAAAACAACCTATGTGCTCATCAATAGACAAATGGCTAAATAAAATGTGGTACATCTACACAATGGGCTATTAACCCCACAAAATAGGAAATCCTGCCATTTGCTACAATGTGCGTAAAACTAGAGGGCAGTATGCTAAATAAAATAAGCTAGACACAGAATGACAAATATTGCATGATCTCATTTATATGTGGGGAAAAAAAAAAGAGTGTGGTTACCAGGGGCTGAAGGGTTGAGGGTTGGGGGGTGGGAAAAGGGGAGATGTTGGTCAAAGGGTACAAATCTTCAGTTATAAGATCAATAAATTAAATGTTACTTGTGGATCAAATTTGATGGCATGTGTGGAGGGTTTTGAAAGAAAAGACCCACATGCAAAACCCTTGTCAAGCATTACAGAGAATACAGTTATGGTTATAATATGGCCATCAACAGCTGGAAGATGTAGCAGGGGCCACAGACACAAAAGGCTCTAACCTGATGATGTCCCATGTGGTCAGAATGGAGGGAGCGTTTCATGGGAACATTTGAACTGAACTTGGGAGTATCAGTCTGGGAATCACTGTTCTTTGGGGTTCCCAGAAACTAAGTAGAACCATCTACCTCATATTAATAGATTATTTGTACTGTAAAAATTAATCCTCATACACTTTGCTCATAAGCATTAGATTTCCAGCCCCTGTTGCCACAGTGATTATAATTTTAAACACTCCAAAAAGGACCCAAATCTGTGAAGGACTGAGTTTGCCTGTGACTTGTGCATCCCAGTGAATGTCCACAGCCACATGCCAGGGTGACGAGGTTGACCAGTTCACCCAGACTGTATCCATATAGCTCCCTTCCTCAGAGGCAGGAACAGGGATCCACTTAGGAGCATACTTTGTGGGATTGAAGAGGAGAATCAAAATATCTTTGTTTGGATACCCTCGGGGCCAAACTGACTCTTTGAACTGAGGGAGTAAGGAGCAGCCTCCTTCTCTGGTCTGTGTGTTGTATCTGTGCCCCTGGCTTGATTCTGAACTCCGTGAGGCTGTATCTGTGGTGGATTCACTCTGTACCTGTCCCCTCCATCCCCCTATGGGTTTAGCCCAGCACCCATCTGAGCAGAGTGGGTGCTCAGCCACTACCTGTTAGGTGCAAAAGGAAGGAATGAATAATGATAGCTAGCACATGTAGTACTTACTCTTTGCCAAACACTTGATAATAATCTTAAAAATTAGGTACTATTATCAATCCCATTTTGCAATGAGGGAACTGAAGCACAGAAAGATTAAGTAACTTGCCCAAGATCACACAGCTCATAAGTGGCAGAGCTAGGATTTGAATTGCATGATCTGATTCAATTAGCCATGTTCTTTTAAAAAAAAAAACACACACACACACACACACACACACACACACACACACACACACTAGAGGCCTGGTGCATGAAATTC
>NW_005363938.1:5260258-5271516 GCF_000412655.1 Myotis brandtii
CTGGCTGCTGGCCAGGGCCTCCCTTCCCTGGCTGCCAGCCGCTGGCCAGGGCCTTCCTTTGTTCTGCACCACCCGCTGGTGGTCAGTGCATGTCATAGTGAGTGATCGGTCTCCTGTCTCCCGGATGAACTCCTGAGGGGACACTTTGCATATTAGCCTTATATATATAGACTAGAGGCCCAGTGCACGAATTTGTGCACTGGGGGGGGTGCGTCCTTCAGCCCAACCTGTGCCCTCTCGCAGTCTGGGACCTCTTGGGGGATGTCTGCCTGCCGGCTTGTGGCTGGATGGCCTGCTGCTGCTGCATGGCCTGCTGCTTGAGCTTCAGCAGCTGCTGTACGTGCACGGGCTGGGCCACCACGATCTGTCCTGCGAACACCATTGAGTGGGCAAGTCAAGCGCAGAGGTAGGCTCACCCTGAATTTCCTGCGCTTCCCTGAGTCACTGAGTTGTTCAGACTGACTGCCTTCTACAGAGAATGGCATCAGGATCGGGCCTAAGCCGGCAGTTGGACATCTCTCTCGCAGTCCGGGACCCCTCGGGGGATGTAGCAGTGTGCCAAGCAGCAGGTGGCCAGGGAGGAGCCTGAATCGGGGCCAGGCACCGCACTGCTTGCACTCATCCCGGCCCGCTGTGCCTGCTGCCGCCACTCGGTAGTGCTGCCGCGGAGTCGGAAGAGGCTCCCACCGTAGCAGCTGCACTCACCAGCCGTGAGCTGACTTCTGGCTGAGTGGCACTCCCCCTGTGGGAGTGCACTGACCACCAGGGGGAAGCTCCTGCGTTAAGCATCTGCCTCCTGGTGGTCAGTGAGCATCATAGCGACCGGTCATTCTGGTCGTCTGCCATAACGGTCACTTAGGCTTTTATCATATACACACACACACACACACACACACACACACACACACACATAAAATAATTCTTTATTGTTGAAAGTATTACATATATCCCTCTTTTTCCTCCATTGACCCCCTCTAGCCCACCCCAACCCCTTGTCCCTTGGTTGATTACCTCCCACCCGTGCAGTCCCCCCCCCTACCCCCGCCCTTCTCTCTGAGATTCTGCACTCTGTTCCATGTTTTCATGTCTCTGGATCCATGCCATTTAATCAGTTTATTTTGTTACTTAGAGTCTACATATGAGTGAGATCATGTGATACTTATCTCTCTCTGACTGACTTATTTCACTTAGCATGATACTCTCCAGGTCCCTCCATGCTATCTCAAAGGGTAAGAGATTCTTCTTTTTTACTGCTGCATAGTATTCCATGGTATAAATGTACCATAGCTTTTTTGTCCACTCATCTGCTGATGGGCACTTGGACTGCTTCCAGATCTTAGCTATTGTAAGTTGCCAATTAGCCATGTTCTTGACCACATCAAGAACATGGGTTGGTAAAAGTGATGGAGCTGATGGAACACCTTGAGGGCAGAACCAAATCAATGTCACTTTCTGGGGGGCTGGGAGTGCCTCACACGAGGGACCAGTTCTCGGAACATTTCAGGTGCTGAAGGAAGTTGATGGGGTCATTTGCTGAAACAAATCTGGAAAGGACACTAATGTGGGTCCAGGCATTAGCACAAAGCTCTAACTTCGGGACTTGGGCTCACAAACCTGCTCCTGGCTGACCTTTCAGATGATTATCAAGGTAAATGGACTTAGTGGGGAAATTCTGGAATTTACCTGCCCTTAAGAATCTCAACAGGAAATGAGCCAACCCGTTAATCTGAGGACCAAGACTCACTTTTCAGTAGGTATTTACGGTGGGTGCCAAGGTGCACAAGGCCACTGAGGACTTGGGAGGTGTGTGCATTATGGCTCTGCTCTTCGAGAAGCTCCTAGAGCGATGGGGAGATGCAGGTTCATCTTCTATGCAGATGCCACCTTAGGCAACTCCATTAGTTGGCTGTAGTTGGCCAGTCCCAGCCCGTGGAGGGCAGCTTGGCTTCCCCTGCTGTGTGTCAGGCCAGCCATGACCTGCAGAGGAGCATTCTGGTGAGATGGCTTCTGGCTGGAGGAGCCAGCTCCCTGTTTGGCTGGGGCCAGCCCCCTGGCTTGTGATTTTCTGGCACAAAGTAAGTGCTGCAGTAAAGGGCATCAGAGGCCGGCCGAGCAGCAGGAGTGATGTTCTTTATGGAGAGCTGTCACCTCCAGGGCCACGCTCCTGTTGAGCTACAAGCACATTCCAAGTAATTAAGTGGATTGGGTTCTCAAGCCGTTGTGAGCATCAGCTTGGACATCCTTGCCCGGAGCCCCTGGCAGGTCCCATAGCTGGCTTGGCAGCCAGACCAGCACTGTGGGGTGCCCCTGCCCTGGTGCCCACTCTGTGTGGAGGGGACTGATGAGAAAGTACACTCAATATATTTGGAAGGTCTTGTGTATAGGGAGCTAATTACGCTCTTTTAAAATCTGTTTGCCACCAATCACAGCTTTCATGGTGCTGTGACTGTCATGGCAACTAAAAGCATATCTGAAAATAAAATGTCACATTTTTTTCATTTCTACTGTAATGACACAGGAAAAATGCTTTCCTTTTTAACTTAACATGATAACTAGAGATGAGTAAAAAAGTATAGGTGTGTGTGCAGCTCGTGTGGATAAGCAGGTGCCATAGTATGTGTGAACGCATGAGTTATGTGTGTGTGTGTGTGAGGGTGTATATTGGTGTGTGCAGCTGTGTACAGCTGTGTGGCTGTGGAGTGAGTCCTCCTGTGTGTATGTCTAGGATAGGGGCTGAGATCACACATAGTTTGTGAGTGTTTGAAGACTGGTCTGTGAGCATGTGTATATGTGTACAGTACTGATGTGTGTGTGTGAGTGTGTGTGTGTGTGTGTGTGTGTGTGTGTGTGTGTGTGTGAAGACAAGTGCTGTTGCATGGGTGTGTTAACCCTGTATTGTTTGGTAAGAAAAGCCTTCTGCCTTTATTGTTCCATAGGGTGTTCCTGTGGGAGGTTCCACCCAGTCACAGGAGATAGAGCCCCTCTTTTGGGGGAGGGCCCACCTCCTTGCCATGACCCTCAGAAAGCCAGAGGTCTCACAGGTCAGGAGAACCCAGACACGGTCTGGCCCGGCCCTGACCTAGAGTATGGGGTTTCTGGTCAAGGTGGAGGTTCCAAAGCACAGGGTCAGTTTGTGCGTCTGTCACTCACTCATTGCAGTAACTGACACTTGTTACGTCTGCAGCTGAGCTTATCTCACTTGACTGGGATGGGACCGACAGATTGACAATCCTAACTTACAACAATAATGACATTTGCACACACCTCTCTGCAAGGCTTCATGCTTCCTAAGGTCATCTTCTTAGTCCCGCCTCCTAAGGGCCAGCTTCCACAGAAGGACACTTCCCAGGTGTGGAAATGCACCTCTGGTCAGACTCAAGAGGATGGAAGCTGAGCAGGGATACGCAGCCTGAGCTGCCAGGACGGGGCTGCTTGTTGCAGGGAGAGGCCACTGCCCGCTGCAATGCGCGGCCATCCCCTGGGGCCAGCGTTCTCGGACGAGGACTCCATCCCTGATGCCAAGGCTCATTCTTTTCATCACCAAAATGCTTCCAGTTACATTCTGTACTTTACATCCCTTGAGATTCTTTGTTTTGTTACTAATTTGTAAATGTCAATCAAGAGAACCAATATTGATTAAATGTGAGTTTAATAAGTGTTTATTGGGCACCAATTATTTTAAGGTTGTCCCTGCCTGGGCCCAGATGACACAGCATGCATCGGAATGACTCTCTGCCTGGAGCTTTTCTCAATGCAGTGTCGGGGGAAGAGAGAGACAGACTGCGTGCAGCAACCAAAGTAGGCACAGATGAGGGGTGCCTAAACCCAGTCAGGTGCCTTAACCTGAGTGGATTTGTAAAGGACAAGTAGGGGTTAACCAGATGTCGGGGAGAGAGGGTGACATCCAAGGAATGCAGAGGCTCCCTCCGTGTGGGAATCAAGTCTGGACTGGAGACATAAAGGGACTCTGGTCCTGGATGCTCTTTGCTTTGTCTAAGGAAGTTAGGATGACCCTGCCTTGGGATCATGAGTAGCAGCCCAGGCTTAGGTGCTTTGGCAAGAATCTTCTCCGTAAGGCAGCTATCCCTAACTCTGCCCCCAACTTCGTTTCTGTGGCTCTGTTGATGCCAACAGCAAGGAAACAAATGATGTTGGCAAGGAGCTGGGCTTTCTTGCGAGTTGCAATCATGCTGGCGGTTGTAACTCTCTCCCCATCGCTTCTACTACAGCAGTTCCCATGGGAGTGTGAATGGAAAAGTACCTGTAAATATTAAGGTTGGTTCCAAAGGCACATGACTGTTTTATTGTGTAACACCCTCTGGTGACATTGAGGCCTTATTAATAACTAAACAACTGTCACGACTGTAATTGTATTTCTTGCGTCCGGATTGTGTTCCTACCATTGTCCTGTTTAAACACGGGAGGGAGGGTGTGAATTATTTAGGCAACTGACTGAGTAAATGATCAACCAGCACTGTGCAGGCAGTAAGTTTCTGTCAACTCCTTGCAGAGCCTCAGTGTCACCGCTGACGTTCCCTTGATGTGCTCACAAATCTCTCTGAGAACATCGCCCTGGACCCCCGATGCGGCTGCCCGAGCAACCTGGAGAGGGGAAGCCTGAACATGAGGAAAAGGGGGGCAGAGGAGCCCCTGGAGGGGGAGAGGAGCCGCCGAGGAGCCAGGCCCCCGACTTCCCCACTTGGCAAGTCTTCTCCCCCCAAACCCCCTGGAGAAACGAGCTTTCTCACGTGTTTGCTCAGGATTGATTGTGTTCTGCCCTCAGGTAGGGGGTGGTGCGGGGGCTGGGAGCCTTTGCAGCTGAGTGTGGGGGGAGAGGAGACCTACGGGCAGGACATCTGGGAGGGGTCCAGAGGGGACATATGTCCAAGCTGGGTACAGAGATGAAGTCCTGAGCCTGACAGGTTCGAGATGTGTGGTGGGTGAGGGGATGGGTTTGCAAGCTGACTCTCTCAGGTGCTGGTTGGGTTGCGGTGATGCTGGTGGTTAGAAAAGCAGCAACAGATATCATTTAGAGAGTGGGACTGTGTGTCAGCATCGAAGCGGGAATGTCGCATAGGTAATTTCAACAAATCCTCATAATAACCCCGCAAGGGTGTCATTAACACCGTTTTTACAGGAGAAAAGTAAGACAGACATTAATCAACTCGCTCCAGATCGCACAGGCAAAGGTAAACCTGTGATTCCTGCCACGGATCTCTGAATCCAAAACTGAGGTTCCTAACCACTGGGAAACCCAGCCCCTCACTTACAGATGAGGAGGTCAGTTCAGGGGGAGGGGTTTCACGTTACCAAGCCACAGGCTTCCCTGGCTTTGACCCTGCTTGCTTTCTTCTCCTTGGAGACATTCATGGCTGTATAAACTTAAGAGGAATTTCAACTCTGGGTGGTTTTGTATAGAAGGAAATTTTGATCTGTGATGCTGGAATTGAGGAGTTGGTCTGTGCTGAGTCCTATAAACGGTTGTTTTCTGAATGGTCTCCTTAAGGCTGTTGGAACGGAATCGCCAGTCCTTTCTGCCACCAGCTCCTCATGGTGGCCGAATGTGTTGATGGTGGGGGCCATGAATTTAAGTTTAGGCTTAGGAGGGAAAAAAGGAACTAGAGAGGTTTCTGACTGTATCTCCTGATTTTTAGCAATTTCTCCCAGGAGGGCTGGGCCCGGCATAGGATGGTATAAGCGTCTATGTAGAGCCATCGTTTGGGAACTCAGAGGTGGGAGCTGGTAAGATCCCTGGCCCAGGGCATGCTGACCTGTGGGTGAGCCCTTCTCGTCTACTCTGAGGAAAAGTCTGGAAGAGGGCGACATGAGCTGGAAAGGACACATGCTGCAGGGCAGACTCAGCGTGAGTTCTGCTCAGCAAGGTTAGTCAGGGACCAGAGCAACCTGGGCTGGGTCTCCTCAACCCAGCTCACCCTCTCCAAGAGAGGAGCCTGGTAGGAGGCATGGTCCAGTTCAAGGGTAAAACTCCCGGCTGGCCTTTCCTCAGGCTGGCATAAGTGAGAGCGTCCTGGACAATTGTCCTGGGAAAGGGGGGCATGTTGAGGAAAAGAGGTAAGGACTGGGGTGACAGATGTTTCTGCATGTCCTACAGAGGCTGTAACAAATGACAAACATGGCAGATGCCACAGAGGGAAAGGACAGGTGTCTACCTCAGTGGAAATGAAGGTATCCTACAGCAAACAGACAAAGAAGTCTATCAGAGTTAGAAAGACCCTTTTTGCTCAATAGACTCCCAAATTAAAAAAAAAAAGTTTTTCTATTTGTTCCTGTGACTTTGGGATTTGGGGGCCAGAACTGTGATGGGCATGACTTAGGCAATTTAATTTCACCTGTCTTTGGGAGTAGCACTAGCCCAGTTGGAATGAACCAAACCATCAGCGTCTCCTTGGGGCATTAACTCTTTTTGGACCCAAGGCTGAGGGTCTCTAGGGCTTCTGGCTTGTTCCCCTCACACATTCAATCCCCCTCCCCCACATAACACTTTTGCTTACCCCTTCCTTGGGAGCATTCCCACAAAGATTTCTTGGTGCAGTGGGCAGGGAGATACAGGTGAAAAGGAGAGATGGAATGGGGCCATGAGAGGGAGTCCTGTTGTTATGGCCTCAGCGCAAGGGATTGGAGAGGAGGGGAAGGAAATACAGCTCATTTGGAGCATGGTCCCACATCACTTTCCAGCAGTGAGGTCTCTCAGAGCAGCGGTCGCCAACCTTTCAGACCTCACGGACCACCAGTGGTCCACGGACCACCGGTTAGCGACCGCTGCTCCACAGGTTTCCTCAGAGTACATTGCCTCCCTGTCCTTCAGTCCCTTGGCTGGGACCTCCTTCAGCTAGAGCACAGGCTGGGTAGTGGGTCAAGCCTACAGAGCATCGGAGGCCTCCTCAGATCTCAAGCCCTCTGGGCAGTTGCCTAGGTGGCTGTGCCTGGCGTGGGCAGGGTGGGCAAAATTATCAAGTGAGGAGTCTCCTCGACGTGTCCCATCTTCCCACTGGATCATTTTCACATTTCCTTGTACCATTTTGGTTGCAAGTAGCAGAAGTCCAGTAGCGTTCTCCTAAGTGAAAAGAGAGACCTGTTGGAAAGACTTCAGGCAGGGGTTGGGAGAGGTGTCTTATAGAATACAAGGCCTAAAGGATGGATAACCCGTAGGCCCAGAGGGATTTTGAAAACCAAATAAAGCTGCTCCTCTCTACCTGTCCACACTTCTCTGGTTTCTATGACTATATGAAAATTATTCTTGTCAAAAAGCTCCCAATTTGTCTTCCAGGCTTGGCTGGGAATCAGTATTGTCTCAATTCCAAATTCCCCATGAACAGGCTCATTGCTGCCCATTCCTGATCAAATAAATAGTATCCAGGATAGGAGAGTCAGAGGTTATGAACATGCTGCTTCCACTATAAATATGTGGATGGAAATGGGGAGAGGCAATGGCTAGAGTCGTGGGGCACTTCTTCACCACAGTTCCTGGAATATTGGTTTTCTTCCATTCTGGAAGTTGGTTGACTACCCATTAGTGCCGATAAGGTGCTTACTATTAATGCTTTAAATTGCAGTCTTTAAAAGAAGGTGGTCCCTGCGAGACCCAGAGAACTATCACTGGTGGAACAAGCACAATGGGGTGGATAAGTGGGCGGGGTGGGGGGCGGTCTGCAGGGGAGTGTGGAGAGAGACCTTATACAGAGGGCGGGGACTGGAGAAGAAAGACCTCCTCCCAGCCTTCCTCCCAGTGGTTCTCCTCCTGCTTGTCAGCTCAGAGGATTGCAGAATTCCCCAGACTTTCTATTCCTATGTCTTTGCCAAGGTGTGGCCATGTCTGCAGGAGATAACTTATAGATGGGGACCTCTTTCTTTTCTACTTCTTTTTCCCTGAAGAGTCTCCCAAGTGCACACAACAATGGAGCCCTGACTTATCTCGGGTCTGCCAAGGTGCCAACTTCTCAATCTGGTGGCCTAAAAGGATGGTCTCCTACTTTTGTCCAGACTACTGGATCTGGGGTGCTCTTTGGGTCAAGTATGGAGCTGACTTGTGGATGGTCAGTAGGCCCAGGAAGCCAGCTAGGAGAGTGTCCCCAGGTAACAGAGAGATGCCCAGGTGGCTTCAACAAATTGCAATTAAATAAACAACCTTACTAGTATGGTGCTGCTCCAGCCCAATCCAAAGGAAGCTCTTCTAATATGGGGAGAAATGGATGTGCACTATTGATATATGAGCTAAGAATAGCTCGTGTTCCAAACAAAGTGTTTTTTCATATTTTGAAATAAAAATGTGTAGACAAAGCAAGGAATTAGAATGCATGACTCATTGCTGATTCTGAAAGCAATAGAAATTCAAAGGGAATTATTCTCTCCCTATTTCGCCTTCCACCCCTGTTCTGAATAGCTTATAAAAAGAGTCTCTGCTTAAACAGGACCCATAAACTCCTCCATGATTTAAGGTTCAGCATAGTGAGAGGCAGGAGGAACTCAACCTTTATTGCTTGGTTACTAAGTTGGCCTCCCCACTAGACTGGATTCATTTACCAGAGTTCTCCATGGCTTGTCCATCCTCATTTCTCCTCCTCTTGTCTCTCATTCTTTGGACCCACTGGGGCCGCTGCTCCTCCCTCCCCCAGTGCTTGACTCTGCTGGACCTCAGCAGACTCAACTCATCAGCCTTAACAAGGGTGTTTCATCAATAAGCATTAGCTCTCCGGGCTATGTCTTAGGGGAGAGTGCAAACTGTATGGTATTGTAGCAGGATGTGGGCATCTCCATCAACACATTGGGTAGTCTTGAGCTCATTTGTGTGTTGAATGGAATGGTTGAGCCTCATTAGTGGTGTTTAGTTTTTTTGTTGGTTTATTTTTCTTTCTCACAAACACCTTTTTAAAATAAGTCTTATGGGGAATCCAATATTTAAAACAGAAAAGAGAGAGCCCATTCTGGTTGGAACAAGGTGTGTGTGTGTGTGTGTGTGTGTGTGTGTGTGTGTGTATGAGAGAGAGAGAGAGAGAGAGAGAGAGAGAGAGAGAGAGAGAGGGGATGGGGGGTCCTCCAGGATCTCTGAGAGGAACAGCAAGATGTTTCACTTGAAGGAACTATTGGTCGACCTTCATGGCATGATTCCTTAAGAAATGTGTAAAAGTCTTACCTCTGACCTCTCCTTGCTGTCTCCTTTCATTTTGACCAATCCCATGCTCCTTGAATACTTACCAGCTTGTTCAGTCTTATACTGCCCCAAGTCTTGATGTCATACGGGGAAGCTGAGGTGATCATGTGGATGACCAAAGCAATATTTTCACCTCATGTTGCCTCAACTTTAACTCTGTGACTTTCTTTCCTCTTGACTTCCACTCCCACAGCTTCCACCTTGCTCCTGTTACCCTCTGGAGTACCCCACCTCGGAGAGCTCACACTGCAATACTGCTCTCTTTGACAACCTTCTCTATAGCTGTTTACCATTGCTAGTCCCATTTTGGGATGAGTAGCATACTGAGAGAAAATCCTATATGAATATGGGACACGGATAGTTGACCCTACGTACTCATAGTCTTCAACTCCAATAGGTCTTCAGTGTTGGCTCAGTAGTTCTTCTAGTGGTCAGGTTCCTCCCCATTCTCCACCATGACTGTTTCTACCTGTATCCATTCTTCTAAAAATGATGTCACTTCCTCATTCACATGAAATACAAAGGTCCCAGGAAGAAAATTCTTCATCTTCCTGCCCACCATCTCTGTCATCTTTTCTTTTTTCATGTTCCTCTTCACCTCTCCATGCCCATCATTGTGGAGGAGAGGACCCCTCTACCAGTCCAAGGACCATCTGCCA
The DNA here is from genome assembly GCF_000412655.1 of Myotis brandtii. Taxonomy (NCBI): domain Eukaryota; kingdom Metazoa; phylum Chordata; class Mammalia; order Chiroptera; family Vespertilionidae; genus Myotis; species Myotis brandtii. Next base: position 5,270,087 of record NW_005363938.1, read on the forward strand.
CATGTGCTTGCACCTTTGTTCCCCACCATCCCCTCTTATTGGACCTATTCCATCAAATATACTTCCTCTGTTATTCTTCAACTTCTTGTTCTTCCTCTAAGCACAAACATTTGTTCTAATGTCACTCATCTTATTTTTTTTTAAAAAAGCAGATATAAAATTTTCTTCAAACTTTTTGAAAAATTGCCTACACATGGTTTATTTCTTCCCCTTTCATTTGCTTTTCACCCCTCACTCACTGGAATCTGGCCTCTGCTTCCATTAGTCCACTGCTCATATTCTGGCTGGAACAAGGGGTAGTGGCAGAGCAGAAGGAGCAATGCCAAGGAATGGGCCAGTTCAAAATTAGGCTCATCATCAAACTTTATCTACTGAGTTTATAAAATCTATGTATGCTTATAGGCTCTGCCTACTGAGTCAGAAGCTTTCTCAAGCGGGAGCTGGAAATCTGTTGCCACCGATTCCCTTCTCATTGGGAACTTCACTGACAGTCCTGCCGCGTCCCCAGGGGTCCAGTCAGGAGGGTTTCTGCCACCATGATACCACACCAACAATTGCGCTTTGCCCACTCTTGTCTCATTGGCCAAATCTTCCTCCTTTCCCTTTTCTCATCAGTTGCAGCCATCTAATTGGAATTTCAAGTGATCTTAGCTAAGAAACATTTAATCACTCGTCTGGAGATTTTCTGACCTTGTCTCTTGGAAATCTGCCTTTCACCCAGGACCCATTCACTTCCTTTGTGCTTCTGCTAAGGCAACATGTTACAAATTGATGATCCTCAGAGCATCAATGTAAACAAATATCCTCTAAAAGTGCTTCACAGCCAGTAAAATTCAGGTGATGCTCCAGAGCTACATCTTGGAGAATATCAATGCACATTAAAATCTTAGTGATGCCCTCCAGCAAAGAAAATAGCTTCTCTTTGGCTGACTCAGCTTTTCCAAACACAGTTTGAGCCAGGAACACTGGGTGTGAGTGAATCTCTCTGTGTGTGTAAAAGCCTAGAAACCACATATTAAGTGTTGATTCCATCTTCCTAGGACATAGCTATTCTCAGATCAATGCTAACAATAAGTAACTGACATCCTTTAGGCCCAGTGGGTGGTTACACTGGTATTCATTCCAACTGCAGTAATTGGTGTACCAGGCTGTGTGTTGGGTGTTGGAGATAAAGCAATGAATACTGCAGTTTATAGGCTCATGGAAAAGATAGATTATTACTCACTATAGAGTTCATGTGTTAAGATAAATTCATGTGCAGGGTGTGCCTAGGAGCATGTCAAAGGACACACACACACACACACACACACACACACACACACAGGCTGTTGTATAGCTCCAGGGTGCATCATCTATCTATATATATATAAAAGCCTAAGCGACTGAATGACCAGTCGCTATGACGCACACTGACCACCAGGGGGCAGATG
>NW_005363938.1:5271658-5293733 GCF_000412655.1 Myotis brandtii
TCTCTGGAGAATGGGCCAGGCACCAATGGACTGGCGCCACCAGCATGATCCTGACAGTGCCGCTGGCTTCCTGGAAGTTGGCCTTGGGCACCGCAGTCGCTTCCCCTCCCTAGACTCTCAGCAAGGAAAAAACAATATAAAAGTGGCCACCAGGTGCTTCCCAACAACCAGTGCAAGTGTCAGCAGGGCAGATTTGGATCCTGTGCTGGCAAGGGCGTCCCATCGCCCACTTGGAGGGCTGATCGTGTCCCAGCCCATCCCCCCCAACCCTGTGATGGGTGCCAGATGCAGGGCTCATGGCTGGCGAGTGCAGCCTCTCCCAATCAGGACTGACGGCGCGACCCTGAGGCAGATGCAGGGGGGCCAGGATGAACAGGAGCTGCAGGCAGGAGTGGCAGGCGGTGTTGGACTGCCAGTTTTGGCCCAATCCCTGCAGGCCATGCCGAGGGACCCCACCCATGCACGAATTTGTGCACCAGGCCTCTAGTCTACACTAATAAAAGAGAAACATGGTAATTAGCGTACGACCACTACCCTTCCCATTGTATAAAAGCCTAAGCAACCAAAGGACCAAATGACTAAACAACCAATTGCTATGACAACGCACTGACTACCAGGGGGCAGACGCTTAACGCAGGAGCTGCCCCCTGGTGATCAGTGCACTCCCACAGCCAACCTCCCGTGGTCCCTCCCCCTCCCCAGCTATCTCCCCCTCCCCCCGCCCCCCCACATCAGCCCCGATCACCAGCCAGGCCGAGGGACCCCACCTGTGCACGAATTTGTGCACTGGGCCTCTAGTTAATTTATAAAATAAGAATACAATGTGAGTAGTACTCCATGAAGTTATGGATTATAAAAGGATGGATATATATCCATCCAAATATGAATTGTTTGTTGTTATTAATGTGGTCACATTGCTCTGCAAGGTGTTTTAACTCAAGAATTTATTACCGACATCCTTTTGCATTGCATCATGATTTATGTAAGCAGTTCGATATTGATGGTTATTTAGGTCACTCTGTTTGCTTTCACAAGCAGGGCTGCAATGAGCATCCTTGTATATTTATCCCTATGAACTTGTACAAATATACCTAAATATAAGTTTTCTAGAAGTAAAATTTCTGGGTCAGAAAGCATCCACATTTTTTTCTTTTGCTAGATTTGCCAAATTGCTCCAGAATTATTATCTAAGGTAGGGCTTTTGAGGACAGGGGTCACTGGTGTGGAGGGGAAGGAGGCTTACTTTTCGAATGATTCTTCTAATAAAACACCACCAACTGAGGCTTAACATCAATATTAATAAGTATTTCTTTAAAAGCGCTTCCTGATCAGGAACCCAGTTGGCCCCTGGGAACCAGATATCTTTGGAAGAGCTTTGGGCATCAGGATTCCACATGCCTGTCCTTCTGGAATTTGCACGGGGGATACAGCCACGGGGAGAGCCTATCCAGCATCAGCGATAAACAGGATGCATGTTCATGCAATGTCCATGTCACCTCACGCCAGGCAGTCTAAGACAGTCTAATATTCAAGCAAAGCCTGGTGTGTTACGGTCCAGAATGCTAGTTTTTAAGACAAAATGTGGGACTTTAAAAGTGGTGTCTTGCTTGCAGGGGATTGTTTTGGGCTATGACTGCATAATTCGCTATCATTAGAAGCCCTTTAATGGAAAAATTTAGAATCACTGGGACAGGCCATATTCAACTAGTACATTCCTTGTGTTTGTGTCACATTTTAATCAGGGCATTTTGATCCTATTGAGAAAGTGAGGCAGGGGGAGGGGAGAGACAGTGGCGTTCATGCCCTAATAGACTTGCTGTTAGCAGAAGACAGCACTTTACCTCAAGTTCAAGTCAGTCCTGCCCATCACAGAGTCCAAAGGGAACTGGAGAGACATAGAGGCTCCTCCCCCACTGTCTCTTCTGGGAACCGAGTCCAGCTCTCTGTCCATGGTCCACACATCTGGCCATCGCAGGAGCCCTTTCCTCCTGAACCTCGTGTCTCTTGGTCCAGCTACAATTGCTTTGTAGTGAACCACCCAAAACACAGTGGCATAAACCAGCAAACATCTTATGCTCACGGAGTCTCTGGGTCAGGAATTCAGTGCGGATGGCTTATTTGCCCCACGATGTCTTGTGCCTTTGTTGGAAAGACTCAGATGGCTGGGGGCTGGAATCATGTGGTCACTTGTATGCTTGGTACCTGGGCCGGGATGGCTGAAGGATCACCTTAGCTGGGACCGTCTCCCTGTGACTTCTCCATGTGGTGTGCGCATCTCACAGCATGGCATCTGGGCTGTAAGATGGGCATCCAAGGTGAACCTCCCAGGAGGACCAGCTGCGACCTGGTTGGTCTTTTATAACTTCACCCTGTACCCATCACCTCTGGTATATTTTAGTGGTCAAAGCCATCAAATCCTCCTAGATCCAGGGGTGGAAGCATAGATAGCACCTCTCAGTGGAGAAAGGTTCAAACATTTTAGGACAATGTAGTAAAACTACACTTTTCCTTCCTGGATCCTGGGTCCTCTGCCCCCTGCTTCAGGCGATGCACCCCTTTCAGCACCTTCTGGTTTCCTGCTGGGTGGGATGGGAGAAGAGGATGCTGGGGAGTCAAGATAAGGGGTCTTCTCAGTGACCTGAGAATCCTGTGGATAGCTTGGAACATTATTTTGTTAGAAGAATGTTTGTCTCCTTAAGTTATCCTAACCCGGCGTTGCCAGACTCCGGGAGGAGGAAGGAAGGGAGGAAACACCCATGCTGGCGCATTTAGGAACTTTAGACACATGCACTGGGACGACAACCGGGACAGGTTTCCAGGGAAAGTGGTAACAAAGCACATCCAGGAGAGAGAGTGGCCGGGTCAAACATATCCTTATGCAAGTGGTGCTCTCCACAGCTCTAGGGGGCGCGTAGGGCAGTGGTTCTCAACCTGTGGGTCGCGACCCCTTTGGGGGTCGAACGACCCTTTCACAGGGGTCGCCTAAGACCATTGGAAACACATATATAATTACATATTGTTTTTGTGATTAATCACTATGCTTTAATTATGTTCAATTTGTGACAATGAAAATACATCCTGCATATCAGATATTTACATTACGATTCATAACAGTAGCAAAATTACAGTTATGAAGTAGCATCGAAAATAATTTTATGCTTGGGGGTCACCACAACATGAGGAACTGTATTAAAGGGTCGCGGCATTAGGAAGGTTGAGAACCACTGGCTTAGGGAATGTAACTGATTGGGCCCTGGTCACACAGACCTTTGATGGGACTTATTTAAGGGAAAGCAGTCACTGGTTCCACGGTGCTGCTGTTATTCAAGTGCCGGCCACAGAGTCATCTTCTCATATTATTTCTGGGGAAACAGCTGGGCATCAGATATGTGCTGAGTCAATCCGCCTGCAGCCGGTTCTGGTTACCTGCTCCACCCACAGGTTTAGCATCGTCTCAGCCCTATGCAGCCTCACGCCAGGCCCACGGTGGGGACTCCGGGACCCCCATCTTCTTTCTCTCCATATGCAGCAGCCACCAAGTCCCAGTCTCTGGGGGGCGGTGCTGGAGAGAAAGCTCAGTTTCCTCTGCTGTGCCGTGTCTCCATTCCCCACAACACCACTAACACACAGCAGATATATATAAATCTCAGATTTTACCGAACGCCTGGGAATAACCGGGGAATTGAAGTGTAGGAAGAAATCACAATATACAGAGACATCATCTTAGAGTCAGAAAAATAAAAATCTTCTTAAGGGGTCTTTCCATGCATAGATCCCTTTGCCAGCCTGGCGAAGCCTGTGATTTTATGTTTTAAATGCATGTAATAGAGCAGTGAAGGTAACCACAAAGGAAATCAATTTAAGCACAGTGTTAAAATATTAAACAAGACAAACGTGTGATATAATAATAATACACGTGCTTCTTTGTTGATGCGTTAAATAACGCGATCCAGCAGTGGTGTAATAACTATCGTAATTTTGAGGTGCTGGAGTGGAAGGGTAAACAACAGTGTGAAATAATGTGCAATGACGGTAACCTGATAGGAATAGATTAGTGGCGAAGTCACAGTGCAGCTAATTCCACGGTGCCTGTGGCTTGCGCTGATAATAAAAAACCCCCACACATGCTAGATTCCATTTAGAGGTTTATTTAGAGGAAAATAAAGGTATATTCTTTCTCATTCAAATTCATGGACCCCTTAAATCCTATGCTCAAGCCCCCAAGGTTCCTCAGGACCCCTGTCTGGTGTGTTTTTCAGCCGTGTTCCCAGCCTCAGTGGCAGCCCTGCCTTCTCTCTCTCTCTCTTTTTTAAAAAAGTATATTTTTATTGATTTCAGAGAGAGAGAAGGGAGAGGGAGAGAGAGATAGAAACATCAACGATGAGAGAATCATTGATTGGCTGCCTCCTGCATGCCCCCCACTGGGGATCGAGCCTGCAACCCAGGCATGTGCCCTTGACCGAAATCAAACCCAGGACCCTTCAGTCCACAGGCTGGCACTCTATCCACTGAGCTAAACCAGCTAGGGCAGCCCTACCTTCTCTTGCTCAAGCCAGTGCTCCTTTCTCAAGCTTTCCTAGGGAAAAAATCTCCTTAAGATATTGGATCCCCCACTACTGGATCCATCTCCCTCTGACTTCCTTTCCCACAGGGACAGTCCATAGAACTCAATCCACTCTGTCCGTAGGCAATAAGAATGATATTCTGGCGGAGTGTCACGCTGGTGCGTGTTAATATTAAGGCTGAGCCCGAGTCAGGGACCTCGTTACCCCAGGTCAGAACAAGAGGGACTGGACCTCTTAGGGAGACAGGAGGCTTCAAAGCCAACCCTCCCAGGCAGAGAACACTTGCAAGATTAAAGGTGCAGCCCTCTGAATTCTTCTCCTGTGTAAGGAGGATCCCTCTGACCACCTCTCAGGTGTAAGGGTGAGGCTGCAGCCAGGAAGAAGGAGCATAGAACACAGCAGAAGCATTTTCTGGTGGGAGGTTAGAGGGAGAAGGACAAAGGATAAGGGGGTAGGAGAGTTGGACGGATGTTCTGCTTCCACCTCTCTCTCGGCACCCAGGGACAGGGGCTCCTGCCTCCCCCCTCCATGGGGACTGTGGGAGCCCACCAGACAGGCACCTGTCTCAGGATGCTGCCACTCGTCTTGCTAAATGTGTGGGAAGTAGAGAAGGGTAGCTCCCCGAGTCTCGCTGTGGGGCAGGCACTGAATGGAGAGCTTGCGAGTCTGCTGCGTGGGCACAGCAAGGTGTCTGTAGAACGGAGGGTGGACGCTCTGCTCCCTGGCCAGACCTGGATGGAGAGCGAAGCAGAGACCCAGGGATGTGCAGCCAAACAGAGCAGAGAGGAACCAAGTAGTAAGGGCAGGAACCAGGGCTCCTGAAAGCATTGCACATACTAGAAGGAGCCCAAGTCACCAGTTCCAAACTTCAGGTTTGGAGGCCACTCGTGACTGTGTGACAAGACACATCACCCTGGGAGATGATATGAGAGACTACACATTCTTTAAAGTAAACTTTATTTGGGGGGGAACATTTTTAGATTTACAGAAAATTTGAGAAGATAGGACAGAGTTTCCACTCACATGTTACAATGAATGAATCAATATTGATGCAGTATTGTTAACTAGGGTCCATACTTTATTCAAATTTCCTTAGGTTTTCTCTAAAATCCTTTTCCTCTCCCAGGATCTCATCCAGAATATGACGTTATCTTTAGTAGTCACATCTCTTTAGGCTCCTCTTAGCTGAGACAGTTTCTCAGACTTCCCTTGTTCTTGATGACGTTGAAGTTTTGAGGAATACTGGTCAGGTATCTTGCAAAATGTTCTCAATTGGGATTTGTCTCATGATTGCATGGGGGTTATAGGATTGGGGGCAGAAGACCACAGAGGTAAGGTGCCATTTTAAAAGTATATATTTTTATTGATTTCAGAGAGGAATGGAGAGGGAGAGAGAGAGAGAGAGAAACATCAGTGATGAGAGAGAATCATTGATTGGCTGCCTCCTACATGTCCGCCACTGGGGATTGAGCCCACAACCAGGCACGTGCCCTGACCAGGAATCGAGCTGTGATTTCCTGGCTGATAGGTCGATGCTCAACCATGAGCCACATCAGCCGGATGGTAAAGTGCCATTTTCATTACATTGTATCAGGGGTACATGCTATCAATGTGACATCACTGTTGATGTTGATCAACCGGCCTGAGGCAGCATCCTCCACTGCAAAGCCACTAATTTCCTCTTCCCTTGGTGTCCTCTTTTGAAGAAAGTCCCTTTGCACAGACTACGCTTAAGAAATGAGGAGGGCAGAGTATCAACATAAACCACTTGGAATTCTGTATGGGAGGTCTTGTCTCTCCTATTTATTTGTTTATCATATAACACATGTATGGATTCATGGATATTTATATTTTGGGTAATAAGCCATTTCAACTTTGTTTTGTTGCTCTCATTGCCGATGCCTTGGCCGTTGGGAGCTCTTGGTTCCTGTGTTTTGAGCACGTCCTTACTTTCTGGCACTAGAATATGTTCCAGGCTCTAGAATACACTCCAGGCTCATCTTGTGCATTTCCTGCCCCAGTTCCCTGGCCTGGTTTCCTTTAAGAGAATGGTATTAGAAACCAAGATCTGAACACTCAGTGTGTTTGATGTTACTGTGGTATTATTGCTTCCAGGCCCTCTCAGCTGACCGAACAAGGAAATATACAGGTGTGTATTAACCTATGTCTATGCACATATCTATATGTGTTTCTGTATGTAACCATCTGTATCCAGATAGAAGTAAACATGGCTTTATACGGATGTCTCCAACTCTAATCCATTTCCACATGGATCATTCTAGCATCCTCCCCTTACTTAGTGGTAAACTCCCCCTCTAACAGTGAGAAAACTGGCTCCTACTATCCACCATCCATTTACACATTTGGTCCTTGAACACTGCAGGGTTTAGGGGCACTGACCCCCATGCAGTTGAAAATCCATATATAACTTTTGACTCCCCCCAAACTTAACTACTGATAGCCAACTGTTGACCTGAAGCCTTACCGATAATATAAACAGTTGAATAAACCACACTTTGTATGTTATATGTCTTTTTTTTTTTTTAAATTAAATCTTTATTGTTCAGGTTACATTTGTTCCTCTTTTTTCCCCCCCATAACTCCCCTCCTCCCAGTTCCCGCCCCACCCTCCGCCCTCACTCCCCACCCACTGTCCTCATCCATAGTTTTGAAGTGGTTGTTTGCGGCAGCAGTCTGCGGTGTTTACCTATGCCGCCATCTTGGTCTCTCTCTGTTATATGTCTTATATACTATATTCTCATAACACTAAGCTAGAGAAGACAAGATGTTATTAAGAAAATCATAAGGAAGAGAAAATACATTTACAGCATTTACTAAAGAAAATCCACGTGTAAGTGGACCCCCTCAGTTCAAGCTGTATTGTTCAAGGGTCAGCTGGACTTGATTGTGTAATTGCAGCCCAGATGTAGAGCAGTATCAGACTTGTTAACACACACCTGCGGGAAACAACTTCATCAACGATGCTTATGTATAGCTCCTCTGCCCTTAGTTTTACAAAATCCACTCATTGCCAAAGTAACTTACGTCAGCACTCCCCGACACTGCTCCCTTCCACGAGGTTGTTTCCTACATTGTAATACAGATTAATTGGCCACATTCTATGTATCTTCTTGGGATTCTACTGACCTGCTCAATGACTTTTAGAATTTGCATACATTAAGGTTCACTCAGTGCTGAAGTTCAGTGGATTTTTGCCAAATGCATAGTCATGTATCCACAATTGCAGTATCATGTGGAATAGTTTCTCTGCTCTAAAAAATAACCCGTGCTTCACCTATTCAACCTTCTCTTTTACCCCTAAACTCCGGAAACCACTGATCTATTTATGTCTCCATAATTTTGCATTTTCCAGAATATCATGCATTCGAACCACACAGTATGTAGCTTTACGGATTGGCTCCTTTCACTTCCATGTATTCATTTAAGATTCATCCGGGTCATTTTGTGGCTTGATATCTTATTTGTATCACTGAATAATATTCCATTTTATAGATGCACCACAGTTTGTTTATCAGTTCACCTCTGAAGGACTTCTTGGTTCCATCCAGTTTTTGGCGAGTATAAATAAAGCTGCTATAAATGTATAACTTTCTATATACTTATATAGATTTATAAATAAACATTATGCTATAAAGCTGCATGCAGATTTTCGTGGGGACGTAAGTTTTCAAATTAGTTGGTTGAAAATTTGGGCGTGTGATTGTTGGAAAGAATGATAAGATTATGTTTAGTTTTATAAGAAACTTCCAAACTATTTTCCAAGGTGGCTGTACCATTTTTGCATTCCCACCAGCAAGGAAGAAAGTTAGTGTGGCTAAAACCCAAACTGAAAAGATAATACTGGTTGCTAGTGATTGCTTCACATTATCATTAGCAACCAGTATTATCTTTTCAGTTTTGGGTTTTAGCCACACTGATAAGTGTGTAGTAGTATCTCACTGTTTTAAATCTGTGCTTCCTAATGACATATATGTGGAGCATCTTTTCATGTGCTTGTTTGCCAGCTGTATGTTTTCTTTGGTGAGGTGTCTGTTAAAACCTTCCTCCCTCCCCTTTTCTTTTTCATTAAATTGCTTGTTTTCTTAAGTTTAATGAGTTCTTTGTATAATTCCGCTATAAGTCTTTTGTGCGATACATGTTTTTCAAATATTTTCTCTCAATCTGTGGTTTATCTTTTCATTCTCTTAGCAGGGTCTTTTGCAGATTGGATTTTAATCACAATAAAGTTCAACTTATCAAAAGTTTTTTTCATAGATCATGTTTTCGGCATTGTATCTAAAAGCTCATTCTCAAACACATTATCTAGATGTTCTTCTATATTTTCTTCTAGAAACATTATAGTTTTGAACTTTACATGTAGGTCTACAATCCATTTTTAATTAATTTTTATGAAAGGTATGAATTCTGTGCCTAGGTTAATTTTTTTCACCAATGGATGTCCAATTGTTCCAGCACCATTTGTTTAAATCAACATATGCCTGTCATTCTCCCTGTGGTCCTCTGGTCCCCCAGGACTGGGTCTTGCAGAAACTATGCATGCAGGTGCACATTTGCCAACACTCACCTCCCAAGGACACACAGTATTCCCAGAGATAGTTCAGTGTAAGTCGACAGAAAAGGAGAAAACTGTTTTATTCAAAGCAACACAGTCTGCAAAGTGTCCTCTGTTGATAATGGAGAAAGCATTTTTCTCTAGGTCAGACTCAGAGATGCAATTGTGCACATGAAGCGGGGATTGTTGTGACAATAATGTGACAACAGAGCCAACTGCTCTACATCCCATCTTTAGCTTCACTGAGGATTGCATATAAGCTGTGAAATCATTGCTTTTTCCATTGACTGGGCAGCAACCAGTTTTCAGACAAGGCTTTTATCCTCTTCAGTATAAAGACACACTCCCGCCCCTTCCCAGAAACACCTCTGGGAGGTGCGAATAAAGTCGTGTGCTTGCAGCTCTACAAGGACCTTCTGTGCCAGCTGCTAGGGACAAAAGTGGAGACGGTATCACGTAGGTCCTGCTCTTCAGGGCTCCTATTGAGTTAAAAAAAAGCAGACTTGAGTTAAAAATGCAGTTATAAGAACAGTAACCAAGCAGCATCTTTTCTGACTGCCTGCCAGTCATTCTTTTGGAACTAGAGCTTCCCAAAGTCTCCAGCAGTGTTTCTCACAAGTCTGTGTGCATGGGTTCAAGACACTCTTGTGTGATGGTTGCCATTTTCTCCTGTTATCGGTCAAGGTGATGCTTCCTCTTCTGTGGGCTTCTGCTGCCTGACCCGGAAGTGCCCACTGCTAACCCTCGTGGGTGTGGCCAGTGCTGGGACACAGCTGGACAGTGCCCATAGATGTGACCTGCTGAAACACTTACAGTTTTCATTCACCGGAGACCCATCTAAGAGACTTGGGTTTTCTTTGTTCTGTATTTTTTTTTCTTACTTATTGAGAGAGAGAGAGAGAGAGAGAGAGAGAGAGAGAGAGAGAGAGAGAGACATCAATTTGTTGCTCCACCTATTTAAGCATTCATTGGTTGTTCCTTGTATGTGCCCTGACCAGGGATTGAAATCACAACCTTGGCATATCACAGCGGTTCTCAACCTGTGGGTCGCGACCCCTTTGGCGATCGAACGACCCTTTCACAGGAGTCGCCTAAGACCATCCTGCATATCAGATATTTACATTATGATTCATAACAGTAGCAACATTACAGTTATGAAGTAGCAACGAAAATAATTTTATGGTTGGGTCACAACATGAGGAACTGTATTAAAGGACCAGAAGGTTGAGAACCACTGGCATATCAGGACAACACTCCAATCAACTGAGCTACCCAGCCAGGGCTATTTGTTTTGGGTTTTTCCTTTTCTGATCTATAACTCCAGTGATTTCTCCCCCACCCCATCCTTGAATTTCAAAAGCTTTATCGGCACATATCTACATGTGAGTCTCTTCTTAATTTTTCCAGGAGGTGTGATCCACTGTAATCTTCATAATTACTCTGTAATCAGTTCAAAAAATTTTATTTGGCTATAGTTTTTTATTATTACCTCTTTTCTGTGGTTTGGGCTTATTTCTTGGGAACACCTCTGACTCTTAGGTTGAATCTCCATTTCTTTGCCCCACATACCTAACACATTTTTCTTTCAACATGTTTATAACTTTGTCCTTCTCTTCTGGATTCTGGGAGAGCTCTTCTAATTTTTCTCCCATAATAAAACTTTGGTTTATTTTTCAATGAAATATCTACTCTTTGTTGCCTCTGATGTGCCTTTTTAATCTGCTGCCAGATGTTTCTTTCCTTCCTCTCATTTCCGCATCTGTATCTCTGCCTTCACCTTAGTTTGTTCTCTCCCTGACTCAGTATCACAAAGTTTGTGCCTTCCTGTATCTTTTATGATGACCCCAAGGACACAGTTTCTAAAATTTATTTCTGTTTATTAAGATGTCATTTTCAAGAATAGTTTTCCTTGAACTTTTAAGGCACTGTTTTCCTTCCTGCATGATGCAATGTCATCGGATAGGCTCCACATTTGGCTTTTTCATTCTTATTGAAGCTTGGCATTTGCCAATTTGTGGACTTTGACTGGTACCCATTTAGCCTGGGGCTGTGGGACAGGTGTGGGATCTTCTCTTACTCTGACTGTTGGATTTCCTGATTCAGTTGGAGAATTCCTCAAATTAATAAAAATGACATGTACTGCTTCCAATTCTCTATCTAAAATGCTTCCCATATATTATGTTTCAATAATAAATATCCTATTTACAGTTGGATTGGGGCCAGGAGGCATAGTTGGTTTCTTGCATACTGAGACTTGTAGTGACTTAAAGCAGAAAGAAGAGCTGAGTTATGGGGAAGAGAGTTGCACATGGTGACAGCTCAGGAAATATTCTTATGCCCCTGAGAGGTGGACGCCTACTTTTCAGGTCCCTGCGGCCTCCATGTCCTGGAATCGGAGTCATGCTAAGGGACATACCGACTGGACAGCTGTTCAGGGTTTATATAGATAGATAGGTTGAATTATAATTCTATAGCTACACATGTATAACCATATCAATCTCTATGCAACAAACCAAGTAAACCTCCTGGTATATGCTATAGAAGGAGAAGTATTGTAAATAGGATATTTTTTATTTAAAAGTATTAATACTTGCTATCAAAATATAAAATGTATTGCCACACAGAGAGATAGATATAGTTACAGATATCTAAATAAAGAACTAGCCCTAATCGGTTTGGCTCAGTGGATAGAGCGTTGGCCTGCGGACTGAAAGGTCCCAGGTTCGATTCCAGTCAAGGGCATGTACCTTGGTTGCGGGCACATCCCCAGTAGGAGGTGTGCGGGAGGCGGCTGATGTAAAAAATCAATAAAATATATTTTATAAATAAATAAATAACTATAATTATATCTAGCTTTCTATGGAGGGCTAAAACATTATTGAAATAAATGAGACATTGATGGCTGTTAACTTGGATTTTCACATGTAATGCTTGGTAAAGTACTTGTTCTACTGTTACTGAAATAAGAGTGCCTTCAAGTAGTGTGAAGAAAACTCCTCTTTGGTAGTGTCCAATTTCTGTTGGATACTTTTATGAATGTGTTTGCACAAGTTTCAAGGTGAAAGTTGGTCTATGTCACCCACACTGTGACTAGAGAAAAACTGGTAGTTACCTAGAGTTGACAGTCTTAGTCAGAATTCTGAAACAACATAATAAATGGTGAGTTCTATTTACAGGGGTTGAGTAATTTTCCTGGTATAACTCTTGTATTAAGTGAGATAATTCAGAGAGAGCATTTAGCCCAGTGTCCGGCACATGGCATACACCCCATAACTGTTAGCTATTACCATTGTCATTAATTGAATGTACTTTATCTAAAATTAAACCTGTTAATGTGTCCTTTAAAAACTGTTTTATCAGAGAAAATAAGAATAAACTATTTTCTTTTTAAAAAAAATATTTTTATTGATTTCAGAGAGGAAGGGAGAGGGAGAGTGAGATAGAAACATCAATGATGAGAGAGAATCATTGACTGACTGCCTCGCCCCACACTGGGAATCGAGTCTGCAACCCGGGCATGTTGTGCCCTTGGAAATCGACCCGGGACCCTTCAGTCCACAGGCTGACGCTCTACCCACTGAGAAAAACTGGCCAGGGCAAGAATAAACTATTTTCATTAGGATAGACTTTGTCATACTAACCTAAAACCTTTATTGGCTTAACAAATGAAGTATATGTGTTACTCGTATGAAGTTGGGCACAGATGGAGACCTTTTCTCCTATCTTGTTGCTATTCCATGGGGAGCACAATCCTTCAAGGGTTGTATTGCGGGGGAGAAGAGAGAGGAGGAGACACAGCAGATTTTAATTGCTTTGATGGAAGTAGTATAGGTCATTTCAGAATACAGTTCACTGGCCAGAACTAGTCACCTGGCCCCAATCCAACTGCAAGAGAGGATGGGAAGTTCAAAGGAGCTCATTGATAGATCATAAATCTTAATAGATTCTACCACAGACTAAAAAGTAGGAAATCTGAATTTTGGACAAGACTTCAAAATCAATTTCATGTAACTTATTTATATATTTTCAGACAGGTATCAAATTCTAGCCAATTCTGTGAGATAGCAAAACATACAAATTAATAATAATTTAAAAGGAAAAGGTTATAATGTTTTATCCTATTAAGTACCTGTAAAAAAACTCCTTGTTTTGAGATCAGACAAGATCAGGCAAGTTCAGGGTGGTTAGGATCTCAGAGGGAAGGTAGGGGTGGGTGGATGAGAAGAGATCAACTAAAAAACTTGTATGCATATATGCATAACCCATGGACACAGACAATAGGGTGGTGGAGGCCTGGTGGGGTGGGAGGGGATGGGTTAAAAGGGGGTTATTGGGAGGGAAAAAGGGGGACATATGTAATACCTTCAACAATAAAATATTAAAAAAAAAACGAAAAAAAACCACCTCCTTATTTTGAAAATACAGAGGTAATTCTAAAACAAAAGTGTAAGTGCCCAAATCCCAACTGAACATTGACCAATATCATTTTGAAGAGGGTCCAGGTTATTAGCTTTCCGAGATACTCGAGTCTAGAACTGGATTTCCCTGGAGTCAGGAATAAATAGTAGGCCTAAATCAAATCCTGTCGAACATATTCTGAAATTACTTGTGCTGTTCACATAAAGAAGTGAACATATAATGTCAACACTAAAAATTTTTTTAATAAAAAATATAATAAAAATGGTGTTTCAAGAGACTTTCACTTCTGGTCAAGAAAAAATAACATAAGTTGGATTTACCCTCCCTCCTGAAATAATGACAACAACAGAAATTGGAAAAGTACATGAAACAGTGTTTTTCAAGGTATTACAATAAGGCGATGAAGAATAGTTGAAACCTGAGAAACAGGAAACAAAGTGAGCCCCATGTTTGTCCCAAATTAGTGCCTGAAAAGTTTCCAGGTCTCAGTTCAGGGAGGAGGAGCTCAGACATAGCAGAACTTCAAAATGCATGAAGTAAACACTGAGAGGACACCCAGGAGAAACAGACATATCTGTCATAATCGTTGGAGATTTTAACACTATCACCAACTTGCCTTGTATAATGCTATTATTCAGCTTGACATAATTAGAATTTATAGAATGTTCCATCCAACAGCAGAACACACATTCTTTTTAGGTAAATATGCAACACTTACCAAGATAGACTTATGGTGTATAAGTAAATAAATTCAAAAGGAAAAGGTTATAATGCTTTATCCTATTAAGTACCTGTAAGGAACTCCTTGTTTTGAGATCAGACAAGATCAGGCAAGTTCAGGGTGGTAGGATCTCAGAGGGAAGGCAGAATTCAAATCATACATGGTATGTTCATTGATAACAATAAAATTAAATTCGAAATCTATAGCAGGCAGATTTCCTTACATAACCTATGAGTCAAAGAACTCAAAAGAGAAGTGGGAAAGTATGTTGAACTGAGTGAGATTATAAATATATCTTATCAAAATGTATGGAATGTAGCTAACGCGGTACTTAAGGAAATTTTGTAACATTAAATATCCATATTAGAAAAGAAGAAAGGTCTCAAACCAGTAATACAAGATTCCACTTTAAGAAACTAGAAAAATAAAATATTGTGAAAATAATAAAGATCAGAACAAAATCAATAAAATAGACAAAACAATTGATGAAATCAACAAAACCAAAAGCTGATTCTTTGAGAAGACCAATGAAATTGATCTAGCTAAATTGATCAAGAAAAAAAATGTGAAGTCATAAATTACCAATATAAGAAATGAGAGAGTTAACATCACTATAGATTGTGCAGATTAAAAGAATAATAATAGAATATTGTGACTATGCCAATAAATTTGATAATAGATGAAATGGATGAATTCCTTAAAAGACACACACCACCAAAGCCTAGTTGCTATACTAATATCAGACAAAGTATACTTCTGAGTAAAAGAATTATAAGGCAACTCTAGCTTCCTCTTGATTTACATTTGCATTCTTTTCCATACCTTTATTTTTAACCTACCTCTATCATTATAGTGGAAACAAGTTTCTTGTAGACAGCATATAGTTGGATATTATCTTTATCCATTCTGACAGTCTCTGTTTTTTAATTGTGCTTAAACCATTTACCTTTAATAATATAATTATTGACATATTTGGATTTATGCCTATAATTTTATTGTTACTTATCTGTTTATTTCCTCTGTTTTTCATTCTCTTCCCTCCCTTCTTTTGGGTTATTTAATCATCTTTTTAGTATTCCATTTTAATTTATTATTATTTACTATATCTTTTTGTATAATATTTTTACTTTTACTGTAGGAATTACAATATACACACTTAACTTTTCACAATTTAATTAGAATTCATGTTTTAAAAATTTGTTTATTGAAATGTATTTTATTGATATAAAAGATACATAGCATGAAATTCATAAAATTCATGCATTTTAAAGTATATAACAGAGTGGTTGATAGTATATTTACAATGTTGTGCAACCGTCACAACTACCTAATTTCAGAACATTTGCATGACTCAAACAGAAATCCCATACCTCCCAGTTCCCTCTTCTCTCCATCCCAACACAGCACAGATTTGCCTATTCTGGACATTTCTTATAAATGGAATCATATTATATGTGGCCTTTTTGGTCTGATTTATTGCACTCAGCATAATGTTTTCAGGTTCAGCCATGTTGTAGTTTGTATCAGTACTTCATTCCTTTATTTGGCAGAATAATATTTTATTGTATAGATATACTGTATTTTGTTTATTTAATCATAGCTTGATGGACATTTTGGGCTGTTGCTCATATTTTGCTATGAACATTCATGTACAAATTTTTGTGTGAACATATGTTTTTGTGTGAACATATGTTTTCAATTCTTTTTTGCATATCCTAGGAGTGGAATTGCTAGGTTCAATAGTAACTGTATGTTTAATTTTTTGAGGAACTGCCAAACTATTTTCCAAAGTAACTACATCATTTTACATTCCCACCAGTAGTGCACAAGAGTTACAATGTCTCCACATCCTTCCAACACACTTGTTAATTTTATTATTATTATTGCCATCGGAGTGGATTTTGGTCTCATTATGGTTTTGATTTGCATTTCTCTAATGACTAACAATGTTGAACATCTTTTCATATGTATATTGACCATTTATACAGGGTGTCCCATAAAGATGTATACACACTTTTTTTTTGTTAGCTCAATTGGTATTTCTTTCTTTTCAGATTTAACCCATTGGAATGAATGATTATTCAAAGTGTATATACATTTTTTTGGGAGCACCCTATATATCTTCTTTGGAGAATAACTATTTAAATCTTTTGCCCATTTTAAATGGGTTATTTGGGGCTTTGTTGTTACCGAGTTGGAAGAGTTCTTTATATTCTAGATATTAGACCATTATCATACACATGATTTGCAAATATTTTCTCTCCTTCTGTAAATTGACTTTTCACTTTCTCGATAGGGCCCCTTGATTCACAAAAGTTTCTAATTTTGGTGAAGTCCAATTCGTCTATCTATTCTTTGGTTGTTTGTGTTCTCTGTGTCATATTTAAGAAGCTGTTGCCTAACTGAAGGTCATGAAGATTTACAACTGTTTCCTTCTAAGAGTTTTATAGTTTTAGTTCTTAAAGTTAGGCCTTTGATCCATTTTGAGTTAATTTTTATATGTGGTGTGAGGTAGGAGTTCAAATTTGTCCTTTGGCACTATGGATATCCACTTGTTCCAGCATCATTTGTTGAAAAGACTGTTCTTTCCACAATCAATGGTCTTTGTACCCTTGTCAAAAATCAATTAATCATAAATATGTGGGTTTTATTCCTGGACTCTCAATTCTATTCCATTTTATTCTTATGCCAGTACCACACTGCTTTGATAACTGTAGCTTTGTAGTAAAATTTGAAATCAGGAAGTCTGAGTACTCCAACTTTGTTCTCTCTTTCAAGATTGGCTATTCAGGGTCCTTTGAAATTTTTATGCATTTTAGGATAAGCCTGTTCATTTTTTGCAAAAAGACAGTTTCAATTTGATAGAGTTTTCAAATTTAGAGAGTATTGTTCTTTAGTTCTTTAGGTATAGTTTCTGTTAGCTCTTTGAACATTTTCAAAATAGTTCTATTGAAGTCTATGCCTAGTAAGTCCAATACCTGGGTTCCTCAAGCATAATTTCTATTGATTGTCATTTTACTCCATGGACCATTTGGACCATAGTTTCTTGTTTCTTTGCATATCTTGTAATTTTTTGTTGCATACTGGATATTTTGACTATTATAATAGAATAAGTCTGGAAATTTAATCTTCTTCTTCCCCCCAGGATTTGTTGTTGCTGTTTGTTTTAGTTGCTGTAGTTTGTTTAGTGACTTCTCCAAACTAAATATTGTAAAGTCTGTATTTTTTTGTCATGTGTTGCCACTAAAGTCTCTGTTCTGTTAACTTAGTAGTCAAGTATTTAAAGGAAATTTCCTTAAACTCTTGAAATCAAAATATCTCCCAGTCTTTACAGTGCGACTCTGTATAGGCATGCCAGCAACACTAAATCAGGAACTTGATAACGTTTCCTGAATCTTCACTTTCCACTTACATAGATTCTGAAAGTCAGCCAGAGGGGAGTACTTAGGCCTTCTCAGGTCTTTCCTTAGCATGCTTTCAGCCCTGGGAATGCATGTTGCCTTCTAAATCTCCAGGAATATGTTGGAGCTTTATAAAATGCTTCCCCCCACTAAGTTTTTTTTTTTAATCTAGTTAATATTTTTTTCTTTATTGATTAAGGTATTATTTCACCTAAACTTTCTGGTTAGTCTATTGTTTACCCTAATTGTTATCCATTAGCTCAGGCAGCAGTGATTAAAACATTTGCCTGTAAATGTTTTCAACTAATGACAACTTTCACACTGAGTGAATTTTAAGTTAGGTGAGATAAAAATCAAGACTTTTGATTCTTGTATGTGCCCTAACAGGGGATCAAACCCACAACCTTGGCGTATCAGGACGATGCTCTAACCAACTGAGCTACCAAAGAAAGAACTCTTACCTTTTGCTACAGCATGGATGGACCTGGAGATTATTATGCTAAAATAATAAGCCAGACAAGAGAAAGACAAATACCATATGATCTTACTTATACATGAAATCTAATGAACACAATAAACGGATGAACAAAATAGAACCAGAGGCATGGAAACATGGAACAGACTGACAGAAGTCAAAGGGGAGGGGGAGGGGAGACCTGGATGAAAAAAGGTGAAGAGATTAGCCACAGAACATATATGCATAGCCCATGGTCACAGACAACAGTGTGGTGATGGCCAGAGAGAGGGTGGCGGGGGCTGGGTGGAGGTGGGTAAAAGGGGGGGAAATGAGGGACATCTGTAATAGTGTCAACAATGAAAAAAAAAAAGACCTTTGAGCCACCAGACAGATCAAAACAAAATAATTATAATTCTTTGTGAGTAAGGTTCATTTTGCTGTCTCTGGTACCAATACTGGCGATGTGAGCTGTTATTTTTAAGGCTGCTAGTGGTCTGAGGATCAGAAAGTAGGATGAGTTAACATTCCACAAAGCGTATTGTTCTGACCAAAATTTAGCCGTTTATCTTGAATAAGTGGTTCTGGATTTCTACAAGCTTTTGGCTAGTTTCCAGACTTCCCAAAAAAGTTAATTCTGATTTTTGTTGTTGTTGCCTGTTTTGTATTACTGTATGGAGGGGCAGAATTTCAGAGTTCCCTATTCTGCCATTTTTGCTGATGTCACTCCCTATCCACTTCAAGTAGAATGTAGAAATTTTACCACCATATAGAATTCATTATTCTCTCCTTTTATGTGGCAGTTGCTTTACAGGTTACATTTACATGCATTGGAAAGCCTTTCAGATAATGTTATAATTTTTACTTCCATCCATTTAAGCCGAAGAGAAGCAACAAGAGAAGCATAGTCAGTCTGTTACATTAACCCAGACACTTATCTTTATGTTGTTTTCCTTTATTCCCAATGTTCCAAGTTTCCCTTTTGCATCATTTACCTTCTGCCTAAAGAGCTCTTTTTTAGCAATTCTTTTAGAGCATATCTGCCAGCAAGAAATGATCTTTGTTTTCCTGAGAATGTCTTTGTTTTACCTTAATTCCTGAAGAATATTTTCATTACATATCGAATTCTTGGTTAATAGTTATTTTCTTTCAGCACTTTAAAAGTGTTATTACATTTCCTTCCGCCTTCTTGAATTCTCATGAGCAGTTCAAAATTATGTGAATCATCATTCTCATATAAGCAATTTGTTGCCCAGATTGTATCATTTTGATGGATCCACCTTTAAGTTCTTTGGCTCTTTATTATCTCCTGTGGAGCTTATCAAATGTGTTTTTATTTATTTTTTAAATATATTTTATTGATTTTTCCACAGAGAGGAGGGGAGAGGGATAGAGAGTTAGAAACATCGATGAGAGAGAAACATCGATCAGCTGTCTCCTGCACACCCCCTACTGGGGATGTGCCCACAACCAAGGTACATGCCCTTGACCAGAATTGAACCCGGGACCCTTCAGTCCGTAGGCCGACGCTCCATCCACTGAGCCAAACCAGCTAGGGCAGATGTGTTTTTATTTTGATTACTGTATTTTAAAGTTCTAAAATTTCCATTTGATTATTCTTTCTATTTTTTAGTTCTTAGCTGAGACTTTCTATCTTTTCATATTTTAAAAAAGTGTTCACCTTTACGTGTTGGAGCATTTTACAAGTGCTTTAAAGCATTTGTCAGATAATGTTATTGTCCATGTCCCCTTGGCATTGGCACGTGTTGGCTACATCTCTTTCCAAACAAGTTTAGATTTTTCTGGTTCTTTGTATTTTAAGAATTTGGGATTGTATCCTGGACATTTAGAATATTACTTATATGACTCAGGGTTTTGTTTACACTCTATGGACAATGTTGATTTTTTTAAAAAATTTTCTTTTTTTTTTTTAGTTAGGCAGTCATACTGGTTGGTTTCAGGCCACAATTTCCAACCAATTTTATATGGTTGTGATTATAATTTCAGGTAAGTTTTCAAAGCCTTTGCATTGCTATTTATGTCCATTCCGTGTGTGACACCAGTGGCTACTTCGGCAACTGGGCTATTGTCTATCAGGCTTCAGAGTCTATGAGCTCATTAAGGGAAGATTAATCTGCTCATGTGCCATTAGCTCAGAAGTTTACAAACAACTGAAAGTAGTCTTTTAGCAAACGTTTCCCTCTCCTTGAGTTTGTCAGCACTTTCCACTTCCCTGGAACTCTCCGTTTCGGTCTTCCAACCAGAAAGCTGCAGTGTTAGTGATCCCAGTCTACTGCCCCCTTTGCGCAACTGCACTTGTGTCAGGACAAGCAAAGGGAGGAGAGAGGGACACAACCCATTGGAGGAACTCTCCACTCTGGGGAATCACATGTTATCTGATTACAGAGGAAGGTTCTTCCTCAACGTTTTAGGCTCCTAGTGGCTGTCATTGCCACTGCTGCTTCTGCTTCCAAGACTTGTTTAGGGGTGAGATACAAGAGAACAGAGAAAAGGAAAAGAAAGTGTGATGGAGAATTTCCATACTCTCTCTGAGTCTTAGGCAACCCCTTTCTCATTCAGCAAGCCAGACTTTGAGGCATCTCCTGGGGCTTTCTTTGCTGGGCTAATGCTCACTTTGAAATGTCAGGCTGCATTGCACTCAGGCCTGGAAGTACCAGGAGAAAGAAGCCATAAACTTATCACTAGTTGATAGCCCTTTGAATTCTCATATCCTTCTCTAGTCTTCCTGTTTGCCTTTATTTTCAGAGTCCTCAAGTAGCTGCTCCATGCATTCACCCATAATTTTAGGCTGCACTCAGTGGGAGAGAAAGGGTACAGTATGCTCGCTTCACCCAGAAGTAAAAGCCTAGTCATTTGATTTTTTAACAAAAATGCAGAAATAATTAAATGGAGAAAGGGTAGTTGTGTTGACAAAACTTGTTGAAACAGCAGGATATCCATTTGTAATTCATACATACATACATACATACTTCACTTCATACATCTGACCATATATAAAACTTAACTTATAAAGAATCATAGACATAAATGTAAAGGATAAAATTATAAAACTTTGGAAGGAAACATAAGACAACAACTTTGTGACCTTGGGTTAGCAAATATTTGAAAAATATGATTCCCCAAAGTATCCATAAAATTTTATTAATTTAATATACTAGACTCATTTAAATTAAGAACTTCCTCTTTGAGAGACACTGTTAAGAGAATGAAAGGACATCGCTTCTCGGCCTTTTGGCTAAGATCAAGAGAATGAAAGGACAAGCCACAGAGTGAAAATATTTGTAAATCACATATCTTATAAAGGACTTGTATCTA
The DNA here is from genome assembly GCF_000412655.1 of Myotis brandtii. Lineage (NCBI taxonomy): Eukaryota > Metazoa > Chordata > Mammalia > Chiroptera > Vespertilionidae > Myotis > Myotis brandtii. The sequence continues at coordinate 5,293,128 of NW_005363938.1, forward strand.
AAACATATAAAGAGCTCTTCAAATTCAATCAGAAAAGAACCCAAAATTAAAAAGGGTAAAATATATGACCAGATAATCACCAAAAAAGGTATACATATGGCAAATAAGCACCTGAGAAGACATTCAACATTATCAACATTAGGGAAATGCAAATCAGAAATACAATGAGATGGAATTAGACACCTATTAAAATGTCCAAAATTTAAATGACTAACTATACCAAGTGATGGTGAGAAAGTAGAGCCCCTGGAATGCTCATACACTGTTGGTGGACATGTACAATGGCACAACTTCTCTGCATAAGAATTTGGCAGTTTTCAAACAGTTAAACATACATCTTAATACATTAGTTAACATATTCTTAATACATCTGTCATATAACTTACTACCACTATGTATTTAGCCAATATAAGTAAAAAAATATGTTCACACAAAGACTCAAACATGACTGCCTATTGCAACTTTATTTGTAACTAGAGGCCTGGTGCACAAAAATTTGTGCACTCAGAGGGGTCCCTCAGCCCAGCCTATGCCCTCTTGCAGTCTGGGACCCCTCGGAGGATGTCCACCTGCTGGCTTAGGCCTGCTCCCTAGGGGATCGTGTCC
>NW_005363938.1:5294274-5295199 GCF_000412655.1 Myotis brandtii
CTGGGTGAGGGGCTGAGGGCCATTTTCAGGCTGCCCAAACCCTCTTCAGGGTGGGGGTTCCCACTGGGGTGCCTGGCCAGCCTAGGTGAGGGCCTGATAGCTGTTTTCAGACTGACCAAGGCCCCCGGCGACTGAAACTCCCAGCCTTTCCTTTTTTTGTTTTTTTTTTATTTGCTCCAGCTCCGTGGCCATGGCGACTGGAAGCAGGTATCTGGGGTTTATTTACCTTCTATAATTGAAACTTTGTTGCCTTGAGAGGAGGCAGCAGCCGGCCTGGAAGCTTGGCTTCCTCTATCATTGGGGCAACCAAGCCTCCTGCTTGCTCCAGCTCCGTGGTTGCTGGCCGCCATCTTGGTTGGGTTAATTTGCATATAGTTGCTCTGATTGGCTGGTGGGCATGGCTTAAGGTGTAGTGAAGGTACAGTCAATTTGCATGTTTGCTTTTTATTAGTGTAGATAGTCAAAACTGGGAGCAACCTAAATGTCCACCAGTGGGTTAGTAGATTAACAAATTGTGGTATATTCATACAACAAAATTCTACTCAGCAAACTATTGTTACACACAAAATTATGAATGAATTTTGCCGAAATAAAGAAGCCAGATGACAAAAGTGCATACAGCACATTCTATTTCTATAAAATTTTAGAAATTGCAAACTATAATGATTCTTATGGGTGAGGAGAGAGGATGAGAGGAGTAGGGGGAAGGAATTAAAAAGAAATGAGGAGACTTTGGGGGCAATAGATATATTTATCATCTTGATTGTGGTGATGCTTTCACTGGTATATACATGTATTAAAAATGTGTCAAGCCCTGTCCGGTTTGGCTCAGTGGATAGAGCGTCGGCCTGCGGACTGAAGGGTCCCAGGTTCAATTCCGGTCAAGGGCATGTACCTTGGTTGCGGCACATCCCCAGTGGGGGGT
>NW_005363938.1:5295837-5317788 GCF_000412655.1 Myotis brandtii
GCCATTTTCTACGTGTGTGTGTGTGTGTGTGTGTGTGTGTGTGTGTGTGTGTAAATTCATAATTTCATTAATGGTCACTTGGTAGGAAGTGTATTAATCACTTTCATCTACCTTCATATTATCTGACTAGAGGCCCGATGCACGGATTCGTCCAGGGTGTGTCTGGCCTGTCTCATTCCGTCCTGGTCGGCCAGACCCCAGCAGCAAGCTAACCTACCAGTCGGGGCATCTGCCCCCTGGTGGTCAGATGCTGCCCCCAGCATCATAGCAACTGGTTGAACAGTCGAACAAATGGTTGGACACTTAGCATATTAGGCTTTTATTATATAGGATTGTCTTCTAACTCTTATTTTCATTACTTCACTCATCCTATGTTCTGATTTTTTATTATTTTTATAAGTTCTTGAGTTGAATGATCAGTAAATTTATTTTCATCCCTTCTGTCAAATTGTGTTTTTATGTATATAAACCTATTGGTATGGACAAGCACACAGGAGGAAGCCAAAGTTGTGCTGAATCCCCTCTCCAGATGAGGCCACTATTCACATTTCTGCTAACATCCTGACATCTCTCTGTGCGTGTATACCCTTTGTGTGTATGGATGTGTGTCTGTGTTTTCAGAGAAGTGCACAAATTGTAAATGTACAGTTCACCACAACGTGAACATCCCCATGTAACCAGCACTCAATCAGTTAGAAGAACATTGCCAACATCCAGAAGCCATCTTTGTGTCCACTCCCAGTCACAACCCTCTCCCCACAAACCCAAGGGTAACTATTGCCTTAACTTCTAATGACAAGGATTACTTTTGCCAGAATTTAAATTTTATTAAAATATAATCATGTAGTATGTATCTTACATTATCTTTCTTATTTCACACAACATGATATTTTGTGAGATTAAGCTATGTGGTTTTAGGGGGTTGTGATTCATTCACTATTGTTGAAATGCATTCTTTCTCCATTCTGTGAATATATCATAATTTATTTATCCATTTTATTGTTGATGAGCATTGGGTGGTTTCCAGTTTGGAACAATGATGAATACTGCTGCTATAAATATTCTAGTGCAACTTTTATGAGCATATAAATGATTTCTTTATTGGTTATACACGTAAGAGAGATTGTTGGGTCATATACATGCAATTTAAGTGTATAAATCTTTGAATAAATGGTATCATACAAGACAAAGTAATTTTTAATTTGTTTTAATGATTGAAGAATAAGTAACAGGCATCTTTTCATGTCAATTTATAGTATTTAGCATATGGATGTACCATGCTTTAACCATTTAGTTGCATATTTATGAGTATTTACTTTGCTTATGATTTCTCCTAACATAATGCTATATGCCATATCTTTACTTAATTGACTGATTATTATTTAGGATAAATACTTAGAACTGCATCCAAGGGTATGGCTATGCACATTTAAAATTTGATACACATTATCCAACTTGCATTTTGAAATAAGGCACAATTTACAATTTCACCAACATTGATGAAGAGGGAACATTTTCTTATGTTCTCACTCACACTGGATTTTCTCTGTATTTTTAAATCTTGTCAATCTGATAGAAAAAGAATAACCTCACATTTTGCTTTAAGTTATATTTCTTTCTTAGTGAGTTTAAACATCTTTTTTATAAATGTATTTTTCATTTTATGTACCTTGCTAATTATTTTATTATCTTTTTCTCATTGATTTATAGTTCTTTATATGTTCAGGAAAATAATTACTTAACTCATATCTATGTTGTGAGTAATTAGTTCTGGTTTTTATTTAACAATTAATTTAATTATATGTGTTGTGGTTGCTGCTGTTTTGGCTCACATTTTTTTTTTGTCCTTATTACTATATTTTGCTTTTTCAGTAATGGAACCAACTTGATACATCTTTGTCTTTATGGTTTCTGGCTTTGGTTTCATACTTATTTGGAGTGGGGGATCACTGTGTATTTATGCCTCTCCTAATTCCAAATAATTTCAAAATTTTCAATGATAAAATACATTTTATAATAGCAAGGTATAATGTTTTTCAGGAAAGGAAAGATATATGTTTTACATTTTTTCTTTATTTTAAAATTATAGTTGACATTCAGTATTATATTAGTTTTAGGAGTTAGTGGTTAGACATTTATATACCTTACAAAGTGATTCCCCCAACAAGTCTAGTACCCACCTGACACCATACACAGTTACTACAATATTACTGACTACATTCCTTATGCTGTACTTTACATCCCCATGACTATTTTATATCTACCGATTTGTAGTTCTTAATCCCTTCATCTTTTCCACCCATCCCCTAAACCACCTACCAGCTGGCAAGCATCAATTTGTTCTCTGTAATTACCATGTTTCTCTTTTATTAGTGTAGATTAATTTAATTATATGTGTTGTGGTTGCTGCTGTTTTGGCCTCACATTTTTTTTTGTCCTTATTACTATATTTTGCTTTTTCAGTAATGGAACCAACTTGATACATCTTTGTCTTTATGGTTTCTGGCTTTGGTTTCATACTTATTTGGAGTGGGGGATCACTGTGTATTTATGCCTCTCCTAATTCCAAATAATTTCAAAATTTTCAATGATAAAATACATTTTATAATAGCAAGGTATAATGTTTTTCAGGAAAGGAAAGATATATGTTTTAAATTTTTTCTTTATTTTAAAATTATAGTTGACATTCAGTATTATATTAGTTTTAGGAATGCAGCATAGTGGTTAGACAATTATATAACTTACAAAGTGTTCCCCTGATAAGTCTAGTACGCACCTGGCACCATGCATAGTTTTTACAATTTTTGTTGACTATATTACCTGTGCTGTAATTTATATTCCTGTGACTATTTTGTAACTTCCAATTTGTACTTCTTACTCCCTTCACCTTTTTTCACAAAGCCCCCAACCACCTCCCAACTAGCAACCAACAGTTTGTTCTCTGTATCTATGAATTTGTTTTGTTTGTTCACTTACTTTGTTTTTTAGATTCCACATATAAGTGAAGTCACATGGTTCTTGTTATTCTCTGTCCACTTATTTCACTTAGCATTATGCCCACTAGCCCATCCATATTGTTGCAAATGGTAAAATTTCATTCTTTTTATGGCCTCATAATATTCCACATCTTCTTTATTCAATTATCTATCAATAAACATAGGTTGCTTCCACATTTTGGCTATTGTAAATAATGCTATAATGACTATAGGGATGCATGTACCTTTTTGATCAGTGTTTTGGATTTTTTGGATACTTCTATGTATAGTTGGGTCATATGGTAATGCTATTTTTAAATTTTGAGGAACCTACATACTGTTTTCCAAAGGGGCTGCACCAATTTGTAATCACACCAACAGTTCATGAGGGTTTCTTTCTCTTCACATCCTTGCCAACACATTGTTGATTTATTGATGATAGCCATTCTGACATGTGTGAAATGATATCTCATTATAGTTTTAATTTGCATTTTTCTGATGATTAGTGACATTGAGCCTCTTTTCATATGTCTATTGGTCATCTGTATGTTCTCTTTGGAGAAATGTCTATTCAGACCCTCTGCCCATTTTTTAATTGGATTGTTTGTTTTTTGGTGGTTAGTTGTTAGAGTTCTGTATATATTTTGTATATAAACCCAGTAACAGATGTATTACTGGTGAATATCTTCTTCCATTCAGTAGGCTATCTTTTCATTCTGTTGATGGTTTCCTTTGCTGTGCAAAACCTTTTTAGTTTGATGTAGTCCTCTTTGTTTAATTTTTAATTTGTTTTCCATGCCCAAGAAGACATATTCAAAAAAATATTACTAAGAGCAATGTTAACATTTTTCTGCTTATGTTTTCTCCTAAGAGGTTTATCAAGTCTTTCATTTACATCTTTAATCTATTTTGAGTTTATTCTTGCATATGATGTAAGAAAGTGGTTGTTTCATTTTTGCATGTATCTGTCTAGTTTTCCCAACATCATTTATTAAAGAGAATGTCTTTACCCCATTGTATATTCTTGCATGTTTTGTCAAAGATTAATTATCCATATAAGTATGGGTTTATTTTTGGGCTTTCTATTCTGTTCCATTGATCTATGTGTCCATTTTTATGGCAGTACCATGCTGTTTTGATTACTAAACCTTGATATCGGGCAGCATGATACCACTAATTTTGTTGCTCTTTCTCAAAATTGCTGTGGTTATTCAGGGTCTTTTTTTGGTTTCATATAAATTTTACGATTATTTGTTCTAGTTCTGTAAAAAATTCTATGGTATTTTCATAGGGATTACATTGAATCTATAGATTGCTTTGGGTAGTATGAACATTTTAATTATGTTAATTCTTTCTATCTATGAGCATTGCATATGTTTCCATTTTTATAATTTCAACGTCTTTCTTCAATGTCTTCTAATATTTTGAGTACAGGTCTTTACCTCCTTGGTTAAATTTCTTCCTTGAAATTTCATTCCTTTTGATGCGATTGTAAATGGATTATTTTCTTAATTTCTTTTTCTGATGGTTTGTTATTGTTGTATAAAATGCAACTAATTTATGAATATTAACTCTGTATCCTGCTACTTTACTGAATTTAGTTCTAATAATTTTTTGGTGAAGTCTTTAGGGTTCTCTCTATATAGCATTATATCATCTGCAAATAATGATAGTTTACTTCTTTCTTTTTGACTTGGATACCTTTCATTTCATTTTCTTATCTGATTATTGTAGCTCAGAATTATAATAATATGTTAAATAAAAGTGTACATCCTTGTCTTGTTCCTGAATTTAAAAAAAAACCCCATACTTTTAGCTTTGCCTTGTTGAGTATGATGTTAGCTGTTGTCATATAAGTTCTTTACTATGTTGAGGTATGTGCCCTATATTCCCATTTGCTAAGAGTTTTTATTATAAATGGATGCTGGATTTTGCTACCTTAACTTTTTTATGGTTTCAATTTGCATGAAATATATTTTTCTCTCTTTTTACTGTCAATCTGTGTGTCTTTTGATCTGAAGTGGATCTTTTCTAGATAGCATATATTTGGGTCTTGTTTTCTTACCCATTCAGTTATGTTATGTCTTTGGCTTGAAACATTTAATCCATTTACATTTAAAGGGATTATTGATAGGTATGTAGTTATTGCCATTTTATTATTTATATTTATGTTCTTTTCCCTCCTTCTTCTTCTTAAAGAAGTCCCTTTAACATTTCTTGTAATACTAGTTTCGTGGTGATGAACTCCTTTAGGTTTTTCTTGTCTGGGAAGCTATCTGTCCTTCTACTGCAAATGAAAGCTTTGCTGGGTAGAGTAGTGTTTGTTGTAGGTTCTTGCTTTTTATCACTTTGAATATTTCATGTCAATCCCTTGTGACCTGCATAGTTTCTGTTAAGAAATCAGCTGACAGTCATATGGGAGTTCCCTTGTAGGTAACTAACTGCCTTTCTTTTGCTGCCATTAAGATTCTCTTTGTTTTTAAACTTTGGCATTTTAATTATTATGTATTTTTGTGTAGGCTTCTTTGGGTTCATCTTGTGTGGATGCTTTCTGGTCTTGTATGCCTATTTCCTTTGCAGGTTAGGGAAATTTTCCATCATTAGTTTTTCAAATAGGTTTTCAACCGTATGACCTGTCTCTTTTCCTTCTGGTACCCCTGTGATGTGAATGTTTTTATGTATGATGTTGTCCCAGAGGTCCCTTATCCTAATTGTAAAAAATTATTTTTTCTTTTTTATTTTCTGATAGGGTTTTTTTTGCTACCTTGTCTTTCAAATCACTGATTTAATCCTCTGTTTTATCTAATTTTCTCTAATTTGAGATATCACTTGATCATTATCTGAAATCCCTAAATATGTGTGTGTGTCTGTTTCTGTACTGAAAATTCATTTCCATTGCTTTGTTCATTTATTCATATGACAAATATTTATGTGCCAGACTCTTTCTAAGCACTTGAGTTACATCAGTAAAAAAAGAGAGACTGATCTCTTCTCCTCATGGAGCTTACCTTACAGAGGAAGATATAAAGACAGATAATAAACCACAAATATTATTTTTATTTCACCTCCTGAATTACTATAATGAGGTGTTAATTACCATAGATTTATGGTTTCCTTTAATATGAGGTAGAGCTAGCTCTTCCACATTAATCATTTTGCTTTTTTGTAAATATTAAATCTTACAGATGTACTTTAGAATCATTTGACAAGTTTCAATATAAATCCCACTGGGGTTTTAATCGTGACTGCCTGGAATTTTGACCATCTTTACAGTAGCTTTTTTCTTATCAAATAATAAGATATGCTTGTCTATTCAAGTTTCCTTTTATTCAAGTGTCCTTCTATGACCCTTAGTCAAAGAATTTAAAATTTTTTCTTCGTATAGATTGAGTACCTTTTTTGTTTGCTATTGTAAATGGAATTTTATTTTTATATGTTTTATATCTTGTTATTGTTGTATATGAGTGCTATTGATTTTGGAAAATATTTTTATAACTTCCCACTTAAGTGATTTCCCATATGGTTCCTAATCATTTTTCAATTGATTTTTTTCTTAGGTTATTTGTTCCATAAGGGAACATTACAAATATCTTAACTGTGGGCTATACTCTTATGATTACTGAAAGAGTCTCTTTGTCCTCTTAATCATTTTAATTTCAAATTCAATTTTGTCTGATATTTAAATTGTGGGCTTCATTTTCTTGTTTGAATTGGCCTACATTACCTACACTTTCACTTAAAAACATTTTCCTATTACAAACTTTCTCTCTCTATATATATTATACATATAGTATATAGTATACATATACTACTATACATATAGTATATGTACTTGTTATTCAGACACCAAAAATTCTGTCCCAACCCCAAATGGTTATTGCAATTCGGTTCTGGCACTGGCCACCTGGAGTTAGCACAAATTAAGGGCTCAGTCCTTTATAAGGCTGCCTCACTTCAGGTGCCAACCTGAAGTTCATGTGGTTCCCCAGGCCTCATACTAACGACAAATTGGGCAGGTTTCAAGATCCCCTCAGTTTCAATAATTTGCTGGAATAACTCAAAGAACTCAGGAGAGCATTGTACTTACGATTTCCAAGGATTCAACGCAAGAACAGCCGAATGAAGAGACATGTAGGATGAGGTCTGGAAGGGTTCCAAATGCAGAGCTCCCATGCCCTCTCCCTGTGGAATCAGGGCACGTCACCCCCAGGGCACATCAATGTTTTTATCAGCCAAGATCTCTACCAAGTCTCAGTTTTCAGAGTTTTGACTGGGCTTTCTTTCCATAGGGAGGTTTGATGAAATTATTGGCCACATGATTGAACTTAATCTCCAGCTTCCTTCCCTCCCTGGAGATTAGTCTGGCTCAAAGTCCCAACCCTAAAGGCATGGTTGGTCTTTCTGGTGACCTGTTCACATTCTGAAGCTACCTCAGGGCACACCATGAGTTATCGCATGAGGCTGAACTAGGATGTGATCCAGAATAAAGACTTAACACTTGGGAAATTCCAAGAATTTTAGAGGCTCTGTGCCAGGAATTGGGGACAAAGACCAGAGGGGCACACCATGAGTTATCTCATGAGGGTGAAGTAGGATGTGATCCAGAGGCTTATGAATAAAGACTTAACACTTGGGAAATTCCAAGAATTTTAGAGGCTCTGTGCCAGGAATTGGGGACAAAGACCAGACAAATTCCTTATTACACAGCATTCATGTAAAAGTTTAACAACATAGCTACTGGCTGTTGTGGCTCAGTTCATTGGGCGTAGTCCTGTGCACCAAAAGGTTGCTGGTTCAATTCACAGTCAGGGCACATGCCAGGGTTGCAGGCTCCATTCCTGGTCAGGAGCGTGCAGGAGGCAACCGATTGATGTTACTTTGTCACATCGATGTTTCTCTCTCTCCCTCTCCCTTCCTCCTTCTCTAAAAATCATAAACTATTTTTAAAAAGTTGAACAACATGGAAAATGTTTATCTAGAAAACAAGTTACCTATAACACACAACCCAAAGAATAAATGCTAAAGTTGAAAAGTTAGTGAATGTTCTTGTAGAGTTCTCTGTGCACATATGAGCACATAAATAAAATTGCTTTTATGCAGATGTCACTATATTTAAAATATTATTTTGAAACTTGTTTTTTTTTCAGTTGATAATTTATTTTGGATCTTTCTGTATATCACTACATATAGACCGACCTTGACCTCATTATTTTAAGCTGTTGTATTAAATGCACCACTGATTGTTTTCTAAAACAAGAATAAAAACGCCCTTTAGCCGAACCGGTTTGGCTCAGTGGATAGAGCGTCGGCTTGCGGACTGAAAGGTCCCAGGTTCACTGTTGTATTAAATGCACCACTGATTGTTTTCTGAAACAAGAACAAAAACGCCCTTTAGTGGGAATTAGGGTCATTTAGTTTTTTTTCTCTTCTTTTGAAATTACCACAGTTTTTCTATCAATACCTTTGTGTATTTGTTCAAATACACATGTAAGATAAATTCCTAAAAAAAGAAATATTTTGGTAAAAATATACATGCATTTAAAATTTTACCATTTATTGCAAATAGCTCTTAAAAACAGTTAACTAATGCATATTCCTACCAGTTAATTTCTGCTATCAATTTTTTTACTTTCAACTTTTTTGTGTCTATAAAATATAAAACCTAGTTTTTTCCATTTAGGGCGGAGGGAGGGGGAGAGAGAGAGAGACAGGGAGAGAGAGAGAGAGAGACAGAGAGAGAGAGAGAGAGAGAGAGAGAGAGAAATGTTGATGTGAGAGAGACACATCGACTGGTTGCCTCTCACTCTTTCCCCTATCAGGGTTGGGGATTGAACCTACAGCTGAGATGCAAACCCATGACCCTTTGGTCGGTCCTTGGGCCAATGCTCTAACCACTGAGCAAGGGCTGACCCCCCCCCCCCCTTTTTTTTTATAAAAGGTGAATTTTATGTGTATTTAAAAAATGTGTCAAAAAATCTGTTTTCTCTTTGGTGATTTAGAATGTATATTATATGTATATTTAGTTCCACTAATTTATAACTGTAATTTTCATGTTTAAACTTATATTTTCAATTAAGTTGTGTAATTGAAAGTGTTTCTATTTGAACCTTTCCTCTGAAAGATAGGAAAACATTACTTTTCCCAGTTCTTCCATTTCTTTCTCCTCCTCCTCAGTTGACTCTTCCTGAGTTCACTATCTAACTCAGTAAACTTTTTGTAAACTATGCTATCATATAAATGTGACATCACTGGCTCCAGAGTATGATATCACAGTAAATTTTTGAAATATCTACATGTACAAATTAACATCTAAATTCGCAGGCAGAATCATTTTTATTTAACATCCATTTTACATATTATTAGGTTTTATGGGAAGTGATATTCAAAATACTTAGCATCCAGCCTTAGGGACCAATGTTCTGTATGCTTCCTGCTGAGCCCTGGGCTTTGATCTGGGGAATCCAGGGGCTTCAGGGCTGGGGTCAGGAGGATTGGGGGCTACTTGGAGAGACTTGATGCTTAGTACTGATTTGCTCATGAATAACCTATGGAGATATTTTTTTATTATGAAAAGTTAGCTTTTTGGGGACACAAATGATCAAAAACAATACATTCTCAGTGTAATAAATGCCAACAAGGCAGGGCTAAATAGAGGTAGAAATGTTACAGTATTTACTCCTCTATCCAATCCCCCCAGGCCACCCCTCAGAGGTGACTGACAGCCAATGTTACCAATTGGTTTTTATTTAATACATTTTTTTCCTGTGCCCATAGAGCAAGTATGATTTCTTCATTCTTTCTCCAATTTTGTATTTTAAAAATGTCAAACCTAGAAAAAAATTGCAAAAATTATACAAAAAAACACAACAACCAAAAAACAGATACCCTTCACATTTTCTTTCTTTCTCTAGCTATCTTTTTGGAACCATTTGAAAATTAGATAAGAATACACTGAACACATCATAACAGACTTCACCCTTAAATATTTAACACATACTCCCTAAAAACAATTCCCATTGACCTTTCAACTGTGTGGGTCCAGTTATATGCAGTTATTCAATAAACCCATACTGTTTTTGATTCATGATCGGGAGTCTGCAGATGCAGAGGGCCGACTGTATGCATTGTTCTATACCATTTTATAGGGGGGACTTGACCATTCGCAGATTTTGGTATCTTTGGGGAAGGGGGATTTTGGCACCAACCCCTGAGGGAACAACTAAGTTTTCAGGGCATTATACATGGAATTTTGATTAGGTGGGGTCGGCTCCTCTAACCCCCATGTTGTTCAAAGGCCACCTGTATATTCTTCTACCTGGCCATCATATAATTATCACACTTAGGAAATGTAACAGTGATAGTAAAGCATAGGCAGACCAGAATAAGGTTTCCCTGATGGTTGCCATAATTGCCTGCATTATGTGAAAGATAGGTGAAGAGAATGTGGAGAAATCTGGCAGCATCACGTTAACCAATGCTTAAACGTCACAGTGGGACATAGGGGCATTGTGTGCCATAATTGCCATAATGTCCTTTATGGTTGTTGGTTTAAATCCAAGATGCAAAATAATAACCGCACATGGCACGGAGTTGTCAGGTGTTTAATCCTAGTGAGTTTCCTAGCCTCTTCCTAGGTGTTTATGGCATTGCATTTTTGCCGAGTCTGGGTCAGTGTTTAGCACGGGGTTTATATGATGTTTCCTTGTATTTAGAATCGGGTTATGCATTTTGGCCAGAATGCTACATAGGTGAGGTTATCTTTTCAGCCTATCACCTTAGGAGGCACGCAAAGTAAAGTAAACCCTTACTTTAGTGATTGTAAAATGATTATTCTCTCTACATTTATTAGTTGGCATTCTTTTACAAAAAGAACTGTCCCTCCTCTCCTTCCTTAAAAATGTTTTTGGAATCAGTATTCAGTTATGAATCTGAGTCTATTTTTTAATGACTGCAAAAAAATGCTGAATGTGTTAATTTATTATTCAGCTAGAATTTACAGAGTGCCGACTGTGCTAGTGACTGGGTATGCAATGGTAAACATAAGTAGATATAGTCCCTGTCCTCACGGGACTTACCTCCTAAGTGAAGGAAAGGGGCATTAATGACCACAAATGAATGTGTAAATGTAAACTTTGGGCTGTAATTAGTTCTGTAAAGGGGAGCATTTATTAGGAGGATATGAGCTGGTCAGATAGCTCCCTAAGGAGGTGATGGCCTGGCTGAGATCCAGAGGAAAAGTACCATTACTTCTGAGAAGATGGGCTGTGAGAGCAGAGTCCTGAGGACAAGAGAGTGCAGGGGAGCATCCGGAGATGGGCAGGCGCAGGGCACACAGGTGGGCCTAAATGGCAGCCAGCAGTGTGAAAGGCAGAGAGAATACAGAGTAAAGAATAGTGTCCAGCCCTAACCGGTTTGGCTCAGTGGATAGAGCGTCGGCCTGCGGACTGAAGGGTCCCAGGTTCAATTCCGGTCAAGGGCATTTACCTTGGTTGCGGGCACATCCCCAGAAGGGGGTGTGCAGGAGGCAGCTGATCGATGTTTCTCTCTCATCGATGTTTCTAACTCTCTATCCCTCTCCCTTCCTCTCTGTAAAAAAATCAATAAAATATATTAAAAAAAAAGAAAAAAAAAGAATAGTGTCCGATGAGCACAGAGAGGTCATGGAACCAGGCCATGGGGGTGGGGGGAGGTCATTGTCCATGGAGAATTTGGATATTTTTCCTGAGAGCAAAGGAAGTGTGTTTTATAGATGGAGTGATGCCTTTGAAAAAAGCATTCAGCCAGAGTGGGGTGGCTGAGAGACCCGTCAGTCAGCTTCAGTGAGGCTGGTAGAGAGGGGTGACTGCTTGGTTACTGTGCTCTACTGGCTGTGAGAGAGGCCAACAAACAGAGAAATGTGTACGATACAAAACTAACGTGACTCTCAGTGATGGAAATAGTCCATATCTTGATTGTGAGGTGGTCACATGGGTGTATTTCTCCCGAAATGATCAAATACCCCAAATAAGATCCAGGCACCTCACTATATGTAAATTTTACCTAAAAACAGTGCCCTATCAAGTGAGAAAGACAGGTGCAAAACAATATATATGGTGCGGTGTTGTCCGTATACAGAAGCAGCACCATCTGGACAATAGCTCTGGGTGGACACAGAAGATAACAATAGTGCTTCCCAATGAAGCAGAGCTGAGTATGTGGAACACAGAGGTGCAGGCGGTGTTTTACTCAGTATTGTTTTTACTTTGGGGCCTTGAACCATGTGAGGGGCCTTGGAGATGCATTGGGTATGGGGTCAGGGAAGAGAAAGGTGCCAAGAATGACCCCAAAGTGGTCTGGCCTCCAAAATAGAGGGTTGTGCCAATTATTGAACTAAAGGTACAAATGAAAGGTATCAGGTCTAGTGCAGAATTGCTGGGAAGTTGGAGGGGTGGGGGCTTATGACCCTAAGCACAGAAGAGGGATTGGCCTGAGGCAGGAAGAGACGGGCCTTCACTGGGGAAGGAGGACAGGATACGTGGCCATGAAGGTGGCAGGCTTGTATGGAGGGGCGCAATGAACATTACTTTTCCGTATAGCTTTGTTGACTTTGCCACTGCTGACAAATTGAGAGGGAACAATAAATTGCACTTTTCTCTCCCTTTAGTTGAAATTGCTTCGAGTGCTGGGGTCAGGCAGATGGGGATCAAAATGCCAGCTTTGTTGTACTGCACTTGGAATTAGGTAATTTACCACCTGGCCGGTCATTGCAAGTGAGGGACACATGCGAGCTCGAAGCCAAACAGTGTCCTGGCAGGCGGGAACAGCCCACGGGAGAGCTGGAGAGGCTGAGCTACCAGTCCTTTCCCTTCTTCCAAATTCACCAATTAGAGAAGTGAGTGAGGAAGCGGTGCTACGCTAATTGATATGGCTCCACGTGGAAACATGAAATCCAAGTAAAGCAGATTCCCTACCACCAACTTGCCCTTCAGTATTCCCAGAAACATGTTCATCTCTCTACACTTCCTACCAAAATTGGGTGTTATGAATACTTTAAAATTTGTATCTATTGATTGGGCTAAAAACATAATTCATTATGAAGATATTTTTCAACTACAGTTGCCTGGGACTCACTTTTATAGATTCTGAGTCAGTTGGGTTGGCATGAGTCGCAATTGTGCATTTAAAAACATTCAAAAATCTCATTCCTGGTGATCCTGGTATATAGTTAACATTGAAGAAGCTCTGACATTTTATTGGGGTGGGTGGGTGCTGTCAGCAAATGCTTCTCTCTACCTTTGATTAGAAAATGGCTTTTTTTTTTCTAATCTAATCCCTCCCTTTCCAATCAAAAAGCTGGGGTTCATTAACATTGGTGGTGGTGGGGCACACGAGGTCCCTCCCAGCCTCTGCTCTGGAGCTGATCTGAGGTGAAGGGGAAGCCTGGCTCTCTCTGGGGCCTGCCCTCACTCCAGATCTCTGCTGTAGCATGGGGTGGGGACGCTGTTAGGGAGGCTGCTTGGCCTACAGCACTGAGCTGGGTCTCCATCTCAGGAAACGTGCTCAACCCCCAGCATCCGATTTCATTTTGGTTCAAGCTGTGCTATGTCTGGCAACGACTCCTCACCATTTGTAGGAAAAGGTTAAGGTTGTCCGAAGTCTCAGTATAGTTTTCATTTTAATTGTTAGTGCCTTTGTTGATTTTTGTAGGTTTCATGGAGGAGGCTTTAAAAATGTCTACTTATTTTGCCATATTTCCTGGAACGCCCTCCTTTCTTCCCTGAATTTAAAAAAAAAAAAAAGCTCAGAAGTGTTTATGCTGAAAAACAGAAATTTCTAGCTCCGGGCTCTCTCTCCCGCCCTGAGGCAACTATGTTTAAACAGTTGTTTCAATATGCGCAGATTCAATAATATGCTCAGACATTTTTCGTAATTTATAGATTTTAGTTAATATATTTTGATTCTCTTATATTTTTATTTCTGTTCTATTTTTAGATCTTTTATTATTTATTGGATCAGTCAGATTGGGCTAGCTAGGCTGTTTCTAATTCTATTTACTATTTTGCACGTATACAATTAGGTATATCTAATTAGAGATATCTTCCTGGGAGATTGACACTTTTATCATTATGAAGTGTCATTCTTTATCTTTAGTAAAATCTCTTTACCTTAAAATTCACTCTGTTGGAAGGAAACCAGACCTTTGGTGGTGAGCATGCAATGGAGTATTCAGATCTTGAACTATAATGTTGTATACCTGAAATGTATATGTTGTTATTTAATTTTAAAAAAGAGTATGCCATAAACCAAAGATTATAATTAATTCAATTCTGTGCCTCTTCAATCTATAAACAAACAAACAAACAAACAGTAAACCAATAGAAATGGAGACTTAGAGGCCCAAGCTTTCACATTTCTTCCCTGATCTTTTCCATCAAGCTACTTCTCTATTTGTATTATTAAAAGATGCAAATAAAGTTCACTGTTGAGACAAATAGGGGAAATTTTTCACTGTGTTTGCTATTAGTACACTTGTGCCAGCTTTCTTTCAGTTAGTGTTTGCATATACCATCCTTTCATGTTTGAAAATCCTCATATTTAAAGTATTTATTGTAGGCAAAATCTAGTTGGACATTTGTATATTCATATCTCATCCAACAATCTTTGTCTTGAATACTGAATATAGTTACTGATTTATTTGGATTTCAAATTAAAATCTTACTATTTACTTTCCATTCATCTCATCTGTTTTATGTTCCCCTTTTACTCCTTTCTTCCTTTTTGTGGAATTAAGTATTTTTATTATTACTTTTCCCTCTTATTAGTTATACGTTCTTTTATTATTCTCTTATTGACTACCCTAGAGGTTGCCACATGTATCCTTGACCCACTGGCATATACCCTAAGTTAGTATATTTATTGCTTTGATACGATGCAAGGACCTGAGAAAAGTTTAACTCCATTTACTTCACTTCCACCTTTTGTATGATTGTTGTTATGTGTGTGCATTTTAATCCTCACCTGAGGATATGGTATTTTTTTAATGCCTTTTTTTTTTAGAGAGAGAGAAAGTAAGGGAGAGGGAGAGGGAGGGGGGAGAGAGAGAGGGGGAGAGAGAGAGAGAGAGAGAGAGAGAGAGAGAGGGGAGAGAGAAACATCAATGGGTTGCCGCCTGTATGTGCTCTGACTGGGGACTGAACCTATAGCCTGGGTATGTGCTCTGACTGAGAATTGAACCTATGACCCTTTGGTGCATGGGATGATGCTCTAACCACTGAGCCATGCTGGCCAGAGCAACAGTGTTTTGTAGTTTTTAGTATACAGGTCTTGCCCTCGTTAAACTTATTCCTAATATTTCATGTTTTTGATACTATTGAGAATGGTGCTAGTTTTCAAATTTCATATTCCCATTGCTTATTTTTGGTATTGATCTTTTATTCCATGACCTTGCTAAAGTCACTTACTATTTCTAACAGCTTTCATTTGTAGATTCCTTAAGGTTTTCTACATAATCATGTTGATTTTGAATGAAAACAGTTTTACTTTTTTTCTTACCAATATATATGCACTTTACTTCTTTTAATTGCCTTATTTCACTGTTGGAGTTTCCAACAAATGTTCAGTCGAAGCCCTGTTCCTGATTTTACAGGGAGAGTGTTCCATCTTTGACCATTTGGTGTGATGCCGGCTGTAATGGGTAGGTGTTCTTTATCAAGTGCTCTTCTATTCCTGCTTTCTAAGAGTGTTTATGATGAACGGGTGTGGAATTTTGTTCAGTGCTCTTCGTGCATGCATTCGGATGAGCATGATTTTTTTTTCTTCTCTGAGTATGATAAATTACGCAGATTCATTTAAAAAAAATTTAAACCACCTTTGTTTCCGTGGGAAAACTTCAAATTTTAAGATATCTTATCCTTTTTATGCATTGCTGGGTTTGGTTTGCTAATATACCGTTAAGGCTTTTGCATTTATATCCATTTTCTTTTCTTGTAAAAATTATTTGATTTTGGTAACAGGGTAACATTGGCCTCATAAAGTGATGAGACATGTCATCCTCTATTTTATGAAAGTTTTTTTTTTAATAAGATTGGTGGTTGATCTTCATTAAATGATTGTTAGGATTTACCAGAAAAGTCATCTGGGCATAAAGGGATTTCTTTTTGTTTTTGAAAGGAGATTATTAATTTCTTTAAGAGATATAAAGTTATTCAGATTTTCTATCTCTTCTTGGATATGTTTTGTCAATTTGTATTTTTAAAGGAGTTTTTCTATTTTACATGTTTTCAAATTTATTGGCATAAAGTTGTTTGTAATATTCCTTTGTTATTTGTAGTGTCTTAAGGATCTATAATGCATAATCATCATGCATAATATTGGTAATTTTGTTTTCTTCATATTTTAGAATCAGGTTATATAGAGATCTATCCATTATGTTGACATTTCCATTAATTTTTTTCTATTGTTTGTCCATTTTCTATTTCACTGATTTCTGCTGTTATCTTTATTTTTTCCTTCTTTCTATTTTCTTTGGGTTTAATTGCTTCTCCCCTGCCCTCAGCTTTTAAAAGTCAAATCTTAGAATATTTGTTTTAAACTTTTCATCTTTTTCTAAAGTAAGCACTTAAGCTTCAATTTTTTCTTTAAGCATTGTTGTAGCTATATCCCACAAATTTTAAAATATTGTGTTTTTATTTTATGTGGTTCAAAATATTTTCAAACTTCCTCTGTGATTTATTCTTTGACTTATGCTTTATGTAAAACTGTATTTTATTTATAAAATATTTGAGAATTTTCTAGGTATCTTATTGTTATTGATTTCTAATAGATTTCTCTTGTGGTCAGAGACTATTCTGTATGATCTCAATACTTTACAATATATTGAGAATCCATCTGTGGCCCAACATATGGGCTATATTTTATGAATATTCCATGTGTACTTGAAAAGGTTGTATGTCTTGCAGTTATTGATGAAGTAATCTATATATTCAATTTAGTCAAGTTATTTGCCAGTGTTCCACAAGTCTTCTCTGTTTTTTTAATGTTTTGGCCATTCTGAGAGAATTGTGTTAAAATCCACTATATTTATGGATTTGTTGTTTTCTTCATGTATTGTGCTTCATGTATTTTTTAAAAAATTATCTTTAATTGGTGAAAGTATTACAGATTTTAAAGCTTTATTAGGAGTATATTTGGGTTGTTATATTTTCTCAATGAATTGAGCTTTTGTCATTATGTATTAACCCTATTTTTTTCTGAAAAAATATATATATATATAAAAGCCTAAGTGACTGAACTACTGAACAACCAAAGGACCAGTTGACTGGTTGCTATGATGTGCACTGACCACCAGGGGGCAGATGCTCAACACAGGAGCGGCCCCCTGGTGGTCAGTGTGCTCCCACAGTGGGAGCACCACTTAGCTGACTGATGGGCACCAGACACCGGGCTCAAGGCTGGCAAGTGCAGCTGCAGCATGTGAGCCTCTCCTGCCTCCATGGCAGCACTACCGAGCGGCGGTGGTGGCAGGCGCAGCAGCAGGGCTGGGGTGAGCGGGAGCGGCAAGGCCCCCAGCCTGGGCTCTGACTCCTCCCCAGCACACTCCTACATCCCTTGGGAGATGTTGGGCTGCCGGTTTCAGCTCGATCCCTGGGAATTGGGCTGAAACTGGCAGTCCGACATCCCCCGAGGGGTCCTGGATTGTGAGAGGGCACAGGCCAGGCTGAGGGACCTCACCAGTGCACGAATCTGTGCACTGGGCCTCTAGTATATATATATTTGTTCATCCTCACCCGAGGATATTTTTTCCTTTGGTTTTTTAGAGAGAGTGAAAGGAGAGAGGGAGGGAGAGAGAGACACATACCCACTCACACACATCGATTGGTCGTCTCCTACACATGTCCTGACCAGGGCCAGCGATCAAACCTGCAACCCAGGTATGTGCCCTTGACTGGGAACCAAACCTACTACCCTTAGGTGTGTAGGCTGATGCTCTAACCAGCAACACTTGCCAGGGCTTGTGGCCATATTTAATTCATCATAGTAAAAAAGTTATTTACATTTTTTTTAACATGAAAACAAACACAGAAACACCCAAAAACCTCAAAAATTCTCATCTCCTTGTGGAACCAGGCTCAGGCTTGAGGTCCTGGATCTGCTCATCTAACGCAGGTTCAGGGGATGAGTCTCCCTAGGTAAAATTCTTCTCAATATGAAGGTCTGTAAGCTAAAGAGATGATTTATCTCCTCCCCCCTCTTCCCTAAACACCCAACATACACCAGTGAAGCAAAAATATAATAACCATATTAGACACCCTATTCAGTAATGGAGGGTATGGGTGGCATTTCTTGTAGCAGTCACTGGTTCATAGCAATTTTGAAATCCATCTTGGAAATGTCATCAATTCCTTAATTAGGGCCTAGTCCTGCTTCTTGGGAATGATTCTTGGCATCACCTTTTGGGCTCTTGGTTCCACTATCTGAGTCATTCACCCTCTCCCATTAGAAATGGCCCCTGTTCGCAGCCTGTTTATTGCCTCTTAGATTGGGGATTCGAAGGCCTCCTTTCATTTTGTACTGTCTTTGTCCCTTCACTCCCAAACTAGTATACTTTCTTTAAAAACATTGAAGGCAGACTGTAATTCAAATTATAATCCCCCCATTAGACAAAAGCCATACTTACAAATCTCTTTAAGAATAGGCCCTTCTGTATCTTTAGCCCCCATGAGGCTGCTGAGGGACTATGTCTCTAAATTCCTTGGAAGCCCTTTTGGGCATGCTCTCAAATATGTGTGAAGTCTTAACGAAGGATCCGATAGCTGCATCTTTATACAGAGATCCCATGTTACTGCTCTGGGTTTGAAGGTTTTGCTTGGAGATACTAGAATGAGAAAGTTATCCTTTCTAACCCATAAAGTCCTGGTTCTCTCTATTTCCTCTAAGTTCTACTAAAAAAAAAACAAAGAAGTTTCTTCTTTAACACATCTCCACTTCTCTTTTAGCATAGGCAACTAGAAAAACACAGTTTGCACTTTCTCATTCATCCTGGAACTCTCCCCAGTCAGATCCATGAGTTCATGAGGTATCCTTTTCATTTGTCCCATAATGAGAGGCAACAGTCTTGCTAACTGTCCTACCAGTATGTGACCCAGGTGCTCTTTTCTCCAGCTTCCATGAGCAGTTTTCTTGGTGTTCTTCAAGTCCCCTCCAAGAGTCTTCTGTTATCTTGCAGCTTTCAAGAAACTTCTAGCTTTTCCCCAGTGTCCAATCCCCAAACCATGTTTGAAGTTTTTGTTACAGCAGCACTCTACTTCCAGATACCAAATTTTGTCCTGGTTATCTGTTGCTGCCTAACAACATTCTAAACCTCTTGTCTCAAAGTAGAGAATGTGTATTGGAAAGAACTCAAAGCATTCTATACTCTGTATTTAGTGGGCTACATGAAAAACGTTACTCTCTCACATATGCTTGCCCACATGATTTTTCTTTTTTCTGCCTATTTCTGTTCAGAATATAACACACCACTTCATCACTCTCTACCCTTGGCTGTCTTGGAAGTAGATTTATTTACTGAAGGCAAAACAAAAGAATGAAAGTTAGGGGAACAGAAGAGGTAGAGGCAGGAATGACTTTGGCCATGCCAGAAAATTATTACTGTGTGGTAAGGTAGCAATTTGTCCAGGTGTCTGATTTGTGTACCTCTGAGTCCCAAAGCTAGAGGCAGGTGGTTGAACAAAGTTAATTTCTAGCTGTCTTATGGAGGGCTGAATTTTTCTGGGTTGGAGAGACTACTTATGCTAAATCCAGCTGCAAATGTATAATAAAGGGACACCCCCCCCCATTTTGTTTTATGATGATTTGAGCTTCCATTCTTACAATTGGTACAAGATTGTCTTTGGCATTTTAAAAAGAAGGAGTTGACGCATTTTGACCCTTAATAAATGTATATTGAACAAAGAATAAAAGTTAGAGCAAGAATACCAGGGCCTGTGAATCTGCAACTCCCTTAACATGGAAGTCTCAAAATCATCATATTTGGTGAGGACCAGGAAACTCGATTTGGCATTCTCACCAAAGTTTGACACCTGGCTTTTCTAGTTCTTGAGGTCTCTTGAGCTTAGTATCCTTGATCTCCACACCCCCCCCCCCCCCCCCCCCCCGCGCTCAGGTAATCTCTTTGATATGTGTCAATTACTCACCAATAATGCCAACATTTATTGAAAGCTTACATTATGCCTGGAACTGAGTTAGCTGAGGGAACTGCTATTCATGTTGTCACATTGAATCACAACAACCATGGGGGTTAAATACCATAATTATTCCCATTTTACAGATGAGGACAGTTGAGATTTAGAGAGAACAAACAACTTGCCCAAATTTACACAGGCAGTAAGTGAGAGCAGAGAGCTTCTGCCAGATGTGTCTCACCCTGGTTAAATGGTAACCTTCACATTCTACCATGTGTGTATATAGACTTGCAAGGGGCTTTGGTGACATAGTTGCCATCCAGAAAGCGGCAAACAATTGCGTACATAAGCAACAGATTGTTAGAAGATGCAGCTTTCATTCAAACTAAGAGATCAGAGGGAAAGATCATCCTGAGACCCACCCACTCTCTCATTTCATCTGCCCACGATCCCTCATGGAAACCCCTGGAAATGCCTTCTATGCACATCTCTGAACTATGTCCATAAGACTCAGCCAGTGGCTCAAAAGGTTATTAGATAACTTGGGGAGTAGGGCTGGTACAAGAAAAAATAGTAATAATACAGGGTAGCAAATACTAAATGACAAAGGTGTGATACAAGGAGTACTGTGGGGACTCAGGAACCACTCCCAGGCTGCAAGCCAGGGAGCGCAGATAAGGAGGGGACGCTGATGAACTTGTGTGTGTCACTGGCTGGCAGTGCCAGTGTCCACACTTCCTCGGCAGCTATACCGGCCAGCAGAGAGGTGATGGCCGAGCTGTTTGCTTGAGATGCTCGTGGCAGTATTGCCTGCTTTGTTTCCCATTGGTGTAAGAATTGTTATGCTGTAGCTTTTCTTTGATTCTGCGAATTGGAGTCGTTTGAGCTGGTGAGCAGTCATTCTGCCACCTAGAGCAGGCAAGACACGGGAGGCCCTGGAGAGAAGAGTGCTGTGAGGAAAGAGCATCCTGCTTCCGCCAGGTGGGTGTCCCTTCTGCCTTGGCACTCTCAGGGAGGAGCAGAAAGGAACGGGCAGGCTTCTGACTTTGTCTGTGGGACAGTCTGAGAACCATCTTGCTATTTTTTATTTTCACTTTTACTTGCAACACAAACCTTCGCTTCACGGTGCATTCTGTCAGCTTCTGGGCACATGAGAGGTAGGCGGGTGGGGACCGGGGAAGGGGACTGGAGACTCTTAAGCAACTATGCTGTCCTTCAGGCAAGGGGCAGAAGAGAAAAAAGGGGTCTGTCTGCGAATGGACTTGACAGAGGTCAGCGCCCTGCAGATTTCAGATAGTCTTTAAGATTTCTAGCTTACACCTGTGTCCAAGCGCCCTCTTCCTCTCATCAAATCTATTTGACCTTGGGGGTTGACGGGTAGTGGCCCAAAACGTGCCTCCCTAGAGTGTAGGGGTGGGCAAGCGAAGAGCTTCCACCTCCTCCGCCCATTTCTGCAGCCCCAGCGAAGACGCAGGTGTGATTGTGGCCCAGGGGTGAGGGCACCGGGGATGAATTGGTTAAGGTGGGGGGCGCCGGGGTGAGTCGTCCAATACAGAAGAACAGCAGTTTGCCAGAGTGAACGTGGGCAGCTTCTTTGGGTAGGAAAGGAAGGAGGACCGTCTGCCAAGCTCCAGCTCGCCCCCCGCGTGTGCCTGTGTGTGCGCGCGAGTGTGAGTGCGCGCGCGCCAAGGCGTTCCTCAGGTTGCGCTGCCTGGATACCAAGGGAGCTTGGTTATTGGCAAGGCGACGGAGTGGGGGTGGGGGCTCCCCGACCCTCGGGGAAGCGCGGCGCGGGCTGCCTAGCCGAGCCCTGAATA
>NW_005363938.1:5318570-5318856 GCF_000412655.1 Myotis brandtii
ATTTCTCCATACCTGTTGGCCCGGGCAGAGGGCATCCCAGCTCGCCGGAGCCACCTTGCTCTCCGTTGGGGTGGCTCCTGGACGCCGCCCGGGGGCGTGGGGCTGGGCAAGGGCCATGGGTGTCCCACTTGGGTGTCCCGGAACTGTGCGGGCTGTAGGTTGGGGGCCAGGCGCCAGGGCGGAGGGAAGGGACGGGAGGGCAGGGAATCCGAACCGCAGCCCAGGTGGGAGGGCAGCACGGCTTCCAGGTCTCCGGGAAGCCGGGAGTCATGGCGATCAGGCGAGG
>NW_005363938.1:5318986-5319236 GCF_000412655.1 Myotis brandtii
CTGCTGGCCGCTGGGCACCAAGCAACTCCGTGGGTCCGGCGCCCGGGCAGCGGCAGGCTCCGGCTCTCAGGGTAGTTTGGGCTGAAACTCGTCCCAACCTCCCCGGACTGGCGCCACAGGGAGTGAACTTCCTCAGACTTGGCCGGAGGGCTCCCAGGCAGCAGCAGGTAGTTCTGGGGCCGGGCTGGGGGCCAGGGCGAGCGGGGAACGCCTCTCACCTGCGGGACGGTGGTGCGGAGGGTGGATCCAG
>NW_005363938.1:5319382-5335784 GCF_000412655.1 Myotis brandtii
CTCTGCCCCCGCCCGGCCCGCCGCGGCGCTTGCACAGCTCTTTTTGGTTTGGGGAGGAGTGTGTGGGGAAGGCGCCCTCCTTGCCGTTGCCCAGGTTCCCGCTCTCAGCCCAGGTGAAACGGCGACTGCAGTTCCTTGGGTGCCAAGACCGGGGCGCCATCCCAGCCCCTGAGCCTGTGTGTTCGCAGAAAAAGGAGACTTAACCTGGGCTCAGGGAATAGGGGCTCCTTGCTGACTGTGTGTGGCTATGTTGGGTCGCGAAGTCTGATTAGTTGTAATAATAATTACATTCTAGAGTGGATAAGAGCGGCCTCGTGATAGAGGTGAGGTGACCTCTAGAAGAAGGGTGAAATTTCTGCCCTCTGTATGTCGAGACACACCCAGCGTCTGTGCAAATGGGAACACTCTTAACTCTCAGGATTTCCACATTTTGCATCTTTAACTGCCGACTTTTAGTAAAAAAGATAAACTCTTTTTCAAGTCAGGCATCAGAGCTTTGGAAAGGGTTTTAAAGCCATTTGGTGTGAAATTGTCTGGAGGCTAGAGCAGGACAGGTTTTTTTTTTTTTTTTTTTCAAATCAAAGCCTGACTGCAGCTCTCCTTGGCTTGCTGGTGGTTTTAATTTCATTTTTTTGGGGGGGGGGCGGGGAAGGGGAGTGTTGATGGAGTCCCAATTTTATTTATCTGAGGCTTTGACTGAAGCCTAGATGGCAAGTGAGACCTCCCTCCCCGGTGCTTGCAGCTCTGTTGTGGCACCCAGTCAGGATTCATTCCTGGGCTCCAGAGCTGCACAGCCAGCGCTGCTAGTCCCTTAGGCAGTTGGTGGTGGCCCTGGTGAGTGCCCCGTGGATGCTCTGGGCTGCGTTCCCCCAGCAGCAGGGCCCTCCTTTCTGAGTTCACTGCAGACCTGTGGGTTTTTCATGGCACCAGCTGCCTGGAGAACAGCGATGTTTACTGAGAAGCTGGTCTAGGACACTGACATTGGTTACGGGATAGATCCAAGTGGAGTAATGAAAACAAAACTCGGAGGAAACCCAATCCCTAGGCTATTTTATTGGAGGAGCGCTAAATCCTCTCAGAACGATCACCTTTCTCTGAACTCGGAATGTAACTATTGCCAGTAATCAGGCCTTCGGTGAGGGTGCAGAGTAAGGGCTTTTTAGAAAGAAAATAATTTAATTCAGCTGGTTCTGTGGAGAAACTGATGGGTATGACTTGATGAAGACACACTGCTCTAAGGGGCGGTGGGGATTGGCATGCAGTGAGGGTGTGGGTGTGTGTGTGTGTGTGTGTGTGCGCTCTAAGGGGCGGTGGGGATTGGCATGCAGTGTGTGTGTGTGTGTGTGTGTGTGTGTATGACAGCTGTTTGGTTGACTTGAACATTTATCTCCACGGTGGGAGGACTCTGATCAGTGCTTAATACTGGGGAGTGTTGGGCTCCAGTCTAGAAATTTCTTTTCCGTAGCGAGTGGACAGTGTGCTCCGAGGCCACCAGCCAGCGAGAGAGGTTTCTGTGCACTGGTACTTATGCCTGCAGTCCAGGCTTTGCCAGCCCAGTCCACCACCGGCCGCCCATGCCGTACTCTTGGGTGGCAGAAAGGCCGCTAGTTCTTATGCTGAGAGGAATTCTCCTGGCTCTGATAGAACTTTGGACGTTTCAGGTCTTTGAAGACACTCTTTATTCAGAGTTCGGAGCCTCTGCTTGCTGCAAGACGCTGTCACACATTTGAACTCACATAATCCTCATTTTTCATATTTGGAAAGGGATGCTGAGGGAGGTTAGGTTCAATAACTTTCCTGGGGCTACGCAGCTTGTGGGGAAGAGGCAGGGTTATGGTTTGATTCTAAGAGGCCGGGCTTTCTGATTCTAAGTCCCGGGCTCTTTCCACACTGCTGCTTATGATCTGAAGGGTATTTTAGTCACCTTTGACCTTTGGTGCCTCTTTCAGAGTCAGACCCGTAGTGGGTGCCCTGTCTGTGTTTGCTGAGTGAATCTAGGTCGGCGTCTCATTCCTCATTCCTGATGAGGAAGCTCAAGCTCTGGAGGAGCTGGACTTGTGTGCAGTGGGTCAGGGGAGGAGGCCCTGCCCTCTGGGGGGCCCATATCCCAGCCTCGGGAGGTGCAAGACCAGGTTTGGGTTGATTGTGGGCTGCTGCTTGTTTGTTCGCATGCTCCCTGTCAGCGTGCTCACATTAGTGTGGGGTGGGTGGCATCTTTGCCCTTCACTGGAGGCTTAAACTAATGTAGTCAGACTGTCTGAAATATCCTTTTATGATGAAAAGGCAGCGCAGTGAACAATAGCCTCCGATTCCTGTTAAAAACTGTGCGTCCTGGCTCTCAGGCGATGAAACCGTCTTCCAGATGGGCAGAGCCTAGACCAGTGATGGCGAACCTTTTGAGCTCAGCGTGTCAGCATTTTGAAAAACCCTAACTTAACTCTGGTGCCGTGTCACATATAGAAATTTTTTGATCTTTGCAACCATAGTAAAACAAAGATTTATATTTTTGATATTTATTTTATATATTTAAATGCCATTTAACAAAGAAAAATCAACCAAAAAAAATGAGTTCACGTGTCACCTCTGACACGCGTGTCATAGGTTCACCATCACTGGCCTAGACTGATCCCTCCGTCACTCCTTTTCAGAGTAATTCTGAATGTGGTTAGAAAGACGGAAAATGAAAACACAGTGGTTGCATCCGACCTGCGGTTTTCAAAGTGAATTGTGATTTTAATCACTTGAACAAAACCATCTAATAAGTGGTTAGTTAATATATTATCTAACAAAATGTATTCAGTGCCTGTATGTGGTATGGATATTGAGATAAATATGACACAGCACCTCTCATAAAAAATTCACAGGTGAGTGGGGAAGGCAGACCATGTATCAGGGGCACACATTTGTGGTCAGAGACAGCAGGCAGCTAGCCTAGGATGGAAGTGATGTCTGAGCTGAGCTTAAAGGGTGATTAGGAAGTGGTCAGCCTTAAACAGGTATTCCATGCAGAGGACCTAGGGTAGGCACAGGGAGAGAGGTAAGAAAACATATAGAAAATATGGGGAAGCAGCTGGTAGTTTGGAGTTCCTGGAGCTTACAGGTCGAGGCAGAGAGTGACGAGAGAAGAAGCTGGAATGATAGATGGAGGTCTTTGGTCAGGACTGGAGGTTCCACATTTCTCCATTAGGGGATGGGCGAGCGTGGTCAGATTTGAATTTTAGGTAAGACTTGTTGGGGACCTTGTAGAGAATGGATTTGGCAGAAAGACCAGAGGAGTGGATACCAGTGAGGTGGCTAGTGCTGAGGCCATGTGGGGTTGTGGAGCAGAAGAGATGGATTGGGCAAACGTTTAGGACAGTGGTTCTCAACCTGTGGGTCGCGACCCCTTTGGCGGTCGAATGACCCTTTCACAGGGGTCGCCTAAGACCATCCTGCATATCAGATATTTACATTACGATTCATAACAGTAGCAACATTACAGTTATGAAGTAGCAACGAAAATAATTTTATGGTTGGGTTACAACATGAGGAACTGTATTTAAAGGGCCAGCAGGTTGAGAACCACTGGTTTAGGAGAATTCTCAGAGTTCCTGGGTTGCAAGCAACAGAAACCAACTCTGTATAACAACTAAACCAAAGAGAATGTATTAGCAGTATTGATGGGAACTCGCAGGACTGAAGACACACCTGAAAAGCCAGGCTTGGAGCAGACAGGAGTTAGGCAGAGGGGATATTGGTGGTGGGAATGGCCCATGGTTTCTCTCGGGTAATAGTATGGAAGCAAATGATCTCCAGCCTTTTCCTCCTCCTCCTCCTCCTCCTCCATCATCATCATCATCATCATCATCATCATCATCATCATCATCTCATATTCTTCTGTTACATTCAAATGCACAGAGGAAATGTCCACTTGGCATAGCTTTGGGTCTTCATGCTTAGTAGCAGTTTTCTGAAATATCATTGGAATGGGGAGAGGTAGTTTTCTGAAAGACACGAATGATCCTGTGAAAACACGGCGACCTAGAAGAAGTTGGGCATGTCTTCCACAGGAAGGGATGTTGGTGAGACTTCTTGATTAATTGATGTAGGAGTAGGAGAAAGGGAAGGGTACAGCGTGACTACTGGGTTTCTGATTTAGGTAATGAGGTGGATAAAAAAAAATGAAACGGTGGCTAAGACTAAACAGCTCACTTTTTCCCCCACTGGCAGGGCTATGGGCAGCATTGTCTGATCAGTCTGCCTGAGAAGGTGATGACCTATTTTTAAAAGTCTCATTAAGGGGCAGTGCTGCTATCAATAAGACCATTTAAGTAGTTACTTTATCTCATGCTCCACAAATCTGTGTACTTGGAGTACATTTTCATCCATTCAACCAATGATAATTATGCATCTCTGGCTTAGGTACTGGGGGAAAAGGTGAATCAGACAGAGGTGGTACACTCGTATTCTGGTGGTACAAGACAATCAAATAGAAAATAAAATTAGATGATCTGATGGAGACAGGTGCAGTGAGTGCTCACCAAGGAGCCCTATTTAAGGAGGGTAGGTCAGGGGGAGATCTGGGGAAGAACTTCCAGACAGTGGGTGTATCCAGTGCAAAGGTCCTGAGGTCTGAACAAGCTGGATGCATTAAAGCAGCGGTTCTCAACCTGTGGATCGCGACCCCTTTGGCGGTCGAACGACCCTTTCACAGGGGTCGCCTAAGACCATCTTGCATATCAGATATTTACATTACGATTCATAACAGTAGCAACATTACAGTTATGAAGTAGCAACGAAAATAATTTTATGGTTGGGTCACAACATGAGGAATGAACAAGCTGGATGCATTAAAGCAGTGGTTCTCAACCTATGGATCGCGACCCCTTTGGCGGTCGAACGACCCTTTCACAGGGGTCGCCTAAGACCATCTTGCATATCAGATATTTACATTACGATTCATAACAGTAGCAACATTACAGTTATGAAGTAGCAACGAAAATAATTTTATGGTTGGGTCACAAC
This sequence comes from Myotis brandtii, assembly GCF_000412655.1. Lineage (NCBI taxonomy): Eukaryota > Metazoa > Chordata > Mammalia > Chiroptera > Vespertilionidae > Myotis > Myotis brandtii. The sequence goes on from NW_005363938.1 coordinate 5,324,387, forward strand.
ATGAGGAACTGTATTTAAAGGGCCAGAAGGTTGAGAACCACTGCATGAAAGGAACAGGAAGGAGGCTGGTATGGCAAGAGGTGAGTTTAGAGAAGCAGGGGCTAGTTCATGGGGAGCCTCAGAAGTCACCCTGTGGAGTTTGAGTTTGATACTGAGTTTGATGGAAGCCACTGGAGGGTTTTAAATGGGAGAGTGAGTGACTTAAACATGTTTTTGAAAGATCATCCCGGCAGCTTTGCATTCTGTGTGCACTATCTTGGTACAGTAAAACGAGTCTTTATTAGAGTGTAAAATGAAACGTTTAATGTTTAAGAGTAACAGATGGAGAGAAAATGCTTTGGTAACCTTAATTTAGTGGTTTCTAATGTAGCAATTAAGTGTGGGTACTGACAAAACCACATTTTAGAAGAATAATGAAAATCAGTGGTCTAAAAATGTTCACACTGCTTGTTCAAAGATGTTGGCATTTTGAATGATTTTTATTTTTATTTTTTTGAAAATGAGCACATATTTATTTTATAATCAGAAAACAATTGTTTGAAAATGTAGACACTGATGACCACAAATGTCTTAAATGGGGTGTTGTAAGAAGCATATCTACGAAACACTTTTTCCTACCATTCTATTTCTGGAAATATTTTGCACCAGCTTCCCCAATGGGTGGCTCTTGGTTTGATTCTTAAAAATATTTTTAGTTACAAAAGCAAACATTTTTTTAAAAATGTAAAGCAACACAGAAATGTTACATAAAAAGTGATAGCATTTCTCTGTTCTCTCATTCCCCAGACAATTACCATTCTGTACATATATTATTAGACTTTTTTCCTATGCATTTCAAATATCCTATATAATAAAAGTGTAATATGCTAATTAGACCGGATGTCCTTCTGGACGACCTTTCTGATGAAGCTGGGGCTGTCAGGAAAGCCTGGGTCCTGAGTGCCAGAGGGAAGCTGGTGCCGGCAGCCAGGGGAAGGAAGGCCTACTCTTGCACGATACTTGTGCATCAGGCCTCTAGTACATCTATATTTTGTCGAAGGATTTTGGAATAATGCTGTAACAAAATTCCTTCCTCTACAGCTTGAAACCTAGATGACCTTCCCCCCTTGAATAAAAGTCATTAGGAAACTTGAATACATAGCTTAGCTAGGAGAAGCTGCATCTTGTCTTTTTAGTATTCGGAGTGTTCACTGAAAGCATACTTTATACTTATAAAGAATAGGGCAATTAAATATTCATTAAATGTTCATTTTTGAGCATTGAAATATATTGCTCTCACATTGGAGCCCAGAAGTTGGTACACGATTACAAACCACTTGCAGTGTTTCATTAACAAAAGTTAGCCAATATGGAAGCTCAGAAGTGCAAATTAGGGAGCTTAGCTAATTATTTTGGTGACATATTTATTGCAGTAGAGTACTATCCTTTGAAAACAGGACAGGAAAAACCTTCAGTGAAGTGTTCGTTAGAGCCGTTGATGTGTTTGGGAAGAGCTGTACATCTGTGTGGTCTCACCGTGCAGACGGGGTGTGGGGCTGGTGCTGGGAATGAAACTCAGTATTAGGGTAATTGAACAGTGTCGGATTGGTCTCATTATGTGATTCAGCAGAATTACTACTTTCTCATCATTATTTTAATTACATCCTCTCTTGGTGAAGAGAAGAGCCAATATATGCTTCGAAGAGAATGATTATAAAGTAATAGAATCATGGAGTTGAAGGGGGAGCAGGGACCGAGGTTATCTCATTTTACAGATGGGAAAAACGAGGACCGCAGGAGTAAATGACATGCACTCTGTCAAACAGAGTCGATTTCCTCACCCTAGTACCTCTTCCCTATACTCTGTAATGGCTCTGTGTTGTCAGAAAATGTATTTGTTTTGGTAAACCCGAGAATTAGAAAAGCACTCTGAAGCTGATGAAAAAATGGGAGGGTGTTTGAGCTGTTCATTCATTCTGTAAAATGTAATCTGTTTGTGTACTGATAACAGGCCTGACTACTGCGTAAACATCTTTATAGCCTGGGAAGAAAGCCTCAAACATCTGTACTACACATTGATGTAGCATGTCAGCCTCCAGCATTCCTACGGCTTGTCCTTAAAACCAGTTGTTCTGTTGTTTAATCTGGTCTATGGTGGCCAATTCATTTTACACACAGACACCCAAACACATATTCCATATCCAGCAGGAAGTGGCAAGTATTCATCCTCTTCTGATTATTAGTATTTTCTCATTTTACAGATGAAGAAACGAAGATGCAGCAAAGCTGGGTAACTTGCCCAGGGTCCCAGGTTAGCCTCTATGGTCTCCTCCAGAGGCATGTGATGCGCTACCTGAAATCTCCACCTTCCATTGCCTCTCAAAGACAAGCAAACTCTACAACAAAGACCAGACTTGCCCTGGCTGATGTGGCTCGGTTGTCATCCCATGTACCAGCAGGTTGCTGGTTCCATTCCGGATTTCCAATCAAGGGCGCATGTCTGGGTTTTGGGCTTGATCCCTGGTAGGAGGTATGCAGGAGGCAGTCGATTTATTGATGTGGCGTTCTTACAGTGATGTTTCTATCTTTCTCTCCTCTCCCTTCCGCTCTCTCTCTCAAAATCAATAGACTATTCTTTTTTTTTTTTTTTTTTAAAGGAAGAGCAGACGCTGACTTTGTGAAATTGCTGTAACTAGTTGAGTCACTTTTCGTCTGGGCAAACTCATGGATGTAGACCTAGAAAGATCTCTTCTGGGGATTCAGATTTCAAGTCTGTTCTGTGGGTTGTCCCTAACCCCTTCCCTTCATGAGTCACTTGGAGGCAGCAGGTTGAGGATGGATCATCTCTCAGCTGAGGCTGGTGGCCCTCTTTTCACTCCCAGATCCAATTGTCAAGTTAGTTACAAGGATGTTAACCTGCTTCTGAGCTCTGGTAGATCCAAGTACTGCTGTATTCCAGCGTGGCTCCTGTTTTATCTTTTAATAAATACCAAAGTTCCCTACTTCTCCACATAGAGAAATAAATGCTTCTTTAAAAAACCCAGAGGCACGGATTCTGTGGGGCCCTCAAAGGGCAGGAATCGCAGGAGAAGGATCACAAAATTAAAAAGGAGGGAAATAGAAATACTGGCAGATACTGTCAATGGGTCCTCACTCAGAGATCAGAGCCTTAAATTTTTAGTTACGGTTCAGGCTGACTCAGAATCTTGCACACCAGGAGGGACTGAACAAGGGCATCTAGGTGGACTCCTCTACTCCCTCCGTTTTGGCCTCTGGCCCTGAGGTCCATGTGCTTTGGGATCCTTGAATGAAAGGTGTTGCTGAAAAAAAAAGTTCTGTACTCTGATTTGAAGCAGTGCAGTTGCCGAGAGAGAGAGAGAGAGAGAGAGAGAGAGAGAGAGAGAAAGATAAAAGATGGCTTTCTCCTGGAATGAGCACCTTGCAGGAGCTTGGAGGTCAGGGGAGTAACCTCAGACATGAATGTAAACATAAGAGGCAGGTTCTGATTCGGGATGGTGACCCATCATCACTTGGAACTTTAGTGGGTGATCCTGCTCTCTTCTTGGGAAAGGTGATACAGACCTTTCCAGAGGGAAGTCAGTTGACCCGGGATTTGAGTTTTAGAATCAGAAGTGGAGAATCTAGCTCAGTGTTTCTCAAACTTTGCTGCACATTAGAATCCTCTGAGGAGCCTTAAAAATGTCCCAGTGCCCCATCAAATACCAGGAAAGTGATGTCAGATTCTTGGGAGTGATGGGGTCCAGACCCCCAGGTGATTCAGTGCACTGTCCAGTCAACTTTGAGAATCAGGGCTCTAGACAGCTGTTCTCAAACTGAGGTGCCCTGCAAGTTGCCAAGGGATGTTGTTCAAACGCAAATTCTGATGCCAGGTCTGGAGCAGGCCTGGAGCCTGCGTTTCTAAGAAGCTCCAAGTTCTCCTACTGCTTCTCATTGGCCACACGGGGAAGGCAAGGCCCAGGCAGGAGAATCAGGTTCCTGATCTGTTTGGCTTCACATGAAAGGCTTCTGGAACCATTGCCTTTTCATGGGATTACAGCATCTTTGGTTCATTCAGGGTAGGGTTGGAGAACAACGAGCCTGGACCCTACCTCCCCCTCCCTCTTTAATATTATAAAGAACAGATCAATGAAATATTCATTAAAGTTCATCTCTGGACATTTAAACATTATTGCTCTAGTATTGGAGCCCAAAAGTTAGAATCATGACTACAGATCACTTGCACCTCTTTGTCCTTCAGAATCCAGAGCATCCTCCTGCCCCTGGTCAGCATTTATAGAGTCAGAATCAGAGGCTCCGAGAGCTGCAAGGGACCTTACCAATGATCTAGTCTAAACCCCTTAGTTTTGAAAGGGAGGAAACTGATTGGTCCAGAGTCACAAATCATCAGGCCAGGGCTGCTATGGAGACCAGGAGGAGGGACATGGCAGGATGAGGCTTGGGGAGAAGGAACCCCCTGCTGCTTCCCATGCAGGGGAATCAGGAAACAGAGACACCCAGAAAGATGGATGATGTAGTCAGGTTAAAAGAGCCTGTGAATCGAGAGACATTGCTGTTAATTATACTTGTGATTTTCCATCGCTTTTCCCCAGCCAACTTTAGTTTAACTGCACAGGAGCTTGACGAAGTTCTTTGCTTCTGCGGTTGGAGTTGACACCTTGACAGATGTTCAGTAGCTTGTTCCCAGGTGGGATGCTAATGCAGGCTGCCCTACCTGATGCAAAATAATTACATTTACTGTTTTCACCCCAAATATTTTCCTCCTGTCATCGAAACAAATAAAGAACATTCTTGACATATAGGTTTCTTGATGTCATGGTGATTATCTTAAACTTGTTGTAAGAATAGTTCCTAATTGATGCTCTTGGCATTTATCACCTAGATGTGATGTGTTTGGCATGTGATGACTAACAGATTATATTTTGTTGGATCCTTTCCTTCTGCTTTTTTCAACTGAAGGCACCTGTTTCAGCATGTCAGTGTTGACGGGGACAATTTCCTGCCTATCTCTTCATGCTTTGCTTCACATGAAGGCTCAGAGACTGAAGGGGACATTGCATTCTCAGGGCGGGTGTATTTTGTCCTAGAAGATCAAGTCTTTAAAATAGAGTAGGAAAAGACTTAGGGGCACATGAAAGTTAGCATAAAGGTTGAGGCAGTATAATTATAGCTAATGGTTATATAAGTACTCCTTTCTAAGTACTTCACGTATGTTAACTCATTTAATCCCTTCAATAACCCGGGGAGGTAAGGTAGATGCCATTATTGTCTTCATTGGTGTAGATGAGGATGCCAAACCACAGAGAAGTTAAGTACTTTGCTGAAAGTCACACAGCTAATGAGTGGTGAAGCTTGTCTCCTGGCTCTGGAAGCCGGGCTCTTAGGCGACTAGGCCAGTGGTCGGCAAACCGCGCTCGCGAGCCACATGCGGCTCTTTGGCCCCTTGAGTGTAGCTCTTCCACAAAATACCAGGTGCGGGCGTGCACGTACAGTGCGATTGAAACTTCGTGGCCCATGCTCAGAAGTCGGTTTTTGGCCTGGGCGAGTCTATTTTGAAGAAGTGGCGTTAGAAGAAGTGGGGGGTGTCCGTCGGTCGGGCGACAGGAGACGTGGCACAGGCGGGCCGCGGGATACGCAGCGCGGGGGAGGCACCAAATATCAACAGTACTTAAACTATATAGGTAGGTTAATAACAATGTACCTACCTATATAGTTTAAGTTTAAAAAATTTGGCTCTCAAAAGAAATTTCAATCGTTGTGCTGTTGATATTTGGCTCTGTTGACTAATGAGTTTGCCGACCACTGGACTGGGCCAGTGATGGCAAACCTTTTGAGCTTGGCGTGTCAGCATTTTGAAAAACCCCAACTTAACTCTGGTGCCGTGTCACATATAGAAATTTTTTGATATTTGCCACCATAGTAAAACAAAGACTTATATTTTTGATATTTATTTTATATATTTAAATGCCATTTAACAAAGAAAAATCAACCCAAAAAATGAGTTCGCGTGTCACCTCTGACACGCGTGTTATAGGTTCGCCATCACTGGTCTAGGCTGTACTGCCTCTGTAATGCCGATTGTCCAGGTGTGCTAGGCGTTTCAGAGGACTTCCCTAGGACATTTTCATGCAGACTCCGACGTGCCCCTCTCAGAGCACCCTTTTACCTTCACGGGGGTGGGTGCTGCTCCCTCACACCATGGGAGTCGGTCCTGCTGGTGTTGACCCTGTCCTATTTCCCCAGTCTTTGCTTTTCTAGCTCTCTGTAGATGTGTCAACTGATGGGCCCACATGTGGGCAAACCCCAGCTCATAAAGAAGAGAATCCACAACAATGGGTAAGGTTGGAATGTCAGTTGGGGCAACCCTGTGCACGGTAAGCACCAGATACCTGTTCTGCATTTGACTTACAGACTTTACTACTGCACTCAGTTTGGTCTTAATCCTCCTTTGGTGGCTACCCTTTACCCATGTCGTCACAGGTTTCTGAGACTGTGGCTCTGCTGTGCTTTGAGCATGGTAGTCTCTGTTCTGTTCTTGCTGGATTGTTCAGATTGATTGATCACATTACCCAAATAGGAGTCTCAGTGGGGGTTCCACACCTGGTGGAGAGTTCTCTGTCACTTCAGGTCTGCTCTCTGGGCTGGATTTCCTGAGTCCGGTCCTTGCCTTGATTGCTCTGTCCTTGATCACAGGCTGGGCCGCCTGATGGCTCATTGGTCATCAGCTGGCCTGGCCTTGGTGCTCCCTCTTTTCTCGCTGGCCTGGTGTTGCCTCCTGACTTTCACACTACAGCCCGTTCACTTAATGGTTAGCAAACTTTTTTTTTTTAAAGGGGCAGATAGTAAATATTTTAAGCTTTGTAGTAGGTCATACGGTCCTTGTTGCAATTACTCAGTTCTGCAATTATAGCCAGAAAGCAACCATAGACAAGTTGTAAATGAATGAGCAGTCTGTGTTGCAATAAAACTTTATTTACAAAAACAGAGGTGGACTGGATTTTGGCTCATGGTTGTAGTTTGCTGCTTCCGCTTCTGGATAACTCTTCACTGCTTCTCTCTGCCTTCCAACCTGCAATGACTATCTCTTCAGAGGTCATTAGCAAGCCTACTCTAGAATCCTCAATCACATTTCTGAATTCCCCAGAGCCCTGTACTTGTTCATTTCCCAGGCCTGTTGCTGTATTCACGTTGCAACCCTCCATCTAGAATAACATTAACCATTCACTTTTTCAAGTTCTCGGTCAGCTAAATTGATTCCATTAAAATTTTATGTTGTTCAACTACACCTGGGCCCTAAATTATTTTTACTACTCCTTCTTTTGAACCCTTGGCTGATTTCTTGTCCTCTTTACTATTGCTGTATTCCTGAATTTCTTCTACTCTTCTAAATTTTCTACTCCCCTGAGATGACTTTGATAGATTAAAGGCATGAACTCCACTCCCTCTTCCCTTGACCTCAACACTCTCCATCTTTTCTACTTCAAAATTTCTCCTTTCTTCCTCTTTCTAAGAAAGAAGTGTCCTTATTTGTTTACAAGGACAGCATGGCTCTGCCATTAATCTTATCAGTTTTCCTTTCTCTTCAGCTCAAATATCAAACTTGCCTTTCCTTAGCTCATAAATATAAGTCTCCCCAAAACTTTGCTTGACCTCGGCGCCTCCCCAGGCTGCTATCTCATTTCACTCCCCCTCTTTACTGCAAAGCTTCTGAAAAGGAGGGTCTGCCCCTGCTGCTCTCACTGGTTCACCTGACCTGAGGCTTGTCCCTTAGCTCTTTGCTGTTGGCCAACCCTACGGTTGGTCCCTATGATATTAAGTCGTAGGTACTTAATGCATTATGAACTTGCTTTTCAAAGATCACTGACATCCTCACTTTAAAATCTAACGAGGTGGACTCATTTTTCTTACTTGGCAATATTTGACACCGTTCTCCAACCTTTTCCTATGGACCTGCCCCCTGAATGAACTGTGCTGGCTTATTCTCACCCCTTAGATTTTGGTATTAGTTTTCCAGGGCTGCTGTAACAAAGCAGCACAATCTGGGTGGCTTAAACTACAGACATTTATTTTCTCTCAGTTCTGGAGTCTGGAAGTCCAAGACCCAGGTGTCAGCAGGATGGTCCCTTCTGAGGGCCGTGAGGGAAGGCTCTCTGCCCGACCTCTCTCCTTGGCTTGTAGATGGCTGTCTTCTCTGCATCTTCACATGGTTTTCCTTTCTGTGTGTCTGTGTTCAAATTTCCTCTTCTTATAAGGACACCAGTTATATTGAACCAGGGCCCACTCGACCTCATTTTAACTTAATTACCTCTTTAAAGCCTATTTCCAAATACGGTCACATTCTGAGGTTAGGAATTCACCATATGAATTTGTAGGGAGACACAAGTCAGCCCATCACACTTCTCTATCTCATGTTTCCCTTTCCAACCCTCAAATGTAGGTGTTCCCACAGTTCATGCATTTGCCTCTTTCTTTTCATGTTCTCTCTAGTTTCTTTCTTTGAACAATCTTTTCCACTCCTCTATGCTTTAAGTATCTCTTGAGCATCACCGTCTTATCAGACTTTAGGTGTAAATTATCCCACGGGCACTCCAAACTCAGCAGGGTCCAAGCAGAAGAGACCAGTTCCTTCCCAATCTACAGTGTGTTCTCCTGCCTGGCCCGAAGCATCCAGCCCCACGGACACACAGAATAAGAAGCTTGTTGTCATCTCTGGCTCTCGCTCCCCACCCACACGTGCTCGATCAATGTGTCAGTTTTGTTGTTTGGCACCAATGTTTGACCCCGCTGCCACTGCTCTTATTCTGGTCTGGACTTGAGCCAGCTCCGACTGGTCCATCCACTGAAAACACAAGGTGAGTCATGCCACTCTGGGCTTCCAGAGACTTCCAGTTGCATTTTGAATTCTTAGTGACTTTCCGTTGGCCTCCTTGGGCATCGGACACAGTCACTTCTGTGTCTTCAAATTCCACCGAGACCGACCTCTGTGTCCTTGCTGTACTCTATCTGCTCCTTGTCATGCAGAGGCAACGTTAAATCTGACCTTCCCGGTGAAGCTGAATTTAATTTCTCCCTCTCTGTGTATGTATAATACTTACTTACCTAGACATTTACCCTAATGCGTATTGGCTTGCACTAAGTATCACAGTTAGAATAACAGAGTCCTGGAAAAGACAATTAAAGAGATTTTAGAAGACATCCCTTTCAATGAGGTAATAGATAGACCCTCCATGAGCTAAGCTAACTTGCAGTCATGTCTCTTCTTCCCCTTCTACATTGTGAGCTTTTTAAAGGGTTTGGTGTGTGTGCCGTGTGTGGGCTGTGTGTGTGTGTTTTCTCCACAGTTCTTGGCGCAGTGCTTTGCCTGTAAGGCATGATTAGAGATGTTTCTTGAGTTTAATTGGAGGGCAGTCCTGTGGGGATCCAGCTATGATCTGAAGACTCGGACATCAGTTGGGAAGAGCAAGCCTGTGTTGGTTTGCAAGATGGTCTCCCTGCAGTAATCTTTGTCTCCATCATTTGCTCTGTGATTATTTGCTCAGTGTAAAGCAGAGATAATACACCGGGCACTGGGGAGGTGATCAGTAGGGGAGGAATGGAAGTTACTTAAATGAACTACTACTTTTAGTACCTTGAATTCTTTGGAGAAGATGCAGGAGAGGAAACAAAGTAAAATCAAGGTTTTTCTTGATAGAATCCTTTAGGTAGATCTGAACAGATGAGTTAGGGAGTGATTATTTGCACTGAAATTGAATAATTCACGGTAGGGGCCTCTTAAATAGGAACTCCCTCATAAATTTGAATGGAGTTTCCAGATCATTAGGTAATTGGCAGAGGGAAGGGAAGGCAGAGAAAATCATCTGTGTGAACAGCAGCAGAAAGCGCCATCAGAAATAGCAGCAAGCAGGTCAGATGTTATAACTCGAATCACTGGGAAACTGATTGACTTATTGCACAGAGTAAAAGGTTCTTTGGAAAGGGTGTGGTGGTTTAACATTCTTTCTCCTGCCTTTCCGATGCATGGAATCTTCATGTCTCACTTTTCTCCAGGAAGCTCTTTGGATCCCTGCATTTATCAGGGCTGATACATGGTGCCTCTTGGGGGAGCAGTGAGCCCTTTACCCTGGAGGGGCTGGAAGTAACGCCTGCTGCACACCCCCCAGTCTTTTCCCCCCTCTGGCTCAGTGCTTCTTGCATTGCCTGGGGGTGAGGGGATGAGGCCTGTCGGGGTGCCACAGGGGCCCCCCTTGTGGTCACAGCTCCGTGGATACTGGCTGTCACCAGTCTCCTGGTGGAGCCAGTCAGGCAGCGCACACAGTTTCAGGAATAGTTGTAGCACCGAATTGCCCAGCTCAGATCCATTCAGCCTTCATTTAGAAATGTTTGGGAGCAGTCTGCCTTGTGGGCCATGGCCTGTAGATTGACCAGCGGTTCAGGGCTTTTCGAAGGAGACTGCCACCCTCTGAGCACTGTCTTTACGTGCGTAAATGTGAAGTACAAAGCAAAACATTTGTGGTCAAACATCAGCAAATAAGAAAACAGGAGAAGATAAAATATACTTTTAATCCCATGATCCCAGAGATAACCGTGGGCCACAGTTTGGGGATAAAATCTCCCAGAGTTTGTGTTTGGGTGTTTTAGACATTTATGAAGCCTTCCTCTCTTTATTAGAAGAGGTGGTGAGGGGAATACTCTTGTACAAGTTGTCTTTTAACTTAATATTTTGTGGGTGTTTTTCCAGGTTGTTCCATATGCTGCTTCCTCATCATGTTTAGTAAATGCGTTCTAGTCCTCACATGGGCATGTGTTATTTTTTACTTTACTGTTGAAAAATATTGCACATCCATGAGTGTTTTTCTAAGAATACATTCGCAGGAGTGGAATGATCAGGTCAAGAATCTGGGACCTTTTCCTAAAGATTTTCCCCATTACACTTCCAGCTGCAATAGGAGAGGGCTCATTTTCACGCATCCTCACCCACATTCGATATTGGCATCAGCTCTTTTTGAAACTTGATAGCCAAAATGGTTTCGAATTGTTTATTCTGGATTGCTGGGATCATAAGCAAGCATGCACATTTTAAAATGTACTTGTTGGCCGTTTGATTTTTTTCTTTTGTGAGTTGCATATTGAAGCTTTATGTTTACTTTTCTACTAAAGTGCTGTTTTCTAAAAAAAAATAAAAATAAAGAAGACTGGTAAGAACTCAAGTAGAAAGAATAGTACTCTTTGTTTCTTAATGCTACAAAATTTCCCAAATTTGCTGTTTATTTCTTTTATATTATTACTATTTTTTTTATTTTTTATTAAATCTTTATTGTTCAGATTATTATAGTTGTTCCTCTTTTTTCCCCCCATAGCTCTCCTCCACCCGGTTCCCACCCCACCCTCTGCCCTTACCCCT
>NW_005363938.1:5338787-5351378 GCF_000412655.1 Myotis brandtii
AGTTCCGAGTTCTGCCTGCTGCCAGACAGTCCAGTTTCTCCCCGTATGAGTCCTGGGTCCCCAGAGACCTCCTGGAACTGGAGTTCAGAGCAGTCGGGAGCTTGTGACTCCCTCCTGATTCAAAAAGACAGCCGAGTCCTCAGGTGCCCGCCCCTTTCCGCATGCGCGATCAAGCCTCAGTACCTCTGCACTTTACTTCCGCAGCTCCTCTGGGTCTCAGTGTGCTTTTCTCTTTCCTTCTAGTTGTAGAATTTCCACTCAGTCAGCCTTCCTGTAGTTCTGGATGATGTCCGTTTTGTCTTTTAGTTGTATTTTTGAAGTTGTTGTGGGAGGCAGCAATTTCCAGTGTTTACCTATGCTGCCATCTTGGTTCTCTCCTCTTTTATATATTATTTTTAACTTACTGTTTTTTTAAAAAATTTTAATCAAATGTTGTATCCTTCCCTTTTAAATATTTAAGTTTTGGAGTCATGCTTAGAAAATTCTTCCTTGCCCCCCCCCCCCAGATTACATAAATATTTACTTCTAAATGTAAAAAAATTTTTCCAATTAAAAAAACCCTGTCTTATTAATGTATCATATTTCAGATAGTGTAAAAGTTGAATAGTATTCAGCAGCTTCTAACACCAAGTGGCTGCCCCCTGCCATCCTGAGAACCACGCTGGGGGCAAGGTTTCAGGGAGCTTGGTGCTGGATTCTGCCATCAGGCTGGGTGGGAGCCGAGGGCCCCTGGGTTCTGTACACAGACTGGCTCCTGTGTTCTTGTTCACAGAAGGCACCTCACTCCACTCCTGCACTGGGCGTGGTGTGCCCTCTTGTTTATTTCTGCTGAGGCTGACCTGCTGGCTCCCGGACACAGGGCACAGGAGCGGGATGCCAGCTCAGGGCTAGGGACAGGGCTCTGTCTGCCTCTGACCAGGGCCTCCCGCAGCACAGACACTACCAGTGTGTGCTTCTCAGGGTTCTGGCGCCGACTGGCTGGCCCCTTCCTAGTGTAGACCCATGGCAGGCAAGAATCTGTCCTACCCTTCCCTCCGCTGAGGTCCTAAACTCCCCTGTGCTTTATTTTTTTTAAATATATATATATATTTTTTAGTGATTTCAGAGAGGAAGGGCGAGGGAGAGAGAGATAAAAACATCATTGATGAGAGAGAATCATTGATTGTTTGCCTCCTGCACACCCCCAATTGGGGATCGAGCCCGCAACCCCGGGCATGTGCCCTTGACTGGAATCGAACCTGGGACCCTTCAGTCCAAAGTCCAATGCTCTATCCACTGAGCCAAAGCAGCTAGGGCCATCCCCTGTGCTTTCTTACCTCCGGATCCCTTGGAGACCTCTCTGTCCCCTCCTCTTTGTCCTCCTGCCTCACAGAGGAATGTGTCCCTGCCTCCGGTCCTTCCTCCTTCATTCTTATTTGCATGGTGTTTGGGAAAGGAGAGGCAATAAATGAGTGAGATTGATTTGCCAATTTTTACCAGACGTCTAATATATATTTTTATCGTTATATTTAAAAAGCCACCTATTATTAATTGTGCCTGTGGTATGATATAGGGAACTTATTTTATTGTTTTATCAAACGATTTTCAATCTTTCCAATATTACTTATTGACTAGTCCGTCCACTGATTGAGAAATGCCAGTTTTGTGTTATACCAAATAACACATTTGGGCTGAATTTCTGATCTGTTGGTTCTACTCTACTCTTCTCCATTCTTTTTCCAGGGCCACCCTGGTTTCATTATAGTAACTTAAAAAATCCATGGTAGGGCAAATTTTCCCTTATCCTTTCTCATAGTTTTAAATTACAATTTTTTTCAGTGAGAAAACAGTTATGGTAATTATGGTCACTGTTTATCCAGATTTCCCAGAGCCAACTTGCCAAAACCATTAAAAAAAAGAAAAGAAAAGATGCAGTTGTCATTTTTTTTGACTGACTTATCTTTCCTAAATTTTCTCAACCTAAGATGCCATTTCCAAAATTATATTTTAAGAATGATATTCTTCAGAAAAAAAAAATCCCCTGGAATGGGGATTTCTTGATATGTGTGGTTCACCCGTGACGCCCCCCCCCCCACTCCAGAGCGGCACAGTGCTGTGTGTTATGGGGAACACAGCCTGTGGGTGCGCCCCAAGTCAAAAAGTAAAAACACAATAATATAAGGGAGCGACTCCTTAAGACCCAACTTCTCGCAGTCTGGGGCAGGTGGCCCTAGCAATGCTGAGACACAGCTGTCTGTCCCAGGTGTGAGCGAGCCTTCCCTGCTGGGAAATGGCTCCCTTGTGGCAGTTGGCCTGTCACCTTTGGTTTGCTCCTTCCCTGTTTGCTCACCACTTTCCTGTGTGCATCTCTTGAGTCTTTCCTGTGTCCTTGAATCATCCCTAGTTTTCTTTAAAGTCTGGGCCCTGCTACAGCATCCAAACCATTGCCTTCCTCCTCTTAGAACATATCCAGTCCACGGTTTTCACTGCTTTCATAGACCATCTTCATTTTCCTGTTGGCCGCTCTACAACTTCGCACTCTGCCCTGGTGTGTAGGTACTGATGCCATCAGACGCATCAAGGTGCCCCACGGTCATCCCGGTTCACGACTGAGGTCTGCAACGCTCCCAGGTGTTGTCTAAGGCGGTGCCAGGTGGTATCAACATCACAGCCCCCGGGGCACACTCTTTTGGCTCCGCCTTCCCTCCCCCAGCTGGACCTTCCTTATCCACTGATGTTCCTGAGTGCGGCTGTGCTGAGGCCACAGCTGTGGGTATTTGGCAGAATCCCGAGTGCCGGGAGCCGGTGCATCTTACCAGGCTCTGTGCTAAGTATTCTCTGGATAGTTCCAGTTAATGCTCACTACTGGGCAGTGAGGTAAATACCTTACAGCTTGAATTTTATTGATGAGAAAACTAAGGCTTAGAAGGGTTGCATTGTCTAAGGCTTTACAGCTAGAATGTGGCAGAGCCAGGACTGGGCCAGGGCTCTTTAGCTTGAATGCTAACCTGCCAAACAGCTTCTCTTTATACATTGAGGTGCCTAAGGGTTGGGAAAGGCTCCCTCCCTGAGCACGTCCTTGAGCTGGACATAGCAGAAGGGCCACCATGAGCAGTCGGAGAATGAAGGGGTGGTGAGTGGGCAGGACTAGGGGAGCGCCTAGGTGGGAGAGGGCTGGTAGGGGCCCCCTTGGCAAGTGTCAGCATCTTGACCGAGTCTACATCTTTCTTCATACTCTGGTCTGAAACCTCCACCCCCGGCAGCCTTGGAGCAGGAGGTACAGGCTCAGCTCCTCCTTCAAACTTGGACCATCTCCTTGGACCTGGTGAGTAAGGTCATTTTAGGAGAGAGTGGAGACAAGATGACTAAATTAGGTTGGCTTTTGTACCTCTTTGGCATGGAGCGGAGTTTGGGACGCGATCCAGTGTTGCTCTTCCTGGCTGGCTGGGGGGTAGAAGAAGACAGCAAACAGTGGGGGACCTTGCACTCTTGTTTGTTTTGCCTCCTGGACGCCTTCCCTGCCTGCCATTCTGATCTGTCCCTCTGATGCCCTCAGCCAAGGGCTTGTGAAGGTGGCTTCCTCGCCTCAGTCACGGAGCCCCTTGCATTCCTTGAGTCCCTATTTGTGTGACCAGGTGAACGCTCCCCTCCCTATTCTTTTCATAGTGCCCTTTATCCTTCACATTCCCTGGTCTCGGGCTGCTTGCTCCATCAGAGGAGAGGGTTCCGTTCCTGAGTTCCTCCCACCCTTTCAAGCCTCACACTGGCTTTCAGGGTCTTTATTTGCAGACAGACTAGTGTGTATGCTTCCAAGAGCAGAGGCCCTGCCTCATGTTGTAGCTTCAGAAAGATGAACAGGGCCAGCAGTCAACGCAAACTTCCAGGATGAGTAAATGCCTTTCGTTGTTGCTCTCTGTCCATCCCAGGGACAGCTTCTGTAGATGTCGTCTTAGGTGTTGTCTCTGGAGCCACGCCACTTGGGTTTGACTTCCCGCTCTCCCACTTGCGAATTCTGAAGTTTTGGACCCGTTGTTTAATTTGTCTTTGCTTCATTTTCCTCATCTGTAAAATGGGGGTAATAGTAATCCTGTCTCACAAGGTATAACAGTGATGCTAATTAGCATTGCTTAGAGTTGCCTGCCATGTAAAAATGTTCACTATTTTCATGCATGACCTATTCTTAGGAATTTTCCTTTGGTATTTATCATGCCAGATGGTCAAGGTCCCCAGAGAAACTTCTAGCATCATTATGACTCCATGAGAGTTTTAGCCCCCAAGTTTTACTTTTCTGCCCCCACTGGCCCTGGAGATGTGATTTGCTATAGGGAAGTGGGTGAATTGACCTCTCTTGTGGATGGGACAGTAGCTCAGGGAGGGATTGTCTTATTGCCTCCGTTATACTGGTTCTCAGAAGGAAAAGTTCCTTCACATCATGTATTCATTTATGCAGGCATGCATTCCACAAACATTTGTACACCTCCGATGTCTGATTCTGGGCTCGATGCTGGGAGAACATTGTGACCGAGGAGCTCATAGTGTGGTTGTACTTTGTGGACTCTTGTTGTTGATGAGGTTTTGTTTTTCACGTCTCTTGAGTATAGAAAGGCTTCTCATTTCTTTAGCAGATTCCTCTCCATCACAGGTCTTGGTGAAGGTTAGGCAGTGACTCAGAGGTGGCCTCCTGGTGAACTCACCATCTTAGCTTGGGCTTATTGTTGGTTTCTGCCTTTTTCTTCTCCCATTATCTGGGACGCTCCTCTTGCCAGCTGTCCCCAAGGTGACTGCCACCCTGCATTTGCTGCCCAGCTGTTGGGATGACCTTGTGTCCTGTTTGTGACATTCCTGATGCTGCCCACTGTCTTGGGCATGGCTGTCTGCAGGGCACCAGTGTCTCTCCTGCAGGTGAGAGGTCTGTGCCCAGTGTCAGCCTCCCCACACCAACTGGACTGGAGGCTCAGCCGGTGCTTGCTTCTGGGTGCCACTCTTCTCTGCCCGAGTATGCACAGTTCTCACAGTTACTTAATCTCTGGGACTTGTATCCCAGCAGTTTCGTAATTTTCCGAGGACATGGGCTGTGACTTCTGCTGCAAACCATCCTGGATCACAGCATGCTAGATGCTTTGAGTGTCTACCACCCAATAACTGAGTGGGTGAATTGACCTCTCTTGTGGCTAGATCGGCTTCAGCCTTCCCTGGGCACAGCCTCAGATTAGTGGCAGAATGAGAAGAAACCTCAGAAAAAGATGAAGACCTTGTCTTCAGCACTATGGTCTTATTTCCAAATATTTATGCGGTCAAGTGCAAAATAATGGGTAAACTCCAAACCACTTTTCATCTGCATGATGGATTGAATGAATCTAATTTACATGCTTTTCATTTTATGCAAATTGGCCACAATGAGGCTAAATCTCCAGGGGCCTTACACCTTTCTCTATGATCTCTTATAGCCTTTTTCAGGTAAGATAGGGCTAATTAAAAAAAACAAAAAAA
This sequence comes from Myotis brandtii, assembly GCF_000412655.1. Classification (NCBI taxonomy): domain Eukaryota; kingdom Metazoa; phylum Chordata; class Mammalia; order Chiroptera; family Vespertilionidae; genus Myotis; species Myotis brandtii. Next base: position 5,344,257 of record NW_005363938.1, read on the forward strand.
GCAACAGACTTTTAGAGACCTGCTTGATTTTGTCCATCTTCAACCATATTTATTCTCAACTTGGCTACTGCTATAGACGGAATTCTGTCCCTTTCAAATTGCATGTGTTGAAACCCTACCCCCCAATGTGATGGTTTTTGGAGGCGAGGGCTTTGGAGGAAATTGGACTTAGATGAGGTCACAGTGGTGGGGTCTTCGTGATGGAATTAGTGCCCTCGTAAGAAGAGATACTAGAGAGCTTGCTTATATTCTCTCTCTCCCACCATGTGGGGACACAGCAAGAAGGTGGCTGTCTACAAACCGGAAAGAGAGCTCTTAACAGAAACTGACCATGCTGGCACCTGTTACCTTGGGCTTCTTGCTTCCATCACTGTGAGAAAATAACTTCCTGTTGTGTAAGTCACCCAGTCTAAGATATTTGCTTATGGCAGTCCGAGCAGACTAAGAGAGCTGGTAAAGAATTGAACGTGCCATTCTGGAGAACTCTCCACAGTCGATGTTGGGGACTGTGTGCAGGCATTCCCCACCAATCCAGGTCTTCTGTGCTCCACTGTCTTTGTGCGAGGGCTCCTGACTCTGCCAATAGGGTCGCCTACCTTTGCAGAAAGTTGTCCAGGGCTCTCAGCTTGATACAGGTGCCTGAGCAGCCAGAAGTGTCTAGAAGAGTTAGCAGGAGAACCTGACATGAGGATCTCAAAGGAAGATACATAGAAATTTATTAAAGTTAAATCCTTTAATGTTCAACTTCTTAATTAAAAAAGATTATAATAGCCTAAGGAGAAGCCTTAAAAAGCAGCTGAACTTTTTGTCTAATTATTTCAGAACTCAAAGCATCTGCCAAAAGCATCTCTGTTGGAAAGTGAACCTCAGCATCCCTATGACACTGGTGGACAATTCCTTCCAGCAGGCGCATCCACCTAATTACCTGCTGGCCTTTGATCCCTGGAAATTCTTGAGGAGACAGATCCACTCAAAATCAAAACTGATGTAGGAGATGCACATCTGTTCTGGTCGACACGACCGGTTGTTAACACTAGCCCTTAATTAACATTCTCTGGCCAAGGCTCTGTCTGCTGAGGCTTGCGCTGCAGACACAGTGTGTGTGGGCACATGACGGCTGTGGTCTCTTGAGCCCTGGCCTTGAAGCAACCTTGGTCCTGTCCTCAGGCTCCCTGGGGCCCAACCCCCATGTGGAGGAAATTCCAGGCAGGCTCTTTAGTTTGTAAAATGATGTTAGTTTTTTTTCTAGCTATAAAAATGAATTAGACCCATGGTACTAAGTGTGGAAAGTTCAAACAAATAAGAATACAATTACGTACAGTAAATCCAACACTCAGCAATAACTAGTATTTACATTTTGGTTTATTTCTTTCTAATAATTTTCCTCGGAGGCAGCACTAAGGATGTCTGACATCCCCCGAGGGCTCCCAGACTGTGAAAGGTCACAGGCCAGGCTGACGGACACCCCCACCCCTCGAGTGCACGAATTTCATGCACCGGGCCTCTAGTAAGATAACAAAAACAAGATAGTTACAAAAAAAGATTTCCCACCAATCAAACCCACATGTCAGAGGCAACTACTTTCAACCACTTGTAATTGTTAGTGCCTTAGGCAGATGAAATCACTCCACCTGAAGTGCTTCTACATTGTTGATGGCACTTTAAATGGCACGTCTCCATCCTCTCTTATGAAAGACAAGGAGATCCCCACTGCCTGTAGCAGTTCCTCCCCTTTCACTTTCTAATCTTTGCCAGCCACATTTTTATTTCCAAATTGAGCTTTATTGCATTTATATCTTTATTTCTTTATTAACTGTAAACAGTACCTTTTGACCTCCCACTGTGAGAGACTTTGCACCACACATTCTTTTGCACTCCCCCCTTTTTCTCAACCAGTTTTATCAGGAGACGCTTAGGGTGTCAAGCACTTGCACTCTGGTCTCTATCTGGAATTGAAATTTCTGTGATTTATCTATCAATTTTGGATTTGAAAACAAAATAATTAGTGTTTATAATATGATGCTTATGTAACTATTCACTGCAGAAACAAATGTTGTGTCATTAGTCTGTGTCACTTCTCTGTAGGAGAAATATTTTTAAAAACCCCACAAATTGGAAGGGAGAGTGAAGTAGAGAGGGGAGCCCACTCTACTTGTATTTGACATTTGATGTTGGCATTTGGCTTCTCCTCTCTTGCTAAGAAGATCCAGCTTCAGCACCCTCTTTGCTGCCCCAAATCCTTTCCCCCTGCCCTGAGCTCTTGGCACTGTGGCTCTGATTTGCTCCTTCAGCGGTCTTCTGGCTGTACCCTTACTGTCAGATTTCACCCATGAGTTGCATCCCAGAAATTAGGTTCTCTAATTTCTTGGATTCCTTTTGTGTTTTGCTAAGATAATTCATTAAGTGATTCTGTTAGGAAGCGTCTATGACTCATAAACTTGCTAGGCCCCTATCTTGATTGGATATTGACTGGGTATAAGTTATTTTTTCCTGTAGGGCTTAGATGTTCTGCTGTTACCTAGTATCTAATGATGCTGAACGGTGTCTAATAAGAGTGTAATTATCATTCATTAGAAAGTTGTCAGTTCTTCCCTCTAGCAGCTTTAGAATGCTTTTTAAAAAATGTTAATCTTTGTGTTCTGAAACTGTATGAAATTTTAGACTATTTGACAGGCCTTTTCAATCTGAAGGTTCATCAGCTCTGTAAATTTTTCTTCTATGATTTCCTCTCCTCCATGTTCTCTTTCTCTTGTTCTGAAATGCTTATTAGGTGGGTGTGGCCCCTCTGCATTAATCCTTAGTATTTATTAATTAAATTTTCTCTCAGATTATCTATTTCTATATTCTGTGTGATTTCCATGACTTTTACCCTTAGTCCTTCTATGGATTATTTTAAAACAAAATTTTAATTTGCCTGAATTCTTGATCTCAGGCTACTCATTTTTCATAGCCTCTCAGTTCTCCCTGAAGTGTTACATTCAAATTCTTCCAAGGCGTCTTTCTTTCCTGAGTCCTCGTTGTTGGTGCTGGAGTCACGTTTTCTGTCCTGAGTTAAATATTTATATCTGTTTCACTCTAGGTTTTTGATTATTTGATTTTTTTCTTTGGTGATGCTGATTCTCTGACAATCCTCATTTGGCCATTGTCATTCTGACATTTCTGAAATGAAATGGGCCAATATAAGGGCCAGGTTTCCTCTCAATACCAGCTTTCTCCTGCCTCAGAGGAATTGTGTTCTTATGAAAGACAAGGAGATGGGTGGGGCATACTGACTAGCAGGAATCATTTTAGGCTGCAAGATGGGGAAGGGGTGAATAGGTTGCCCATATGCCAATGCCAGAGGAGGAGGGCCTTACCCTGGAGCACCCTCCCAACCTCAGGCAGATCACTCCTTTAATAGGACTGTTTCCTAGGGGTGGGAAACCCATCCAGCTGTTCCTAGTAAAGGCTTTACTCAGTCACCCTTCCTCCATTCCAGCGCCCGGTACCTGCCAGCATGGCTGCTCTGTGGTGTTCCATGGCCTTCCCCTTGACATGCTTTCAGCCTGGCCTCGCTCTGCTCAACCTTGTCCATCAAGATGAGCAAAAACAATTCTGCCTTCCAGAGATTTGCTAGTTTTTTGGCCCCCTTTTCCGTACTCAATACTTTTATAAACTTATTCCATTTTGTTCCTCTATTCCATGATGTTCATGGGATTTTAGGAGTGAGAAGTGTGTTCAGTTTTTGTACTTGAAATACTTTTTCAAGTTAACAGTGTATTATAGAGATTTCTGACATCATTAAAATTTTAATAAACATCATTGATACACAAAGTATTCTGATATAAATATACTTTGTTTTTAATTACTATATATTTTTTTGTCTTCCTTCCTTTTCTTATCTTTGTTTTTCCATTTAAAATATAACACAATGCAATTTTTTTGGTGCACAAGTCTTTGACCGTATCTAAGGGTGGATTTTGAAACAATAGAGCCATTGGGTCCTAGGGTGAGAACCATTTTTTAGACTTCATACACACTGCCTTATTGTTTTCTCTAAACTTTTTCTTCAGCTGCTACAGAGTACCATTACATTCTCACCAGCAGGTTAAGAACAAAATATGAGCAACATCTTCCCATGTTGAAAAGGCAGATAATGGCATAAAAATTATATTTCCTTGGTTACTTGTAAGGTCAAGTATTGTTTTCATATATTTTATTAGTTGTTTGTTTTTCCAATTTTGTGGATTGTCTGTCATATCCTTTTTGTAGCCCCTCTTTGCTTGTTACTTTTATTTATGCTGTTTATAATATTCAGAAGGTTGTGTTTATGCTGGCAGGACTCGCAATCTTTTCCTTTGTAAATTCTTTAAGTTACATTTCAACTTTGAATGACCTTTTACTGCAAGATGACTTAAATAGTTATATCTGTTTCGCTCTAGGCTTTTGATTATTTGATTTTTTTTCCTTGGTTTATTCCTTTTAAGTAGTCTCTTAATTCTGTTCATATTTTACTGCATTAAGTAGAATTTCTAGGAAAGTGGTACTTAATTGTAGAGGTATGGGTATCTTGTCTTTTTCCTCATCTTCACGACAGTATTTCCACAGGGATTTGCAGAATGAGGTGTGTAAAGTATTCCTTGGGGGTACAGGAAGAGAAGAGGAAGGAATTACACTTTTACTAAGTATCTACTGTAGAGTGATGCTGACCCCTCAGTTGCCCATATGCGTGCTGGTCCAGTGTGGCAGGAGTGACATGGTCAAGAAAGGGGGCCTCCTATACAAGGGCCATTGGCAGTAGGACCTTCCTATTGTACTTGTTTTCAGCGATTTGTGACACAAGTGCCTGGTCAGGGGACTGACAGATTATGTTAATCAGTTTTCAGTAGACTAACCCTCAGGGAGTAGGCGAGACGTGCGTCAAGAAGCCCCAGCTTGTGGATCATGCTGATTGTGGAGACCCAAGTGGACCTCAACAGAATGACCAGGTTGGCATTTCCTGTGGTCCCCAAAGTGACTTTCATCAGGCACTTCGTGAACTAAAACACGACCAAGCCCATCAGCTTGGACAAAAGTTGTCCAAAACCAATGAAAAAACTTCAAAAAGACTTTAAGATGCCGAGCTTTATTCACTCTCATGAATACTGAAGCCTGGCTAAAGGCTTTGAAATGAGATGGAAATGACTGCTGGTGGCCTTTAGACCCCAGTAAAACATGTGTCTTATTTCAGGTCAAAGTTCTTAAAAGAGTCGTCAAACACAAAGATTGAGGAGGTAACTGCTTTTCGAAGGGAACTCATGCTACGGAGAGAGAATTTTTAAAAATGGATGTTTTTTTGAGATATTTCAACCACTATATGATTTTGTTGCATAAAAAAAATTGATCTGAGTGTGCGATCTACAAGCCCAAATCTGTGAAGTTAAAAAAAAATCTGGAAACCGATTTTCTCCAACTGTTTCAGAATCTCTCAAATGAATTCATCAAGTGCTTTGTAGACCCATTTGTTAAAAATTTGAAATCTTTCAATCAGTTTGCGAAACCATCCATCAACATTAGGGAAGATGAAATGTTACGAGCCAAGTCTCAGCAAAAATGTTGGCCTGCTTGTGGGATGGAGTTGAAAAAGGAGCATTGTTAGCATCGGCATTGTGGCTGCAGAGCAATTTCTTCCTGGCAGATGTCTATTGTTATTTAATTCAGGGAAGTATATATGAGGTTGTAATAAAAAAGAACTTTGTTTAGTGATTTAAAAAAAGGAAAAATGAATATTGTGATTTAGCAAATACTATCAATGACATTTTTCTAACATTTGGAGGTGTTAAAATCGGTATGGAAATACACCCGACATAAAATCAGATTTTCACGTCACTGTATAACAAAGTGTTATGTCAAGATTTTTAATAAGTATGAATAATATTAAATTATATTTTTTTCTAATAAGAAAATCTAATTCCTATATATTGAGAGAAAAGCAGTTTTAAATTTATTGGTCTAGACTTGTACATAGAATTCTCATATTTCAGAGTGCAGTCTACTTGTGCTTTCTGTATTTATTTTAATAAACTTGTCATAAATGTGTTTGGTTTATTGCTTTTGTTTTAGAAATTGAACCAGCTCCTTCCATTTGTCTACTTTCTAATTCATCTCTTTCATTATTTCTTTACTTTCTGTTGTCTTTGTTTTGTTGTTATTTTTCTAAGAAGTTAATGTTGAATACTTACTTGGTATTTATTTTTCTCTTTAAAATAATGGGGGCATTTGCCCTGGCTGGTGTTGTTCAGTGGTTAGAGCATCAGCCCACACACTGAAAGGGTCTTGGGTTCGATTTCCAGCCGAGGGCACATGCCTGGGTTGCAGGTTCAATCCCTGGCCTTGGTCAGAGTGCGTGCGGGAGGCAGCCAATTGATGTCTCTCTCTCTCCCTCTCTCTCTCTCTCTCTCTCTCTCTCTCTCCTCTCTCTCCCTCTCTCTCTCCCCCCCTCCCCAATCCCTCCTTCCTACCACTCTCTAAAAAAATTAACGGGAAAAATATCTTCAGATGAGGATTAACAAACAAACAAGTAATGGGAGCACTGACTACCTCACATTATACCTGAATATGCTTTTTAAATAAAAACATTTCCATGTTTTGTTATTTTAAAGAAAACCTATAGTTTTAATTATAATTTAAACTTTGATCTAAGAAGTGGTTAAGAGGGTATATTAAGTTTTTCAATTTTAATTAACAAGCTCAGGGCATCTAGTATACAGAATGGTGATTATAGTGAATAATATTGTATCATATATTTGAAAGTTGCTAAGAAAGTAGATATTAAATGTTCTCACCAAAAAAAAAAATAGTAGTATGATGGAGGTATTAGTTAAAGCTAGGGTTGTAATCATTTTGCAACATGCAACGGTATCCAAGTATATCAAATGAACATGTTCTGCACCTTAAACTTACACAAAGTTATATGTCAAGAATATCTCAATAAAGCTGGAAAAATTTCAATTTTAGCTTTTAAAATAATTGAGTTTACAGATTGTTTTACTTATATACAGCTGTGCCAAACCTGCATTCAAATACCTTTACCAAAGTTTGCTTTATGGTCTTACATTTGAGAGATTTTTTTGAATGTTCTATAGACATCTGAAAAATGATCTC
>NW_005363938.1:5351442-5395130 GCF_000412655.1 Myotis brandtii
ACACACACACACACACACACACACACACACTCACTCACTCAGCCTTCACAGAAAAATGTGTACATTATTCATATCCTCTTTGTTTTTATTTTTTCTCATTAAAGTCTTCATTCATTTTTATCCTCACTTTTTAATCAGTTTTTCTTTATGCTGAAATTGTTTTTACTTTAAAGCAATATGAAATATGACTCACAGGGATTTGTGACTAATATATCATTTTGGATTGTACCCTTTTAAAACATGAAATGACTTTCATTGTAGTTCAGTGCTTTTTATTTTGAATTGTTTTGCAGTTAGAACTTTTCTTTTGCCTTAAAGTCTTTCTCCATAATTGAACTTTTAAAGTCCTTTACTCATTTTACTTTAAGGGATGCTTTAAAGGCAGCAGCGGGAAGCTGCTTGCTGTTCTGAGACCCGTTTAGTTTGCTCCTTTGTGGGGAACCTGTATTTTCTACGTGGATGCTCAGAGGACTTTTCCTCATCTTTGAAATTAAAAAAATGTCACAAGGATATCTAGTTCTGCCAGTGTGACCACTAAGCTACTGTGGATTCTTTTCCTGCTATAAACACAGAAATGCTGGATTAAATATAACAAGATTTAAATGTGTCACTCTGCCAGTCATTTGCCTGCTCCTTATATATCATCCTTCTCCCTCCCCCTGTTCCACTCTGCCTTGCAGGGACCCATCCTTGCAAGCTGTATTTCCAGATTCCCTGGCCAAAGGGTAGCAACCACAGGCGATGAGAAGGCGGGGATAGACACAGAGGCTCCCGCCTCTATCTGCCCTGGACAGCTGCCTCCTGCAGTGCCTCTCGGTCAGGATCCTGCTGGATGCTGGCAGAGCGGAGGCCCTCCTTCCATGGTTCCAGCTCCTGATGGGCAGCCCCTACCAATATTCTAGCTTCTTCTGGGCACCCCAACTTTGAGGTTCTGGTAATGCCACCTTCTCCACATGTCCCTCCAGACTAGGCATGGGAACCACTTTCTGCTATTGCTCATTCCACTCACCATCCTCTGTGGGGCTTTTCAGCCCTTCTAACCCTGCAGGAGATAGCTCACTGTTTTAAATCCTTTTACTGAATTACCTGACATGGGCTCTGTTTTTCTGACTTCACTCTGACTAGTAAAACAACGTAATGTGAAAGGAAAGAAGAGGAGACACAGAGATGGCCACTGAAGTATGCTTGCTGCTCCTGCACCTTCCTCTTGACCCCCCGCCTCCCCCCACAAAGAATGAGCTCTCAAAGCTGTGCTCTGAAGAGTCAGAAGCCATTACTGTTCTTGCTACCGTTACCATGACTGCTTCTTCACAGCCCGGGAGCTGGAGAGTGGACAATGTAACGTTGCTACAGGAAAAGCCAGAAGTGGTCGGGAAAAAGGCCTTCATCCAGTGAGCCAGTGCATATCAGCCTGTGAAAGCCAGTTGTTAAATTATCAGGAATGTTAATAGCAGGTTCATGAATGCAGCCATTCTTACATAAGTGAAATATAACTCACATTCCTAAATAAAGCATAAGCTTACAATTAAGTTACGTTAAAAACAAAGGTAATAAATTTAAAAAAAGCTGTCTCTTCCTCATTATTTGACCGCATTTTATTACCTATGATCTGTGGCAGTGTATGGTGGAAATACTGTACAGTGGTGTCCTGGTATACTTCTGCACAGCTCTTCCTAATCCCTGTTCAGTGACATCATGCTGGTAGCTTGGAATTGGCCACTTGGGAGTATTTACACCATGGAAGTGGGCAAATGCTGCAAATCAAGACTTCTTTTGAGACCCCCCAGTTGGTAAACACTTACCAGTACACTACTGCTTTCATCTCACGTCTATATTCCAAACTTGTGCAAGTGCTTTTGAATATGCGAGCCAACCCTCATCTAGAACTCTTGTAGCAAGAGAGTCTAAAAAATGCAGATATTACCTCTTCAGCTTCTTCATCAATGGAGTAGGAATGGGTGTTGAATGAACCAATCAAGAGTACCAAGCTTGAATGAAGAGATCCAACCTACATCTAATAAGAGTTTACAAAAGAGAGATTATAAAGATTGGGAGAGAGCTTATATCTGGAAAGGTAGACTTAGAATTGTCCAGAATGAGTCTTCACAGGTGAACAACAACTAGGCTTCTCATCAGGTACAAAATATCCTCAGAGTACCAAGGAAATAATAAATTTATAATTCTCTGCCAAGTAGAACTACAATTCAAATGAAATTGAAATAAAGACTTTAAAAGACGAAGACTTAAAAAAGATTTCCACTTACAGTTCCTCAATGAAAGAATTACTAAATTCCCCTCATTAAGAAGGGAATTGAACCCAGGAGAGAGTGCCCGGCAAGAAGCAACAATGAGCAGAGAAATAGTTAAACTTGTGGAAAAGTCTAGGTAAGTGTTGGTTGTAAGATGTAACAAATACAACAACTACAACAACAGTAATGACTAATTTGGGGGGTTTAAAAGTGAGGTTGAACTGAAATATTGGACAGCTATACCATGGAAGAACAAAGAAATCCTAAGATGATAAACAACCCAGTAGATAAAGATGAAAAGCAAATTTATAGAAGAGGAAATCAGAATGGGCCCAAACTGTGCAACAAGATGCCCAAACTAGCAATCAAGGAGATCCGATTAAGAAAAATGGAAGAGTCTGATCATACCAAGTGTTGGCAAGGCTGTGGAGAAAAAGACATGCTGTTAGAATTATGGTGGGTCTGCAAATTGCCACAACCACGATGATGGTTTCAAAATATGTTCACAAATTCTTTGATACTCCAGGTGTGAATAGGTGGAGCCTAATTCCTTAAGTGTGGGCTGCACTTGGTGACTTGCTTCTAATGAATAGAGTGTGTTGAAAGTGACCATGTGTGATTTCGGAGACCACGCCATAAAAGTCCCCTCCTTCTGCCTTTTGAGTCACTTGGCTGGGAAAAGCCAGCTGCTATGTAATAAGAACACGTGAGCAGGCGTCTGGAGGGGCCCAAAGGAAGCTAGACGTTTTATGAACAGCGAAGTGAGTGAATCATCTTGGAAGTGGATCCTCCAGCCCCAGACATGCCTTCTGAAGGTCAATGTCTTGACTGCAACTTCCTGAACCAGAACAAGCCAGCTAAACAGCTCCTGATGCCTGACCCACAGAAACTGTGCGATAATAAATGTCTGCTGTTTTAAGTCACTAAGTTCAGGGGTAATTTTTTATGTGGCAGTATATAACAATTCCAACCACTTTGGAGCAACTTGGCAAAATCTGTAATATTTAACCTAAGTACAGAGGCTAGAGAAGTTTCTGCATATGTATACAAGGAGAGACACAGGAAGTTATTCCTTGCAGAATGCTTTTTCTTTCCATTGGGTAACAGGTAAATTGCAATATATGTATACAATGGAAAACTATGGAGCAGTTAAAAAAAGGAAAACTATGGGACAGTTAAACTAGGTGTATATGTATGAATTTGGATAAGTCCCTAAAATCGAATAGTGCAATGTGCAAGTTGCAAAAGCATATGTATGGTGTGATATTACTGATGTAAATTTAAAGCTATATACAGCAATACTATAATATATTCTATACAGTTACATCCAAATGTAGGAAAATTTAAAAACACAGACTGGAAGGATACATTCCACTCCAGAATAGAGTTGTCACAGTGGATGGAAGGAGGTGGAGGAATAGAATAAGTGGGCAGGGCTTCCATGTGTAATGCATTGTCTCTTTGAAAAAATCTAAAGCAAGTAAGGCAGTATATTAGCCGGTGTTCCATCTGGTTGGTGGGTCCATGGATGCCTTATGTTATTTGCTGAATTTTCTGTTGCTTTGAAACACTGTTGCCATTAATGTCGATTTCCATTCTGCTACTATTTTTGGATTCGTTCTTTGCTTTGCAAAGGCCTGCTCCTTTTCCAAATCACCTTGCCTCTTAGCAAGCTCTCTTTTCTTTTTAACTCGGTATCTCCTCACCTTACCCTGACATTTCCTTATGCATGCGCATTCTTATTTCATCGACACACCACTTTCTGAACTTGTTTTGAAGGACATCACCAGAAACTTTGTAAAATTGTCTTCTTTCTCATATTATTGCTTTTTTGCTTACATTCTTGAAAGTGCTTCCCCCTCTAATGCTGCAGAACTTTTATACAGACCCTACATTGGTGGTGTCTTTTGCTTACTCATTCCTGTCTGATTTGAGCTCTGTCCAAACCTTGTTTGCCAATTGGATCTTAATAAGGGAACACAATCGTTTTATAAGTTCTCAGCCAAGTACCCAGTGTCTAGTGCATCTCTGCTGGATCTTCTTGTCCCCATGACTTAACTCTTGGACTCTGGGGAGGAGATGTACATTTCTGGGGTATCTGAGGTCTGCTATTCTTTCGTAATCAAAAGCAATACATGAAAAACCGGATGTCCTCATAGGTCATTGTTCCTAGGGTCCTTCTCATTGACACCTTTGCCTGCAGCACATTTTCACATCTTCATGTGCAGGGCCCATGCCTCTGACCCTTTCATTTTTATTATTTATTTATTTATTTATTTATTTATTTATTTAAATATATTTCTTTATTGATTTCAGAGAGGAAGGGAGAAGGAGAGAGAGATAGAAACATCAATGGTGAGAGAGAATCACCGATCGGCTGCCTCCTGCACGCCCCCCACTGGGGACCAAGCCCACAACCCAGGCATGTGCCCTTGGCCGGAATTGAACCCTGGACCCTTCAGTCCGCAGGCTAACGCTCTATCCACTGAGCCAAGTCGGCCAGGGCTGACCCTTTCATTTTTAGCTGTGTTGCATATTGGTAGGTATGAGTAGTCAGGAGAAGGGGGTTGCTGCTCCACACTGGTGCTAAGGACAGTGGGGATTTGACGCTGGCTACTTCGAAAAAGCAAATTCAATTATAGGGTGATGGTCATCCCCACCAGAAAATGGAACAGAAAGAATCTGGGTAGCAAAAAACCTCTTCTGATCCCTTTACTATCTGGCTCTATTATTTAGTTTCCGAATTCAAAGTGTGGGTCCGCCACTGATTGTCATGCTAATGCTAACTGTGCAGACTTAATGGAAACTCCTTCTGCACCTGTCAGGAACAGCATTAGTTTTGTGTGCCTTCACGAGTGTCTCTAGGGGAGTTTGGCAGAGACCCTGTCTGGGTTGGTGAGGCTCTTTAACTTGTAGAATGCAGGGCCCATGTTGGCCCTTGTGTGTCTGGTAATTAGGAACTCTTGTGAAGCGTTCTGTGCACACTCTAGGCTCTCTCTCTACAGAGAGCCCCCGCTTCAGATGAGGTCTTGCACCTCCTTTCCAAAGCCCTTCCCTTCTCTCTGCGGTCCATTACAGGAATCCACGCAACTTAAACGAAGTACTTTAGAGCAGTGTTTGTCACACTAATTGCGGGGAAGGACTCGTTTTTGTTTTTTAATTCTGGTTCTTGGCAGACGGATACTTTTGTAAAATACAGTAAGAAGGAATTACTGGAAAAATAAAATAAAGATAAATCAAGTCAACTGGTCACATGCTTAGATGTTGGGACAATGCAATAAACATTTCAAAGTGGTCTCTCCACTTTGAAAGGAGCTCATTGCAGACCAGCCGCAGGCCGTGTCTGCCTGGCAGTGGTCCACAGAGCACACCGAGGGGCCCTGCTGTAGGGGCCCCGCAGGATTGTGTTTTGGCACCCTCTTTGTCCGTAGTAACAATATCAGCCTCTGGTAATATGCATGGGCCTTTGGTGCCCCAGAGAGAAAAATGGAAGGTGTGTGAGTCCGGGTTCCCCAGAGAAACCTAACCAATAGGATGGATGTGAATATAGAAGGATTTATTGTAAGGAATTGGCTCACATGGTTATGGAGGCGGAGAAGCCCACAGTCTGCAGCTGGCAAGCTGGAGACCCAGGAGAAATGATGGTGTTAGCTCCAGTCCGAGCCTCAGGTCCAGTCCAGGCAGAAGACCAGTGTCCCAGCTGAGAGAATGAATTCTCCCTCCTCTGCCTCCATCGATGGGCTGAGGCTCAGCCACGTCAGGGAGGGCAACCTGCTGTTCTCAGTCTGTGGCTCGGACGTTCCTCTCATCCAGAAACAACCTCACAGACAGCCCAGAGTAACATTTAACCACATATCTGGGCACCCCGGGGCCCAGTCACGTTGACACATAAAATTAACCTTCGCTGAAGGGCACCATCTCATGTCAACGTGAATGGGGCTCTTTGGTTGATTACTCCACCAAGAAATGTGCCCGTTCCTTGACCCTTAAAACAGGAACCACCCCTTTGATTTTTAACCCCCGGACACCTCGTCCATTATGTGACCAGAGAATCAGGCTCCCTGGTGCCCGGGAAATGGACTCTTCTTCAGCTCCTGTGCTTTCCATTCAAATAGCCCTCCTGCCGATGCAGCCAGCTGCTTGCTGACACCACTTGCCACTCACCGGGAACCCTGGTGCTGCCCAGCCCCTCGCCCACCTGGTCCCTCCGAACCGTGGTGCACGGAGCCAGCCAGCTTCCCTCTGAGCCCACCCTCTGCCACGTCCTCCCGGGCCCTCCTTCCTAACCCAGAATGTGTGATCTTCAATCCGATATACCCGTGACCTCCTCTTCTCCCTGTATCCTGTTTCATATAACCCTTAGCAAATAATTACTGATATTTATTGAGAATGTTCCTGGTGCTAAGTACAGTGCTTTCCATACCTTATATTAAATTTATAAAAACACTAATCAGTGTGTATCAAAACCCTCATTTACAGAGGAGGAAACAGGCTTACAGAAGATAAGTAACTTACTGACATGGGTATTGAAGGCAGGGGTAGGATTTAAATCTAACACTGTTTTTTCTGCAAAAGTCCTGATTTTTAAAAATATATATTTTTTATTGATTTCTTAGAGGAAGAAAAAGATAGAAACATCAATGATGAGAGAGAATCATTGATAGGCTGCTTCCTGCATGGCCCCGACCAGGGATCGAGCTCACAACCCGGGCATGTGCTTGCAAACCGTGACCTCCTGGTTCATAGGTCGAGGCTCAGCCACTGAACCACACCGGGCAGGCAGAAGTCCTGATTCTTAAACATGAAGTCATACTGCCTTACAGAAGCCACAGAGAAAGTGTCCACATGATAAAGTCAGTTAAATAATATTTCTCAATGAGTAAAGTTGCCGTGAAAATATTTACATATGTTTTGTGTTCATTGCCCCCCATATAAGGATCCATCTTCAAGTTTCAGTTCAGGGCCATGTTTGTCTTTGCCGATGAACTTGTGTGTTTTTCTTCCTTCGCCAAAGAGAAAATGTTGGTTGGGTTTCCCCAGGTGGCTTGGAGTGAAATTTAGTCCTTAATTGCAGCATCTGTTTTTAGCTTACTTGAAATAATGTTCTTCCCTCTTTTGAACATGACTTTATTTATCTGTATGGATAGTTCAATTGCACATGTTTTCTTTCCCACTAGGCACTGAACATTTTGGGTGCAGAGACCGAAGGAACTGAATATATACCTAATTTTGTAAGCTGCTTTTTTCCAGAAGCAAATTATGTTGGCATATCAAATAGGATTCAGTTATGACCAGTTTTGTGGTGTGTTTTTTTCTGCCAAGTACTCACTGTTTATTATGTGCTGTACTGGGACATGGCTTGGGTATGTTCGTTTGCGTATAACTTTGTTATGCAGCTGCAAAAATGTGTGTGTCAGATGCAAAGCTTCAGACGTCCAGGTAAAAGGCGATAAAGGGAAGATATTTACAAAATGCTTGGAAACTAGAGTGATGAGTGATGAAACGGGGAGGGATGTTTCCAGGGCTGGTACTGATCGGAGAGGGGCTCCTCCAGGCAGGGAAATTCGCTAAGATCAGTGTCATCTTCCCATGCTCACGAAGAACTGAAATGACAGAATAACAGCAGGTGAGGCAGCTGGGGTCCCGGGCCAGTGCTGAGAGGGAGCTGAAGGCACGCGGGAAGTGTTAGTGGTGTTGACTTCTCTCTCCCTGGGCCACGGGAATGCAGTCCTTTGTCAGACAATCACGGCACCCGGTCCCCCAAACCCGGATTGGCTTTAGGAAAAGGGAGAGTGGCCTTAACTTATACGTCTGATACTTGCTTTTCAACCTGTTCAGTCTGAAATTTGACTTGGAGAAAAGAGGAGATGGCAATTGTTCTTCCAGAAAAAGATGATTGTTTTCTATTTGTGTGAAAGGACAGATTTGGCTTGGGAGGGGGACGTCTGGCTTATAACTAGCCGAAGATGTACATTATATACTTGGCAAACGTGTGCGCGCTTTGCGGCCAGCGTCCTGCCGTTGACGATCGGCCCGTGGATGTGTGTTTTGTGAGCGGTAGAGCGTTCGCGTGGTTTGGAGGCTGACGGCTGGCTCTGGCCTCAGCCCTGGGTCTGTCTGACTGTTCGGGGCCCAGAGCATTTGTGAGAGTTGTCCCAGTTGTTATGATGAATGAAAAGTACCTTTGATAGAAATAGAGAAATCAGGAAGTGTGGCCTATTTTTTAGGAAGATAATTAATTCGTTTTTAGACATCTTGAGTTTAAAACGAGAGTTTGACATCTGGATGGAAATGTCTTAGCTCAGCTGTGGCTGCTTCGTCGAAACAGCACTTAGGAGGCTTGTGTTCTGGAAAGGATTCTTTCCCTAACCGGTGTTGTGCTCTTGGGCGAGCCCTGTAACTCTTAGGAGTCTACTTGGTTGATCTCTAGGTCAGCAGTGCTCAGCCCCAGCAAGGACCTGCTGCTGTGTTGGGGACAGTAGGGTCGTGTCCAGCTGTGCCTGTCACCAGTGGTGTCCCAGGGGAAAGAAGACAGGAGCCCCACCCCTGGTGTGTGCTGGTTCCGGTATCCCATGAGCAGGGACGATCGCCAAGTGTGGATTCTCCCTGAGTGGGTTTCGAGGGTCAGCGAGGTTTGGCTGTCCTGAGCTATCGTTCTTAGAGACTGGCCCGTTGGCTTCTTCCTGTAATTCATACCTCGTTACTCAGCAGTGGCCACAGGGGCTGCTCCGGCCACTCTGGCTTATCCTACAGACGCAAGCTTTAGTGCTGGACAGGTCTCTACAAGTGACTTACATGCAGAACGATAGCTGTGTGGGGAGAGAGCAAGGGGTCATTCCTCTCCCTCAGAGCCCTTGGCAGGGAGGCCCTCATCTGTGCTTGAATGCTCCCAGGGACGGGGAGATTACTCCTTCCAGGGCTGCCCAGTTCTCCTTCTGGGAGCCCTGCTAAGAAGATGTGCTTTAGCCACACCCTGTAATTGGCTCCCTGTTCTTCCTACCTATTCTCTAGTTCCACTCAGTGGTTTATTAGTCCTCTTAGTCCCTTTCCAGATGGGGAAGCAGAGCCTGACATGCTCAGTGGCTCCCTCACTGTGACAGAGCTGGGCCCTTTCTGCCTGGGAGGGCCCATCTTTCTAACTGCCTTTCCTCTTTATCCTTTGTACCTGCCCTTTCCTTCTCAACACACGCCTTTCCCTCCCCTTTCCCTTTGCCTGGAGCCTCTGGCCTGCCTTGCACTGTGGGGGACTTCTGAGGCCCAGTGGAGGTGGTCATCTGGGCAGAGCAGCTTTGCGTGGAGGGTTTGTTAGTTGGGGGTAGAGGGATGCATTAGTTCAACGGTTCTCAACCTGTGGGTCGTGACCCCTTTGGCGGTCGAATGACCCTTTAACAGGGGTCGCCTAAGACCATCCTGCATATCAGATATTTACATTACAATTCATAACAGTAGCAACATTACAGTTATGAAGTAGCAACGAAAATAATTTTATGGTTGGGTCACAACATGAGGAACTGTATTTAAAGGGCCAGAAGGTTGAGAACCACTGCATTAGTTCATTTCCCCGAGAGGGCTGGAAGCTGCTTAGTTCTGGGACACCTTGAGATGTCACTCACCTTTATAGTAGGGCAGGTGCGAGTCGGGGGAGTCGGGCGTGGGGGCCGCTCCTCAAAGGTGCACACTGGTATGCATATTCACTTAGAGCCGCTCATTCCCCCTGCTTGGAGTGCTGTGTGAGTGGAATGCCTGCTTTGCCTGGGAAAAGTGAAACCCTTGGACCTCTGCAGGTCCCCAGCCAAGACATCCAGACCCTGGGCAGCCCGACATTTCTGGGGTGCGCAGTCCTGTCTTATGAGAACTGAGAAAGAGGGTGTCAGGCGAGGGAGAGGAGCAGAGGGTGTTCCTGTTTGTACGGAGACAGCTTGGTGATGACAGGGTGTCCCACAGTCTGCAGGGACAACTCGCTTCAAATTCATAATTCAGTGGGAACAATGACGCAAGACATACAGTGGAGGAAGGGCTAGATCTTGAGTCCCTGTAGGGTTTGTTCAGCCCTGGGTACCCCGGAGTTTTCTGACTTCCCCTCTAGAGATGTTATTATGTAAAAGATAACACTGGCCATGGGAAAGCCGGGGTGGTCCTTTAAGGACGGAAAGGAGGAGTGACTGACGATGTCTTTTTCTCTCGCTTCCCTCCTCCCGTGAACAGGGAGAAGATGCCTTTCCACCATGTGACCGCTGGCCTGTTGTACAAGGGGAATTACCTCAACCGGTCTCTCTCTGCTGGCAGCGACAGCGAGCAGCTTGCAAATATCTCCGTGGAGGAGCTCGATGGTAAGGAGCCCGCCCCGTCTGGGAGCTTAGCCATCCGGAGAGGCACTTGGGGCTATTGTGCATCTCAGGTGAAAGGGCCAGGCTCTGGCCACCAGTTGTGGCCCCGTCTGACTGTGGTGGACGGGAAAGAGTTCAGAGGTAAATTCTGCCCGAAGGACTTCTTTGTGTGGGATGGACCTCGAGGCCTGAGAGATCGATGGTGGATAGTTCCGTTTCCTTGGCTACTGACTGGGAGGATAGCCTTCAACTCCCCAAGTGTATTTTGCAGTTT
The DNA here is from genome assembly GCF_000412655.1 of Myotis brandtii. Taxonomy (NCBI): domain Eukaryota; kingdom Metazoa; phylum Chordata; class Mammalia; order Chiroptera; family Vespertilionidae; genus Myotis; species Myotis brandtii. Next base: position 5,362,293 of record NW_005363938.1, read on the forward strand.
ATGGAATCTCTGTCACACACGGTGTCTTCCTGTTCCCATATTGTCATTTACGCTGGGGCCCAGCTGTGGGGGAGGGTGAAGCCTTGTTAATGGCTGTCTCTTGACGTGTGGCCATGTGCTTTGAATCCTGCCCAGCTGAGAAATTGTCTGGAAGCTGCGTCGAGGTGGACAGCGATAATTTTTATCGCCTCTGTTCCTTCGTAACACAGTTCAGCCCTGAGTATTCAGGGCAGAATGAGGGATGGGAAAAAACCTGAGAACGCAGTGACTGACTTCGTCCTGGGACACTGCCCTGTTGTGTCCCCATTGGTAAACCAACCCCCGATAAAAAGAAAATTAAAGCAAGAGAGAAGGAATTATTTTCTGGAATAGAGAATTAGGTTGATTCAGCCAGATGTTTGCCTAGGTGCTACATCTGCTGAGGCCAAACCAGAATCGTTTTTTTCCCAGTGTTTTGGAATGCTGTGTTCCTTGTAACACATTTTAAAACACGAAGTCTACTAATTTATTTTCTAAAAGAGAGAAGCCGAAATTACCCCAGATGGCTCCCATCTTTGCTTTTAAGTGTAATGGTCCGAGCCAGCATGCCTTCTCTGCGCTCCTTTTTCACCGGGGAAGGTGGGAAGATTCAGTGCGGGGCCAGGGAAGCCACACTTGCTTCATGATCTGCAGCAGATGAGGGAATCGAAGGATGGGGCCGTGTGATAACTTTCCCTGCCCTTGTTTATTTTGTTGGCATGCTTCCCTAGGGGCTTGCTTATTTGCATGAGCAAGCAGTGGAGTGGCAGAGGTGGGTGGGCTGGGTCCAGAGGAGGCTGGGATGTCAGAGCGAGTGGGCAAGGCCAGGCTCCTTAGGGCAGCAGCTGCTCACTGTGGTCTGGACAGAGTGGTGGCCCGAGAGGACAGCAGGACTCTTAGCTCTACTGGCCTTCAGTTGGCCAGAGAACAGTCAGATGCAGGACACAGATGCATGCAAGAGAGCCCTAACTGCCTGTGACGGGAGCCCAGCCTTCATTAGTTTTGGCCGCGATGGGCAGGTGAGGTGAGGCTCAGGCTCCCCCACACCCCGAGGAGTCGGCCCCCAGTGGAGATGAGGGCAGGTGGTGCATTGATTTGGCGGGTTTGCACGTGTGTTTGTGTAGGTCCCCTGGGTTTGTCAGTTAGCAGGAGCCCCCTGAGTGGGTTTTGCTGAACAGAGGCCAAGAACCGGCAACTCTCAAAGATGCGAGATTACTAACCAAATGAAGTTTGAAGATCCCCTGTGGCTGTCCCAGATCCTGCTTTCCACTTCCCTTCCTCTTTCCGTCTGCCACCCAACCTTGCAAATAACCAAGAGATGATTTCTCCAACACTTCTCAGAGCAAGGCGTTTTTTTTTGTTTGTTTGTTTTGTTTTTGTTAAATCTGGGCCACCTCTGGGTGCGGCCTTTCAAGAGGATGGCTGGTGAGATTTCAGCCCTGTTCCCTGCTCTGAGCACCTGGCTGCAACACCCTGCATGTTCTTGGGCAAACATCAGAGTTCACCAGCTGTTTCACCCAGGGCCAGGCAGCTGGGCAGGGCTGAAAGGTGCCTTCTGCCCAGCCAGCGTGGCTCAGTGGTTGAGCGTTGACCTATTAACCAGGAGGTCATGGTTCGATTCCCAGTTGAGGGCTCAATCCCCAGTGTGGGCGTGCAGGAGGCATGATCAATGATTCTTTCTCATCAAAGATGTTTCTGTCTCTCTCTCCCTCTCCTTTCCTCTCTGAAATCAATGAAAAAAAAAAAGAAAAGAAAAGAAAAGAAAGAAAGGCTCCTTCTTAGCAGGCGAGATGAGCAGGGAGTGACTCTAGTAGTTCAGATGGGCAGGCTCAGGAGGGAAGCCCTGGTGGAAGGAAGCGGGACTTCAGGACCTGAGGGCGCTGGTGAAGGTGCTGCCTTTGTCCTTCAGGAGGGTAATCCATGTATTTTCTGATGGAAGATTTCTTCTACTTCATTGTTTTTTGCCAAGGTGACCCCTGAGTTATGACTGCTCATGCTTTCTTATGAGCATCGTGGGGCTCGGGCAGGGCTGTGCAGATGTGCACTGAGTTTAGAGCTGGGGAGCAAGGTCTGAAAACCAGCTGGCAAGAATCGGTCCGGGTGACTGCTGCTGGTGCTTCAGGGAGCCGAGGTCTCTGAGCCTTTGCCTGCTTGCTGTTCTCTTGGGGCTGCCTCCTGTCAAGCTGTCCTCAGTCCTGCTGTTCGAGGCCACTCATCTATTCTCAGAGGTCTCGCGGTGTTGCACAGGCACTTGATGTGTTGGACACTGGTGGACAGTGGAGCATCCCTTGTGGTCCGGCTAACTCTGGTGCAGACACTAGTTGGGTACCACCCTCACTTTCTGCTCGCCCCCTCCTCACCCTGCAGCCTCCTGCTTCAGGATCACCATGGGGATAGGTTGGTTGGTGCTTATCACCAGGAACAGAATGCCCCTTTCCTTCAAGGTAAAGGTCAAAGGAGCCCAGTCCCTGGGTGGGTCCCCACAGAGAACAGGCAGGACAAGAGCCTCTCTCCACGCACGCCATCTCCAGCTGCCATTCACTCTGGAAAGTTTCTGTTTCTTCTCTTTACACAAAGCTCAGGAGGAAATAGTGCAAAGCTGCTGCAAGTTGGCCAGACTGGAGTTGAGCATCACCCAACAAGCAAACTCAGCCACGATGAATCGGTTGAGACAATCATTCATTCATTCATTCCTTTGTTCATTCCTGTTCATTCATTCATTTCAGGAATGCTTACCCAAGTGCTTTCTGGATGGAGGAAGAAATAAAATAGGCATAATATTCATTGTCTCTCCCCAAAGAGTTTGCAGTATACCCAGGGAGTTCATGTATATTCATTAGCAGTCTCTTGCACTTCTACAGGGTGTCATGTGAAGTTTTATTAGACATATGAATTATAATAAAAAAAGTTTTTGAAATGCTATTTATTGAATAGCCTTGTGATGCTATCTTAATCTTAAACTAAAATTGCCGCTATCAGAAGTTCATTCATGTTCATTAATATATGGTATTCCATTATTGATACTATGACCCCATTTCTATGTCCATTCTATTCAGGATGGATATTTGGGTTTCCAGTTTGGGGCTATCAGTGTCTAATCCAGTGTCCCCTTCTGTAGCAGCTGTGCTAGGGTGTGCTCTCCTCAGGGCTTCCTCATAGCAGCTATGAAATGTCTGGGTGTAGGTATTTCACATGATTTTTGTCAGTAACAGTGTCAGCCCCTTGGATTACTGTCTCGAGTCTTCCTTTGAGCTTAGGTTCATTTGCTTTCACATCTTTGATGGTTATTATTTCTGTTTGTTCTTCAGGAATGCCTCTCATTTTAATGCTAGATTTTCATTCGTTTTTCACTTTACCCATCTCTTCTCACATTATTTTTCTCTTTTGCACCTCTGCAGTCTGCATTCCTTCTTGAGTGTGTTTTCTACAACATTGATTTAGTTGTCTACTGTCATTTACAAATTTTAAATTATTTATTATAAAATTTAAAATAATTTATATAATGTATATTAATATAATGTATGTACCCATGTAATATCCATGTATATATTACATATATACATAATTTACATGTGTATATATAAAGCCTTTTTATCTAGCCTAATGCTGTCTTTATTTTGCAATAGAAGCTGTTTTTATATGGTCCCTTTTGCTTTTTTCTGTTCTGCTTTGTGATTCAACCATTATTGTTCTTTGTAGGGCCAGGGACTGTGAGCAAGCAGGGTTTATAATGACTCCTTAGCCTTCTCTGTTCTATCTTCACTTTACCCAGATCTGGGAAAATTTTCCCCTTTCCAGCCCTAGACTAGAGAGCCCTGTTTCTAGAAGACATGCAGCTATCTCGTCCAGGGCTGCAGGGCAGAAGCGGGATCTTGATGGCCCATACTGTTGGGTTGGTTCCCTGTGCCACAGAATTACATCAGCCTTTGTCCTTCCCTCTCCTGCTCTCCTTCCTGCTCCCAAACTGGAACACAGCAGTCAGTGACCCCAGGTACATTCTGCTTCTCATCTGCCCTGCCAGTGATCCAGGATGGTCGCACCAACCCCTGGCTCTGCTTACTCTCAGAGGGGTGTTTTCTAAAGGAGCTTAGAAAAGGGGTGCTGCCGAGGTGGGTTTGGGTTGGGGAATAGATCACCATGGAAACAGTTGCTTGCTTTGATGGCCACTGTAGCCTCTGGGTCCCTGGCAAGAACAAACAGTGGTGGTGAGTGAAAGCCTTCCTTCCCGGGGGCCGCTGTGGTTCTCGGGGTGGGAGTTGTGTTTCCCCAGTTTCATCAGCGTTGGAATTAGTGGGGAATTAGTGGAAGTTCTCCTCAGGCTCTGACATGTGGACATATCTCAAAATTACTATTCCTGGTGATGTGCTCACACATATATTTTGGGAGTATTTTTTTTTTTTTAATATATTTTATTGATTTTTCATAGAGAGGAAGGGAGAGAGATAGAGAGTTAGAAACATCGATGGGAGAGAAACATCGATCAGCTGCCTCCTGCACATCTCCCACTGGGGATGTGCCTGCAACCCAGGTACATGCCCTTGACCGGAATCGAACCTGGGACCCCTCAGTCCGCAGGCCGACGCTCTCTCCACTGAGCCAAACCGGTTTCGGCAATTTTTGGGAGTATTTTTATCTCAGTTTTGGGGGTGCATGGATCAGTCTGCCACCCTTCCATCATGAAGCCCCATGTTAGCAGTTGGCTCACTTCATTTGGACTGCTCCAGAGTTACTCTTCATACAGCCGCTTTCCTCAGTGACTCACCTTTGCCCAATCCGCTGGACACTCAGTATTTATTTTGTACTTTCTGCAGCATCTGGCAGTGTTTGTCACACCTTTGGTTTTGAAGTTGTCACTGCCTTGGCATCATGTCACTAGCTGGCTCTCCTCCTACCTCTTTTCTGCCTCTCTGTTATTTTCACTGCTCCTTGTGTGCCCCTCACCTCCTGACAACTCCTTACACACTGCTGTCTCCTGGAGTTAGTTTCTCTTGTCCTCCCCATGGGCGTGTACATGCTGACCACCTCAAGATCTATATCTTCACTTCCTGCCTCCCTCCTGAGTTTTATTTATTTATTTATTTATTTGATTGACCTCAAAGAGAGAAGGGGAGGAGAGAGAGAGAGAGAGAGAGAGAGAGAGAGAGAGAGAGAGAGAGAGAGAGAGAGAGAGAGACAGACATTGATATGAGAGAGAAACATCCATCATTCCCTCCAGCACCTGCCCCCACTGGGAATGAAACTCACAATCTGGGTATGTGCCCTGACCAACAATTGAACCCACCACATCTGGTGTACAGGCTGATGCTCCAACCAACTGAGCCACACCGGCCTGGGCCCTCCTGAATTTTATACTTGCTACCTATAGTCCTGTGTAGATGTCCCACACATTTCTTAAACTCCAAAGATCCAGAGCCCTATGGATTTCTTTGTTCTCCCAAACTGCCCCTCCTGTGGAATTTTCCCCAGGAAATTATATCACATTATACCCAGTCAGCCACAGTGCTAGTTTGGGAATCACCCTCGATTCCTCTTTTTCTCTTACTTCCCACCTATAAGTGGCAAAGTCCTGCAGATCGACTTCTACGTATTCCTTCCTCTCTGAGCACATTGCCATTGTCTGTGGCCACGTCCTCACATCCTAGACACTGCAGTCACGGGGAGTAGATCTCCTTGTACCTCACCCATGACATCACCCTGTGTCAGTTCAGTTCCATTTCAGTGGAGGGATGCTTCCCAATTACATACTTGATGAGGTTATCCCTCTGTTTATAACTTTTTGTCCTACAAGTATATAAATATACACATATTTAACATTTATTTTAACTTTTAAAAACATTTCAAATCCACAGGGATTTTGGATTTAATTATTCATATTGCAGTGTTTGCTGTTTAAATTTTGTCACCAATTACTAATTTGCTTTATTCAAAACATGAGGTTCCCTGTCCTATTTGTTTTTCTGAATGGAAGCCCCTTAGCCAAGACAGACAAGGACATCAATTTATTTTGGTGGAGGGAGAATAGGTATGGGGAAGCATTTGCTTTCTTCCTCTCTACCTTCTCTCAACACATGACACACACACACACACACACACACACAATTTTTTTCAGTTCTAGAATTTTTAACTCGGTTCTGTTTTTATAGTTTCCATTTCTCTAATGAAACACTCTATCTGTTTACTCATTAAAACAGCGTTAAAAAATTCTTTGGACATATTTGCCTATATTTATAATAGCTCTTAAAAGTCTTCATGTACTAAATCCAATATCTAGGCTCTAGGCCATCTTGTTTGGTTTCTGTTGTCTTTTTTTTTCAGATTATGATCAATATTTAAAAGATATCTTTGCAGGTCTACTAACATTTGACTGTTTACCAAACATGGTGAATACTATATTATAGAGACTCTGTATTCTGTTATCTTTCTCTGAAGAGGGTTGCTTTTTGCTCTTTGTTCCATTACTAGCTGACCACCTTAAATGTGTGTGGGTCTGGTTTTATGCTCTGTTAGGGCATGTCTGTGGAAATGCCAAGGTGGCTCCCCAGCCCAGCTAATGTGGTAGACTAGACACTCAGCCCCCAAACTCCGCCTTCCTCCTGGATCTGGTCAGGGCTTGATTTTTGTTTGGTTAGGGTGGGTCTGAAGTAGGCCTTTACATTGGTTCCTTATTCTTACAGTGTGATCTTCCTAGTGTCTCAGCTGGATGCTTGTGGGATGTTAATGAGGTTTTTTCAGACATCTCCTAGGGCTGCTTAAATTCTAGTATCTGTTTTCTCTTCTCAAACTCATAGCAGCTGCTTCCTGGTAGTCTGGTTTCATCTCAACTTGCGCAAGTGTAGCCCAGCCTTCAGCTAAGTATTCACAGGGAGCCCACGCAGGCTTCTGGGGCCCCTCTCTGAAGTTTTCTCCTCTAGGCTGCATTACCCCACAGATTCCAGCCCCCTTAGCTCCCCAAAGAATGAACTGTCACTGGGAAATTGTCCCCAGGCCAAGAGCCAGGGCGACACGGGGCTCACCATGTGCATGTCCCTTCTCCCCACAATTACAGTCTTGTACTGACTACTGTGCAGGGCCTGAAAACAGATGCTGTATATATTTTGTTCAGTTCTTTGGTTGTACAGCTTCTGTTGGGAACAACCTGTCTACTTGGGAAACACATATTCATCTTGTAAGTTTCAACATCGTCATTGTGGTCATGATCATCATCATCATCATCATCATCACCAACATCATCACATCTGAGTCCTTACTGTGTCCTAGGAACTGTTCAACATGCATTATATGAATTAATTCATTTAATCCTTTTAATAACCTATGATACAGGTGCTATGATTAACCCTATTTTTGCAAATGTGGAAAACGGGGACGTTAAATCACCTAGTGGCATCACTAGCATGTATTGGAACTGGGATGCAAACTGTCACCTGTCGTCAGAGCTCATGCCTTTTAACTTTTATGCTCTGCATCCTCCTCCCTGCTAGATAAGACCCCTTTTGCCTTCCCTGCACCCTCATGTCACCACTGATTCACTGCCACCACTGTGACACATGGCTGAGAACTTGGCTGATGAATCAAACTTTCAGTGGGTGGAGAGATATTTTTAAAGCTCTGTGTGAGCCCAGCATGCTCCTCACCCAGAGCAGAGGTGCCCTGCATGCAGCCTGGGAAGGGCTGGTGGTGGGCATGGGTCCATATAGAAGGGGGCTGGCTCCCGTGCCGTGCATTCTGAACGGCCCCTCCTCACCTCCACCCATCTGGTCCCTCATATATTTTCCTGTAAAGAAGATTCTCCCCTACCCTTTCCCCTCCCTCCCCCCTTCCCTCCACTTTTGCTGGTTGATTTAAACATCCCAGAGGCATACCCTACTTGCCTTTTTTGAGACACTTCCTTCTACAGCCCTTTTATGGAGGCAGAAACATTACTGTCATAAGAAGAGAAGCTCATAAATCTTATTTAAAGAAGTTGATGGCTCAAAGTTCACTCCTCCAGAGGAGACAATTCAAGGGTAAAACTGCCAGGTATACAGCTCTGCTCCCAAGCCCAGAATTAGCCTTACTATGGGGGTCTTTTATCTCTGTGGGTACTTCCTCTTGGAGGCTTGACCTGCCTTTGAGCCTTGAAAGAGAAGTGCTTTGTGGAGAGTTGTGAAGCTTTGTTAGCAGAGCAGCAAGAGATTTCTCGGATGGTGGCTGCTTCCAAGGGCCCACTCCTTAAAGGGACGTTTGTCTACCTCTTCTTGTAGTTTTCTGCATCTTGTTCTGAGAATGTATTTTGATAGCCACGGCCAAGAAGGAAACCTGAGTACCGTCCCTGCTGCTTTCGTTTTACTCATTTATAATCTATATGCTACCTGTTTCCAAAAGTGATTGAGACATCGTGTGATAAGGAAGAATAATGAACTGCAAAGGCTGTCAGAAGAGGAATAGGAAATAAAGAGCCCACATATAAAGAGGAAGAAAAAATATGACAGCCCTTAAAACTAATACATGTGGGTAAGCATTAAATTTAGCTCCAAGCTTTCAATTGGTTGGGGCGAGATGGTAATATGAATTTCATTATTCCAATGATAGCCTTAATGTGTCCCATTAGAATAATAGTCTTCTCATCTGTATTACAAATAGGTTCCCTTGGCCCATAATAAAAATACCCAATATACAAGCATTTTGTTTTTTTCTTTTAGAGATATTGGTGGCTTTCAACTTTTCTCCCCCTCAAATTTCTGAGGATTTAAAAAAATACCTATTTCCACTAGTAGTAGTGGCTTATGATAGTGGTGATTGTCAATGAAGGACGAGGTGCTAATCTTAGACTCTGCAGATGCAGAGATGAGGGTAGATTGTAGTCTAAAAAGCCTTCCCATCAGGTTTCTAAGTACACTGTGGAATGTTTCTCTGGTTTCTATTCCTTAAGAGCCCTGCTTGAGGTAGTAGGAAGAAGTGATATCTTGTATGAAAGTTTAAGAATCTGCATCTATCATAAAGCATGACCTTGACTTGGGATATTTGAGGAGTAGGAGTTACCAACCATTCATTTCTATCATAAAATAACTTTGAAATTATTCCTGTGGAATCTTTCACTTTCAACAGAAGTGCATCCTAATAGAGCTAAGGTAATTAAGTCCCACAGTGCTTCCCCAGATAACTAAATAAGTTAACCCATTGAGTAGAATTGTTCAGCATTCTCCATCTGGCTGCTGAAGAGAGTTTGCCAAAATTCATTATTTTGATGTTGGCTTCATTGATATTGGGCTGTTTCTCCTGGCGGTAATTGGCCAACAGCAGGTTCAGCTGTTTCCTGGGACTACTCAGGGATGGGATGTTAGCAATATTTTCTAGCAGGAGGGTTCACGGGTCTTTCCTCTTCAGAGTGGTATCCAGGGCATCTCATCTAACCACTGCTCCAAATAATTAAAAAGCGGGTGATGAGCTAGGACATAGACATTTGAAATACAAAATTTCTCTTTCAAGATGGTCATATCTACCTCCTCGAATTCTCAAGCCAGAAGATCACTGAATTTACATTGTATTGCTATATTGCTGTGTAAGAAATTATTCTCAAACTTCCTGGTTTAAAATAAAAACAAAAACAAAACATTTTAATCTCACAGTTTTTGTGGATCAGGAATTCAGGAGTTGTGTAAATGGCTGGTCTGGCCCAAATTCTTTCTAAAGGTTGCACTTAAGACTTTTGTGGAGACTGCAATCATCTGAAGGCTTGACTAAGGCTGGGAAATTCAATTTCAAGTTCACTCAAACGGCTTTTGGTTGGAGGCCTCTGTTCCTCCCAGGAGGGCCTACACAGGACTGCTTGAGTGACTTCATGACTTAGGATTTGGCTTTTCCTAGTATGAATGATCTTTTTATGACCTTGTCTCCGATGTCACAGATTGGACAACAGCAGGTTCAAGTGTGCCACGGCACAGCCCACACTCAAGGTAAGTGGAATTAGGCTCCATCTTTTGAAGGGAGGAGTATCAAAGAAGTAGCATGTGTATTTTAAAAGCACCAAAGACCATACAAATTAGCTTAAAGATAGTTCCTAGCTATTGAATTGAAAGCTAATGAAATGTTATAGAAAGTTTTAACATCATACTTAGAAGTTTTTTCATGCAGTGAAGAAGAGAGGACCAATGATCTCTGCTATAAAAATAGGAATTAAATTTTTCCTATTTATTTATTTTTTACTAAATTTATTGGGCTAACACTGGTTAATTACACTATATAAAGTGTACAACTTTATAATACAAAATCTCTATATTCTATTGTATGCTCACCACCCAAAGCCCAGCCTCCTTCTGTCACCATATATTTGATCTCCTTTGCCCTCTTCATCCTCTCACCAAAGCTTACCTGATCTTGATGGAGTAGAGTCTCTGGAGTCCCTCAGATCACAATTCCTATCTCAGTTGTACTGTTTAGCAGGTACAACAGAGATGGTTAGCTCTTCCCCAATATAACTTTTCCTTAGTAGCAGAAAGTTTAGCTGACAAATAAAGACTATATTTCCCAGTCCCCTTAAGAGCCAGGTCTGGCCATAGAAATTCTGGCCATTAAGATGTAAGCAGACGTGACACTGGGTAGCTTCGCTGCTTCTTTTTTTCTATCCTTTTTCTCCTTACTGGATGGGGATGTTGTCATCTGGCAGCGTGAAGACAAAGAGTCTCATCTTTGGTGACAGAGTGATGAGTTAGAAGGAATCCAGGTCCTGAAGATACCATAGTGGAACAGAGAGAAACTAACTTCTTCTTTTTCTTTTTTTGTCATCTGGACCTAAACCCACCAAATGAGCAGCTGTGTGTCCACAGACAAGAAATCCAACCTCTAAACCTATTTTCCACTATTTAAATTAATGTCTTACTTATAATACTACTTTTAGGAATCTCTTGTTTACTATTTTTAAGAGGAAGTATTATAGAAGATTTGGAATGATGGATCTATAATTTCAAAGCATCAGAGATTGGTCATTTTTCTCATATATATATTGATTGACTATATTTCAAGTTCTTCTGTTGAAATGTGAAAGGAAGACGTTCAGCAGGGCCAGGGGTAGAGCCAGCCGAGAAGGCTGGGTGACAGAGACCCTAGAGGCCTCCAGGAGGACATTAACTTTGGGCGAGTTTGTCCTATTCTTGAGGGTGGGGCTCACATACATCATGTGAGCAAACACAGTGAAGGCATGGGCGCATAGTGACTATTGAGAAATGCTTGTTGAAGAAATGAACGCCAGGTCCTCTAATGAGAGAAGTTTGTCTCAAAATGAGCTGATTGTTCTTGATTATTCATTCTAAAATGGATGGAATTGGCAGTGAAATGTGGTTGATGATACATGGCATTTAGAGCCAGATTACCTACTTTGACACTCCATAAGATTTGGTTTTCTTACCTGTACAATATGAGGGATTATATGCAGAGTGAGTACTATTGTGTATTTGGCATATAGTAAGTACCCAATAAATAATAACTGTGAGTAATAGTAATTGTTGCTATTGTTGTTATGATGATGACAATGATGACTATCATGACAAGACACACCCAAACAGATGTTTATTCCCACCTTGGGGGCAAGTTGGCTCTTTAGAGGAAAAAACAAAACACTAGTCATTATTATGCAACTATCCTGTCAGTACAGGCACACTTCAGAATGTGAGTGTCCCAATAGGAAAGGCCGTACAAAGTGGAAGTATCTGCATACCCCACAGTGATTCTCTGTGTCTTAGCTCTAAGCTCGTAAGAACACCTTTCTGTCCAGCCGGAGTGGCTCAGTTGGATGGAGTGTTGTCCTGTGCACTGTAAGGTTGCTGATTCAATTCCTGGTCAGGATACATACCTGGGTTGTAGGTTTGATTCTTAGTTGGAGTGAGAACAGAAGGCAACTGATCAATATTTCTCTCTCTCTCTCTCTCTCTCTCTCTCTCTCTCTCTCTCCATTTGATATTTATGACATTATTCACGGGCCAAACAATGATCAACTTAAAAAGTAGCCTGCCATATTTGATCAAACATTTAGTTACCTCACCCCTAATGTCTTGGCAGGACCAGACCAAGTGACTTCAGGGGCCTTATATGGCCCTCGGGCTGGACGTTCCCCACCCCTGCTCTAAGACCTGGGCTTTGATGTGGGAACATCTGTCCCTGTCGGAGATTCAGAACTTCCAGGTGCTCACCAGGATGCTCACAAGGATCAGGAGTGAACATGATCATAATGTCCTTTAAAGAAAAAACCTGATGTAACCCACAATACTTATTCCATGGGTTGAAGGAAAGGAAGATGGGAGGGGTGTAGGGTGGGGTGATACCACAGTTGGATGACCAGACTCACTCCCCTTCAGAAGGGAACATTGTCAGCTCTTCGAGTTCAACACACTGGAAGGAAGTGTTCCCTTCCTTTCTCTCTGAAGTGGGAGGTTGTGTTGGAATAGTGTCAGTTTCTGGAAATGGAAGAGCCCAACCATCGGTTTGTCTGGATGTAGCTTCCGCAGACATTAGCATCCCTGCTTCCTGTTGTTCCTTTTCCCAGCTTCTCCCCACTCAGGGTTCCCCTTACCTTGGTTGGTTAAAATTCTAGGTCATTTTTTGTCTTAATGTTTCTTCAAAACTCTAAACATGGACTTCAATATTAATTATTTGTCACACTAAGGTTTTATAGTCATATGAGAAAACTGTCCCATTTTCCCCCTGAACCTGCTAACATAAATGGCCCAGGACAGGAAGTACGGGGTTCTCACCATTTGCATGCTCAGGTGTAGGAATGGTTGCCAGGCTGGTGCCAGGTGTCTGTGCTTTGCAGGTACTTATTTCTCTGCTGATATCCAGTGAGATGAGCCTCGGGATATGTAGCTCACCGCAACCATCTGGGTTGCAATCCAACGTCTCTGCCTGCTTGCATTGTACGGAGGACAGTCCTCAAATTCTTGGTCTGGTGCTCCCAAGCTTTTGTGGGAGACTTTAGAGAGCTTAGTCTCTCTGCCATCTGGTACTGAGGTAGGGGAAGTGGGGAAGGAGAGTCGTAGGGACACACCTGAGAACTGTGCTTCCTATACCTCCATGGTGCCTCTCCTCAGAAGGCTGTGTGCAGTTTCTCAGCCATCACCTTTTGGGACTGAAAAAACTTCTGAGACTTTAAGGTGAATGACTGATCATAATTTTATGCTAATCTCTTTAAGAACCCTTCAGAGGTGCCATCTATTTCTGGGAAAAGTGCCTTGAGCTTCCTGCTGAATTCTCTTCCAGATTTTGAGGACCTTGAATATGCAAATTAAGAAACGTGTTTGAAATTTTGAATCCCCAGAGACAGGTAGTCAGTCTAGAAGACAGGCTTCTGAAGAGCTATGAAGTTGATAAAGGTCAAGCCAAAGAATGTGCCAAGTCAGGGGCTTTGAACCTGAGGTCTGTGTTTCTCCTGGAATTTCTGAATATTTTATGTGTTTATGAGTAGTGCTTTTTTCTGTGCCTTTGTCAGATTCTTAGAGGTTCAACAAAAGGGTAATACCAATTACTAACCTGCACCTATGCACATCACTACATAAAGGATTTGCTTTGTTTGGGAAGACAGGACTAGGAGTGTTGTTCCATGCTAGTGAGGTCCTACTAGAGCAGCGATGGCGAACCTTTTGAGCTCGGTGTGTCAGCATTTTGAAAAACCCTAACTTAACTCTGGTGCCGTGTCACATACAGAAATTTTTTGATATTTGCCACCATAGTAAAACAAAGACTTATATTTTTGATATTTATTTTATATATTTAAATGCCATTTAACAAAGAAAAATCAACCAAAAAAATGAGTTCGCGTGCCACCTCTGACACGCGTGTCATAGGTTCGCCATCACTGGTCTAGACTGTGCAAAGATTGCATCGGTTGTGGTGTGGAGAAGGGATTTGAGGGCAGTGGATCTAGAGGCTGGGACACCACCAAGAGCCCATTGTCATAGTCAGGGGAGAAATGGTGAGGGCCTAACCTTAGCAAGTGGCCTAAACTGGCAGAGAAGTGGGCTTGGGAAGTTAAAAATGCAGACACTTGGCCATGTTTATGTTGTCCAGTTCAATGCCTGCATTAACTCTGGGCGGCCTTATTGTCCCCATTACACAGATGAGGGAAATTAGTGTGAAAGTATGATGTTACTCGCCTGAGGTCACACAACTGATAATTGATAGATGAGATTCATGCTCAGCTTTCTCGGACACCAGGGTCCATGCCCTTCATTAATAGCCATGGTATACTGTCTCCACCACAGCAGATCTTGATGTATGGATGTGGGGTGGGTGAGGAAGAAGAGGAGTTGGGTGCACAGCTACCTTATTAGATAATTAGTTCAGTGAAGGTGGTGCCTGTCGCTGAGACCAGGGACCCAGGAATTGGAACAGGGTAGGAAGAAGGTGATGAGAACCAAAGGTCATCCCACTGGAGGTGACCAGTTGGCCCTTGGACATTGAATTCTGAGACTCCAAGGATTTAGCCAGGAGATAATGATTTTGGAATCTTCATGATATTGATGTGATAGATAAAAGAAAGAGGACCACAGACCAAACCCCGAGGCCCAGCAGGCATTCATTCCTTCGAGCTCAGATGGTCACTGGTGATGGGGTTTGAGAGGCACCACTTCTCCAGCTAAGCTTCTTCATATCCTTTAGCTGTGCTTCATATGCCACATATACTCCCCTAGTTATCATATTCTCAAAGCCAAAATCCACTTTCAGAAGGAAAAACTCTGCATTAAAAAAATAGGTCACCTAGTTGTGCCCAATCAATTTCTGTTGATTGACAGGGCCTCTCTCTTTCAAGCTTAGTTTGAGTCAGAAACTTGCCTAAACTCATTGGCTATGTTAGATTTTCAAAGTTCACTCCAGTTCTCGACCACGAAAATCTCTTTTAAGGGTATCATAGAAATACACTGTCCTTTACTCTGCTAAATAGACCTACAAAGAGAAGGTTGCTTCACAGGTTACTTGCCTATAATTAGGACGGCCCCAGGCAACCACCTGGCCAAGGAGGAGGAGCTGGGCTTCTTGCCTGCAGTGGGGAATTCCAGGAATTCTGGAGTTACACTGAACGTGATTCAAGTCCTGGATCTGTCATTTGCCACCTCCTTGCCTTTGGGCAAGTTTTAAGCACACATACATATCTCAGTGTCCTCATCTACAAGATGGGGTGTATAAAACCCCCCTCCTAGGAAAGGCATGTGGCATGCTGCCTTGCACGTGGCAGAGTGCTCTGTAGGGCTAAGTGTTAGTATTACTGCTTGGCAGGCCAGGGGGAAGGATATGAATAGAGGGAAGTACTGAATTTCTTTTTTCTTTCTCCTGACTGGCCAATTAAAAAGTAGTTGATTGAACCAAACTGGAAAGTGGGAAACATCCATTTCCTTTAAAGTGAAAGAACAAAACTAAGTCTTATTAGTGAATCTGGAATTTGGTCACTTTTTTTTCATTATCTTCAGGTGTGTGTGTGTGTGTGTGTGTAGGGGGCAGAGGTGTGGAGAGCCCTGATTCTGGCCTTGCCCATGAGCCTTCTCTATGGAACCTTTGGAGGTCCTCAGACCACAGGGGCAAAGGCCATCATGGTTGTATACATTTAAAATTCAACAACATTTTGCTGATGTTATTGGGCTGGGCATGCATGGATATCAGGGGAGAGGGATCCACATTTTGTATTTATTTTGTGCCAAGTATTCTCCTCCTCCTTCTTCTTCCTTGTCCTCATCACCTTACAGAGTGATGCTCCTCGCTTACCCACTCTCGTTTTCACCTTTCCTTTCTTTGACCCTCAGAAACATGCTGGTCCTGCTCCAGGAGAGAGGTGGGATGGGTAGGAGTCCTGGAGAGGAGGGTAAGATCCAGGGCTAAAGGGCCCAAGGTGTATTTCCTCATCTTCTAAGTGTGATCAGGGCCAGTTTTCCTGTGACAAAGGTGAGAATTATTCAAGATGGAATGTCTTTCTTGAAGTATGGAGCCAATAAAGCCTGCCATCTAATACGACACTACTGGTGTCCTCACACGCTGTTTAGCAAATCTCTCTTTAAAGGATATTTAAGTGAACTAAGACGTGCAGATAGGAGCTAATGGCTTCAGGTTGGCTTGTAGCACATATCACCATATCACCACTGTGAGCTCAGAAGAGAGGCTGTTCCCTCTGCAAACAAACAAACAACCTACAGACAGGAAGTGTTTTCCTCTGAGCTTCTGATGACAGTTTTTGATTATAATATGTTTTTTGGTTCTAAAGCATTGCCCACTCACAGCAAAACACATTTGTCTTCATAGAGAAAGTGACTCAGTGTGTGTGAGCTTGAGGTGGTTATGCGTTACTCGGGGAGGGTGATGAGTGGGGTCGGCAGACAACAGACCCAGGAGAGGGGACTCATACATCACGTTGGACCTTCATGGCTTCAATAAATTACCAGGCAGAGACAAATCAAGTACACTCTCCCAAATTTGATCCAGTCCTGAGCCAGTTCTAAGAAAACACACACACACACACACACACACACACACACACACACACACACACACACACACAAAAGAAGGGTATGTGTAAAGAAGACAGCTATAAAATTGTCCTCTGCCAGGCTAAGGAAACCCAGTAAGAAACACCTCTTAGTGAGATTCTGCAGTGCACGGGCAAGAAAGACAGCAAGCTTCCTGTGTGTTGCTGCCAGGCACTGTGGTTCAGTGGGTGGGGCCTCAAAGAGGAGCAGAAATCGAGCCTCAAATCGTTTCCAAGCAAAATGAGGGTCATTATCTGGGAGTCACATCTTGCCTCACAGAAGAAAGTTGTGAGAACTAAGCTACCAGTTACATGCAACTAATACGTGAGAAATTGTAACTGGAGTTGTTAAAATACATTTTTAAAAATAGATTAAAAGTTGCATTCATTCTGCAAGTATTCATTGCATCCTGCAATATCCAAGCGCTAGGTTCAGATACTGAAAGTCAAAATGATCCACCAGACACGGATCCTGCCCTTAAGGGCCCACCTGAGAAACTGATTTTGGGTAGAGCTGGGTGGATGAGACGTGACTCTCATGCTTTGCAGGGCCCATTGACTTTCTCTGAGCTTTGTTTTACTTGTAAAAAAATAAGAGAGTCATGTTGACCTCGGAGGTTATTGTCTTTTTAAATATGAAAGGCATAATATCATTCCCTAATTTCTTCATTCACTCCGTAAGTATCTGTTGAGTGCCTGTGATATTTCAGAGCTCCAGGATTCAGCACTGAACAAATCAGAAGAATTCGGTGCCCTCATGGAACTTCCAGGCTTGTGGTGGGAGAAAAGTATATTATTTGAAGAAAACTTATAAAAGAAGCAGGAAAGGGGAATAGGGAGTGTCAGGTAGAGGGGAGGCTATTGTATTAATCTAGATGAGAGATGACGGTGACCAGGGACCAGATGGTGGCCATGGAGGTAGGGAGGAGTTGTTGGATTCTGGATCTATTTTGCAGGTGGATTTAATGAGGTTTGCTGATGAAGTGGCTGTGGAGTATGAGAGAGAGAGAGGAGTCAGGGATGACCTAAAGATTTTTGCCTGATCAAGTAGAAGAATGGAGAGGAGATTCATTAGGGTGGGGTTGGGGTGGGGGCACTCAGGTGCTCAGTATTGGATGTGTTAACTCTGAGATTCTTATTAGTTTATTCAGGTGAAGATTTTGAATAGGCTATTGGATAATCACATCTAGAGAACAGGGGAAAATTGGGGCTTATATAGGTAAAATGTCTTGTGTGGTGTGTGGCAAAGGTGGGTACTGAATAAATTATAAATTCAAATTAACTTTTAAATTCAACTTTTTATTGTAAGACAACTGAGAGTTACATGCAGTTATGAGAAATAAAACAGAAAGGTCTGCTATATCCTTTACCCACTTTCCCGCAGTGGTGACATCTTGCAAACCTATAGACAATGTCACAACCAGGATGTTGACCCTGATGCAGTCCACATGCAGAAAATCTCCATCATCACAATTAATCCACACGAATTTAACTCATTCAATGCTAAAGAACACAACATGAAATAAACTAGGAGTTCAGAGGAAGGAGCGATCATGCCCTGGAATATGGATAGTGTGATTGGTCAGAGAAGGCTTCTAGCAGAGGAAGGCACTTGAGTTGGGCCTTGAAGGATGGGAAGGATTGCGATCTATGACAGAAAGGGCAAACTGGAAGAGATCTGGGGATGGGAACGTTGAGTGTGTGCTGGGCCTTGGAGGCTATTGGGGGTGTCCCTTTCTTTCTTTCTGATAACCAGTGTGGAGGGTGAGAGATGGGTACATCAGAAAGCAGGGTGGAAAGGTTAGTTAGGTGCAGGGGGCCGAGGGGGCCAGGTCAAGAGGTGGGACTTCAGTGGGCAGGCAGTCAGAGGAACTGAGCTTGGAAGTGGTGTAAGCCAAGCTCTAGGATGGTTGGTTTGGTCCCTATGTCTGAGTGTGCTGGAGCAGAGGGGATTGTGGGGGGACCAGAGAGGGCTAAAGGAAATCGAGGCCCTTTCATTAGAGAGGAAGGAAGAACACCCCAAGGACGACTCTATTCAATGTATGAGTGGTTTAGAGCGCAGGCTCAGGAGCCCCACTGTATGCTTTGCATTCCTCTCATTCAGCTCTCGTGACTGCTCCCCCAGGTCCTTGCTGTTACGATTCTCATTTCTAGCTGAAGACATGAAGGTTCAGAGAGGTTAAGTGTCTGTCTCAAGGTCACACAGCGATTGAGATAAAAGGTTACAGACCCAGGCTGTCTGACTCCCGAGCCCCCAGTTTTAACTGCTAATGGTTCAGCCCCTCATAATCATATTATTCAGATGATAGGATCATTTTAAGGAGAGGAGCCAGTGCATAGAAAAAACCTGAATGCATCTAGATAGAATGTTTTAGTTTAGTTAAGTTTAGGGAGTGTGACTGAGAGAGAGCGGAAGGGAGCTGGAGGGGAGTAAGAAACATTTGGAATGAGAACTATAGGGAATCTTGGAGAAGAGTCTAAGTTAAAGGAAAGATCTTAGCAGGATCAATCCAGGGTCTTTGAAGGTTTATTTTATTGTTGAAGATTCTGTGGATGGATTTGATGGCTACTGGAGGGAAAAGTGCACCCTCTGGACTAGTTCTGCCTCTACCCACAAGTAAGCATGTGACTTTGGGGAGGTTCTCGACTTCCTGGAGCTCTGATTTCTTGATGTGACAAAGGAGCTGGAGTGCCTGGTGTCCTCTCTACAGTTTTGGGATGATGGTTTTGTGGGATGCACACGGGCAAGTGTCTGGTGCTTTGCATAGGAGGATGGTGCCTCTGTGGCTTGCAGCTGGTTTTGCGGGGCTGGTGAGTCCCTTCGATTTCCCGCCGCAGGGACCCTGAACCAGGCAGTGGTGGCCTGAGCCTGTCCCCACTCAGGAGGAGACACTGGGCAGTGATGAATCTGTATGTCATGTCTAAGCAGGTCAGTGGGAACTATTTGAGCACATAGTACTATTTGTACTTTTGAGCACACACTATGGTTCTTCAATGTTTCTTTAGTGAAGGAATCTGTGATCTGTGATCAATAATGTACGTGCTTTTTCATTATTTTGTCTAGCTTTCCTTTTATCTTCTTGATTACAATTTTTAATTTTTGCCTTTCTGTTATATTTTGGAACACCTTAAAACTTAAAACATCCTTTTGAAAATATTTCCCTCAGCAAAAAAAATGTATTCTATTATAGACTATCCTGATTCTCAAAATGTGATTGTGATTATATTTTTGAAAAAGATTCAGGTAGAAATTGAATGGATGTTATGGTGGGCTGAAAAATGTCCCTCCCAAAAAGTCCCCCCAGAGCTGTCCATGTCCCAGGCCCAGGCACCTGTGAATAGATTACTTGTCAAAAGGTACATTGCAGCTGTGATCACATTAGGGATTGTGAGATGAGGAGATTCCCCTGGATTATCTGGGTGGGAACAGTGTAGCCATAAGGATCCTTATAAGAGGGAGGCAGGAGGGTCAGAGTCACTAAGTGATGTGAAGATGGAAGCAGAGAGAGAAAGATTGGAAGATGCTGTTGCTGGCCTTGAAAATGGAGGCAGGGGTCACAAACCAAGGAATGTGGGTGGCCTCCAGAAGCTAGAAAAGATGAAGAAATAGGGAATACATTTGTGTTGTTTTAAGCCACTAAACAGTAGCCGCAGGGAACTAATACAGATGTCCAGTGGGACACTAAGTGGCCACATCTGTATAGGGGACATGATAATTATAATGTATCTTTCATAAGAAAATGGTCTGTTGAAACCCCTGCCAGTTCCAGGACTCATGATTCTTGCTCGTATGTTCATAAAACACCTCATCTTAATAAGAAGATCTGGAATCGCTTTTGGCAGATCGCAGGAAGCTGTGGGATTGGGGTTGGGAGAAGGACCTGTGGGCAGGAAAGACATGAGAAGAATTTAGGTACATCTTATGTCTGAGTGACATTTTATAGTGACAAAAATGTGCAGAAGGCATAATGATATGAACATTGCTGCAAGGACTGGGAAACTTTGTGGGCAGCTGCATTCCTTTGCCATTTGTTGCTGATGGAACAGGAAAAAAAATGTAGAAACAGTGACTCTCAGAATGCTTGTGTATACTTCCTGTTGAAAGAAGAATCGAGCTTCTAAGTTTTATGAGGTGCCCAGCGTAGCAAAGACCTGAGCCGTGGATTTGTGTAGACCTGGGTGAGCTCCCAGCTTTGCCTCTTGCTTACTGTGTGACATCTGACAAGTTACTTTGGCTCTCTGATCTTGTTTTGCGATGGGGGAAGGTGATGATGAGGCAGGATTACGGCACTTTTCATTTCCCTCGTGTGAGAAGCAGGAGGCCGGCGAAGTGTCATTTCCATTGCTCTGTCCCATGACAAGGGTGAAGCACTGAGGAGCTGGGGCTCGCGTGAAAGGCAGAGTCAGAGGGTTTGGTAGAATTTAATGAATTGGAAGAGTTTTCTCTCTCTTCAAAGTAAGTGCTGGGTTACAAAGTTATTGCTGGGTATGGAGCTGAGAAAGGCAATGATCATTCTCTCTGTCAAGGGATATACAGAAAAACCACATTTTTCTATCTCC
Organism: Myotis brandtii; assembly: GCF_000412655.1. Taxonomy (NCBI): domain Eukaryota; kingdom Metazoa; phylum Chordata; class Mammalia; order Chiroptera; family Vespertilionidae; genus Myotis; species Myotis brandtii. The sequence continues at coordinate 5,383,348 of NW_005363938.1, forward strand.
AAGCTGCTTATATTTTCTCATCTGGGCAGCCCTTTCTGCCCATTTTTCCGTCTGCTGGCATCCTACTCCACCCTTGTCTCTTCCAGTCGCCACCTTATCTATGAAACGTCTAAAACCCACCCCAGCTGTGCAGAATCCACTCTCTGTGTTCTGACTGGGCTTATTCCTCACTTCTATCACAACAACAGATTGTAGAGCTTTATTTTATTTTTTTCCTTTTGTATGTCTTCGTTTCTCTGCTAGATTGTATCCTGGAGCCAGGAACTCATTTGTTTTTGAATCCCTTGTAGTGTTTACAACAAGAGCCTTGCACACTGTAGGGACTTTACACTAGTACATTGCAGGGACTTGTTGAATTGCTTTGAATTGAAATATTTGAAATCAACTCCCAGAATTCGGAAAGAATCACATTTTGAGAGATCTTTGCCCTATCATTTTATTAGACTCTAGTAAACAGTTATTGAGAATCGACCATATGTTAGGCACTGGGAATGCAGTGAGATTTCTTTAAAAAAATGTAACTTAGGTTTTCTTCTGGAGCTCCATAAAGGTGCAGACCATCTCTTGCACCATGTATGTCTCTAGTCCTGAGCGAGGAGATTTAACTTTCACAATGGCCTGACTCAGTTCAAGGAGGCAGGTAATTCAGGATGGACTCCTCAGCATTTCCTGAGAAGGTCATTGTGTAGTACATAGAGATGGAACAATGGGCACTCACAGTGACAGTGGGTGGGCCAGCAAATAAAGGGTAAAGAGAAGGAAGAGAAGCATGTAGTATATTCTAGAAATATTTCCATTCAAATTTATTAAATAGAAATTATCTCTGGACCTTGGTTTCATTTATTTGAATTGTTTATGAATAAGTGAAACCTGACATTTTCAAATTCACCACTAGAGTGGATTTTATTTTCTCAACAGTGTATAAAAATTTATGAATTTGTCCCTCTTACTCCCAAAGGTTAAAAATACATTTAAGATTTTAAACTCAAACATAGAATTACCATATGATCCAGCATTCCACTTCTGGGAATAAACCCAAAAGAACTGAAAGCAGGGACTTAAACAGCTATCTGTATACTCATGTTCATGGCAGCATTATTCACAATAGCCAGGAGGTAGAAACAACCCTGAGTCCACTGACAGATGAGTGGATAAGCACCATGTGGTGTATACATACAGTGGGACATCATTCAGCCTTAAGAAGGAAAGAAATTCTGACACATGCTACAACATGGATAAATCTTAAAGATGTTATGCTCAATAAAATAATATAGTCACAGAGTACAAACACTGTATGATTACGCTTATATGAGGTACCTAGAGTCATCAAATTCACAGAGACAGAAGGTAAAATGGTGGTTGCCAGGAGCTGAGAGGAATGGAATAGGCTGTTATTTTTTAACTAGAGGCCTGGTGCACAGGTTTGTGCACGGTGGGGTTCCTCGGCGTAGCCTGCAGGGATCGGGTCAAAACCAGCAGTCCAATGCCCCCTGCTGCTCCTGCCTGCCACTCCTGCTCATCCCAGCGCCGCTGTGCCTGCCACGGCCACTCGGTAGGCTTGCAGCCGCTCCGCTACAGTCTCAGGGCTGCGGCAGCTAGCCGTGAGCCCTGCTTCTGGTGCTTGATGGTCAGCTGAGCGGCGCTCCCGCTGTGGGAACACACTGACCACCAGGAGGTCAGCTCCTGTGTTGAGCGTCTGCCCCCTGGTGGTCAGTGCATGTCATAGCCACTGGTCGACTGGTTGTTTGGTTGTTTGGTCGTTCGGTCACTGAGGCTTTTATACATATAGATGGGGACAGGGTTTCGGTTTGGGATAAATGTGCAGGATGCAGATGGTGGTGATGTTGGCACAACCATGTGAATGTACTTTAATGCACTGAACTGTATGCTTAAACATGCTGGCCTGTGCTTTTCAGATAGCACGTGCTGCCTTCATTTGTAGAGAAAGCATGTCTGAGTCCCAGTTGCTGTCATTTTAGACATGAAGGTGTGTCGGGTTAGATGTCTTGGAACCTTCCTTGGTATGTGAGGGAGACACAGAATGGTGCTCTTGTCTATCTTGACTTGTAAAAAATTATCAAAAACAGAACAAAACAAAAACACCAAATGCCTGCTCATGGCTGGTACATAACTGGTGTCCAGTAACTGCCTGTTGAATGGGTGGGTGCTATACATTTTGGAGGGCTGACTATAAAGTAATGTGAGTGATTCCCATGCAAGCCTACTATTCCAATCAGCAAACGTTAACTGAGAATCGACTGTATGCCAGAGAGTGTAGTTAATGCCAGGTCTGAGTTGAAGGGGTTAAAACATAGTTTAACTCCACAGGAGGCTGGTAGGACCACTCAGGAAACGTTCCCTGGGGGGGGGGGCGGCTATAACTTTGCTGGGTTTTAAAGAATCAGGTGTTTGTTAGTGTGAACAGGCCAAGGAAAAGGACATCCCAGGCAGAGGGAACAGCAGGGGCAAAGGCTCGGAGGCAGGATGCACTTGATGGGCACAACTCACTCTGAAACATAGTTCAGTCCAGTAGGACCCTGAGAATTTTCTCCAAGAAAGCTGCCCCTGCTCCATGAATGACTAGATCTCTTTTTTTGGGAGCTGACTGCAAGCCCTTGTGACATCCTTGGGAATATATATACTCACTGGTGACAGATCTCTCTCTTTAGAAAGTGAGTGTAGCTTTAGCGTCAGCTAATGGCTGTTTAGAGTCCAGTCGTGTGGACCAATTGACTGACAGCCTGGCAGTACTGCCTGTGTGATTACGCAGCCACCAGGTGGGTGTGTGTTCCTTGGACCCTGGTTTTCAAGGACATTCTGAAGAAGGCTCCCCCAAGTGTTTTGAGCAACAGTAGGACTAGTAGGTCTTGTGTGGCCTCCCGAGGTGAAGCCCCTGCTCACCGGAGAGTCTGTGACCCTCTCCAAGATTACTTAGCCATGTACGCAACAAAATGAGCTGGTTGTAAGAGTGTCGTCCACATTTAAACTTGAAATAGATTTGAGTGCAATAGTGTGGCTCAGGCAGAGCCCAGACTTGGAAAAGAAAGCACTAAGGGCTGTCACTCGAGCTTGATTTTGCATTTCCCTGTGTCTCCGGGTCTGCAGTTTCCAAGGCTGGCCTACTGTTGGTAAGCGAGGCGCTTGGAGGGTTGTTCTGTTGGTTTTAATACAGGGGAGGGCGGTGCTCTAAGCTGCACACCCTGGCTGCTCCTGATCCTGCTGGTGTAGGGGCACATTTGGGAGCGAGCTGGCAGGGGCTGATCATGCTGAATCATCAGGCAAGCCAGGTTTTTGATTTTTTGGTAGAATTATTAGCCTACTGAGCCAACTGACTTACGGACCCACTTACGTTGGGGATTTAGAAAATGAACACATTGGAAAAGTGAAACCTGGAGACTTTAGATTTTGCTGTTTTCATATAAAATATAGCAGTACACGAAGTTTTTACTGTAGGTTGATGTTACTATGTTACTACTGTGTAGGATTACTACATGCAGGATATGGGTGGTGGACAACCCATGAATAAATCTAAATGCTACTTGAGTATTTTGACTCTGAGCATTTTGTTCTTATTTTGGCTGTATAAACCAATCAAGTATTCATTAAGCACTTAATAGAAATACCAAATCTTAACGAGCCCTTACTGTACGTAATAGGCATCTTGTGTATAACAACCCTTCAAAGTTGGTACAGCCATGAACCATTTTTAAAGATTAGGTGATTTTTCTCGGATTTAGCCTCTAGTAAGGAAGGGGTGGGGCCACAATGCAGTATCCAGTCGTTTGGACTCTGGGGCTTGGTCTGAATCAGGACCCTATCCTGCCTTTGTGCTTGTTAGTCACCTTGCAGGTGGTGTGAGTACAGGTGTGTGAGGATGAGGCAGAGGGTGGGCAAGGCTCAAAGAGAGAGGTGATCATAACTTGACCTTCCAAGACTGTATGGTCAAGTTGGGGAGACACGGCAGAGACTTGATTGACATTGAATAATAACAGGAGACAACAGGATGAGAGATGTGTTGGAGTCCAGGGTTGGGGGACCTGAGAGCTTTCCCTCTTGTTTAGAACTGTGCCAGGTCCCCTGAGAGGTGCTCGAGCACATTTGCAGTCTACCTAATGAGGGCTGCTTAGCATCCTTCTGCAGAGCACGATGCGTGGGGCTCTTTCCGGTGGGCCCAGGAAGGGTTTCGTTTGCAAGCCTGTCTGTGCAGCTGTTAAATAATTTTTGCACCATGGAGATATTTCTTTAACGGTTGTCTCCAAAATGGATTTCTGTAAAGCAAACTCTTTTAAAAATGCATGAAGGGAGGTCAGTATTTAAAGAAATTTTATAAGGCATGTTCACAATCGGTTTTATAAGTTTTTATCTATTGTGGTTCTTTAAAGCAAGCTTTAACCAATATGTTGGGAAACTGAAGTATTGTTTCTCCTTCATTCCTCTTCGCCACCCATCACTGAGCTCTCATTGGATTTCTCCTGAGACCCAGGATCTGGGGTGTGCCCAAGCTTCCATTAGAGATGGTCTCTGTCCTCAAGAAGTTGGGAAAATAAGACAAACAGTCTATAAGTAACACTGGATGCAGCAGTTCAGGATTTATGACAAGGCCACCCTGACCATTGGCCTCAGGTATATTAGACCTTGGGATAGATACATGGCTGGCTGGAGGTATGGTTTTATTGTGGCTGGGCTCTCAGGGAAGTCTCTTTTCTTCTCATGTTGACATCTAAAGCTCTGCTTTTCCCTGCTCTCTGTAAGGCTCAGCAGTCCATCTATACTTTTAACAAAGACTGAGGCTGTCCAAGGTAAGCTCTTCTCAACGTTACTTTTTCCTTGCAAATTTCGCTATATCCCTTTTTATTGTCACGTGTCTTCACTTCTGTCTCTTGAAAGGAAATGTTTCTTCTCTTTGTTAACACCACCTCTTTCTCTCCCCTCAAATCCTTAACTTTCTATCCCCCAATCTTAATCTGTCATTCCCCCCTCTTCTCTTCCCCAAGCATGTCCGCATGTCCAGGAGCCCTTGACTGTAAGAAATGCTTTTCTTTCACTCTGTTCTCTGATCAAGCGCTACCATTTAATCCCTCCCCTTCCCCTCTCTGTGTTGCTTAAGAATGTGTCTCTTCTTTCTTCACACTCCTAATGTAGCTCTCCCTATGCGTCTGACTCCTACCATGACTACGGTGTTGAATTAGCCCCTGGAGGCTCACATGTGACCTCCTTTAGACCCTCTTCTCCTTTGGCTTGGACTCTGCCTCCTGACTTGCTTCTTCTCCTTCCTCCACACCTACATGTGTCCATTACTCAAAACATCTCCTTCACGCCCTTCCCTGCTGTGCTGCTATTTTCTTCTGGGACCTCAGTCACTTTTGGCTTTCACCTCTGCACTCTTGTGTCCCAAAATGGTATCCACAAGCCCGACTGCACTCCTAGGCATTTGACCCAGGTTGTAAACTCCTTGATTCCTCCACTGAGCCAATCCATGTCCCCACCTCCTCTTAGCATCCCTGGCCCTCCTGCTGCAGCCAGCTCTCCCAGCCCCTGGGGATTGCATCACTGTGCTACCTTGAGCCAGCCTTATTGTTCTCTTTGACTCTCTCCTTTGGCCCCACCCTTCAGGAGATTGTCAGATCATGCATGTTCATTCACTCACGAGTCCAGCACACATCAGTTCCTCCACACACCCTTCCCCGCTGGTCCAGCTCCTCACCAGTTCACCGCCCTGGTCCACAGGAACAGCATCTGCCTGGCCACCTTGCATCTTACACACAGCCCCAAACCTCATCTCACAAAAATGTACCTCCAGTTTATCACTCCTAGATCTGCTCTTACCCTGTCAGTCAAGCTTTCTGAAACATGGTACCTGTATTAGTTTTTTTATTGTTGTGTACCCTAATACGACAAACTTTAGTAGCTTATACAATACAAAATTATTGTCTTATAATTCTTGAGGTCAGAAGTTCAAAATGGATTTTAATGGGTTAAAACTGAGGTATCAATAGGTCTGTGTTCCTTCTGGAAGTGCTGGGAGAGAATGTTTCCTTGCCTTTTCCAGCTTCTAGAGCAGTGATGGCGAACCTATGACACGCGTGTCAGAGGTGACACGCGAACTCATTTTTTGGGTTGATTTTTCTTTGTTAAATGGCATTTAAATATATAAAATAAATATCAAAAATATAAGTCTTTGTTTTACTATGGTTGCAAATATCAAAAAATTTCTATATGTGACACGGCACCAGAGTTAAGTTAGGGTTTTTCAAAATGCTGACACGCCAAGCTCAAAAGGTTTGCCATCACTGCTCTAGAGGCTGCCTGCATTCCTTGGCTTGTGGCCCCTTCCTCTACCTTTAAATCTATCAGCATAGCATCCTCCAGCCTTCTCTCTCTCTCTGACTCTCCTACCTCCCTTTTCCATCTTTTAGGGACCCTTGTGATTACATTGGACCTACTCAGATAATTCAGGATAATATCCCCCTCTCCTGATCCATAACTTAATCTCATCTGCAAAGTCCCCTTGCTATGTAAGATGACATATTCACAAGTTCTGGAGATTAGGATGTGAACATCTTTGGGAGTCATTTTTCTACCTATGACAGCACCCAGGATTTCTTCCACGTGATTTTTCTCTTTCCAAAATTGTATCTTTTGTGCTGGGCAAACAACTACAACAACAACTATAAAACAATAAAAATAGCAGCCAGTACTTACAGGGTGCTTAGCATGCTAAGCACCTTCTATGCATAACATCATTTAAACCTCACAAGTATTGTATAACATCAGTTTTTATTGACCTAAGTTACAGATGTGGAAACTGAGGCCCAGATAGGTAATTTCTCCCAAGGCTGTGTACTAATATGCTGTGGATTGAGGTATAATTTACCTGTTTTAAGTGTACAGTTCAATGCTTTGTCATTTATTTAGAGTTGTGCATACATCTCCACTCTCCAGTTTCAGAACACATCTGTCATCCCAGAAAGATCCTTAGTTGAAATGTCTGGCTTCCCTACTGGACTGAGAGCTACAGTGCCAGGAGTAGCTCTCAGTCCAGTAGGGAAGCCAGACATTTCAACTAGTGATTATTTAATGGGCTAAGCTCAGGAATAATTATTTCTGTGTCTTATAGAGCACAGAGGGCAGGGATGTTGCGGGGAGGGAAAGCTGTCTAGTCCCAAGACACACTGCTTTGCCTTTGGCCCATCTACCATGGACCATGGGCATCTCATTAACCTGAGCCTAACCCTGATCAGGCTGCTGCCTTGACACAAGTTCCCGCAAGGAGGGAAGGCAGGACTGATTGCACTCCCTGCAGGGGTTCAGTGGTCCAAAACCTGTTCTGAACTGTGCTGGTTTGCTGTGACCCTGAAATCTGATACTGGAGGGGCTCAGCAGACATGAGACCAGGGGTCATGGAGTGCAGAGCCCCTCAGAAGAGGGCATGGGTGGCTCCTGGGACATAACATTGCCTGGCTGACCGAGGACCCAGCCTGAGGCCCACAGTGTAACCTGGCGGAAGCTGCCCGGTGTCTCCGTGTCTCCGTGTCTCACCCTCATAATGGTACAAGAGCCTTTTCTGCCTGCTCTCTTGTTCCTGTGGACCGTGTGGTTGGTGATGATAGCTTTCATCCTGCCCATTGAGCCTTGAAAACACTCAGGTGATGGAGTGTGACCTTGGATGACATGTCTGAGGGGGAATCCCAATAATGTCAAGGGTTGAAGCTGGGCCATCCTTGACCCTTGCAGTTTTATAGGTGAGGAAACAGGGGCACCAAAGGGGCGGAGAAGGGACCTACAGACGTGTTAGACTCTGTTCCAGGTGCTCTGTGCGTTCTGTCATTATGTCACCCGGGAGAGGTCGGTGATGTCACGCTCACTTCGCAGATGAGACGCTGTGGCTCAGAGAAGCCCTGTTGTGAACAGTCTCCCGCTGCTATTTCTTTCCCTCTACCCTGCCGCCTAGCAGAAAACGTGCAGTTGAAATTCATGCCGCAGACACGCTGGGTGCTTGCTGAGAGTTCAGAAGCAGTGGGACTGGGTTTTTAGCAAAGAGCACATGGGAGTGGGGAACACACAAGCTGCTGTGACATTTTATGCCCTTTCAGTGTAACTTCGACGAAATCATCAAGGTAGCATGGAAGGCTGGGCTTTCAAATAGAAGGCACGCCGAATTATCTGCCTTCAGAGACTGAGCAGTATGTGATCCTCCTGTCCAGCCGCCGGTCTTTGGCCCAGAAAATGGAAAATGACCCTTTATACTGTCTGTTCCTTATGAAGGTCGATAAACAAGGCTGAAGTCCCCTGTTCGCTTCTTTGAAAATGGCCCTTTTTGGGTGTCATTGCCCACCCCCATCCCAGGGCCTGGAAATGGGCAAGTAAAGTCAGTGGAGGAAGCAGGGACCCGCTGGAGGACGGCCTCTGCCCGAGGTGCACCCTGCCCAGGGAAGGGACCTTCCTGGGTTGAGAGAGAGATATCTGAGGCTGAGTCTGCTGGGTTGGGGCCTGGCCGCACACAGAGGGTCTATGAAAGTCCAAGTTCAAGGACAGCGCCAGGCATGTCCCGCTCTTTTGAAGAAGCAGAACTGAGTCTGCCTTCATGTGCTGGGTCTTATTTCTGAGCATGTGTAGCAACAGCAGGAGAAATCAGTTGTTCCCTTTTTTCCTCCCATCGTGTCTGTCCAAAAGCCCACCCCCTTCCTACCACTTCTAAGCCGAAGGGGCGGTTTCTTGTGTGGGCTCCTGTCTCCCTTTTCGGTGTAAGACAATGTTTCCTCTGCGTTTTCCCTCCTCCCGGCTTTGGAAGCCTCCGCGGTGTTAGATCTGGTGGTTTGATGGTGGCCCGGCTCCAGCATCCAATTCAGATCTAGTTCCGCTCTGCTGTTTCCGGAGGTGGATCCCCTCTCCCCACCGCCTGCTGAGGGTCCAGCCCATGTGGCAGCCAGGACACCCACCGTTCATTCCCACTTGTTTGCTGCCTCTGACCCAGTGCCCACAGCTCTACTGGGAGCCCACAGCTCACCCAGGGCACAGCGCCTGTCCCTCTTCACACCTGGTAGAAAGACAGGTCCTACAAGGTGGGGGAGGTTTCAGCACTGGCTCCTCCAAACCAGGCACCGGGTGGCAGAGATTAGGGCGGGCACCCCAAGGTTACCAGGAACTGGGGAGCAGTTCCTAATACGTATGCCTGGCCACGTGCCCCACACTCCGCCTCAGCCTCTAATGAAGTACCAGCGTGGGAATTGGCGTAAAGCCTGTGCACAGACAAACAACCAAACCGAAATCCTGCGTGATTGATTTTGTTTTGCACCTTGGCAGCAAAGCATTGTTTCTTCAGAAAAGCCTGCGGCATCTTGGTGGTGGTCGCTAAGGGTCCGTCCTCTGGCAGAGGTGGGCAGGGCTGGGGTGGGGCGGGGCACTAGGGAGAGTTGGGTGGGGTTGACCTTAGCTGGGGCTCTTTTTGTCCTGGCGGCCCGTGTGTGCCACCAGCTCTGCTTCCCAGTCCGTGTCCATCTGACGGGCAGGTCATTGAAGTGCCTCTGTTAGAACCTTGGTCTTCGTTTCTCCATTGGGAAGCGGAGAGACGCTGTCTCAGAGGCAGCAGCCAGATGCCATTTTAACCTGGAAGCAACTGTCACTGATTGGGTCCCTAGTACCTGCCTGGCATCCCTGCCTCAGCTAAGCTTCCGGGAAGGGGGCAGAGGTACATGAGAAGGCGCTGATGGGACTGAACGGAGGCCCTTTCTGCCCTCTGAGGCCTCTTGTCGGGGGGAGAAGACTCAGGGCGACTGGGAAGGTGGAGAGTGTGGGTGCTCCTGTTTGAGAGGCAGCAGGGAATGTCCCCCGTGACAGTCCTCAGCCTTTCTTATATGAAGCCATATCCATAGGGAGCATGGAAATTGCTATTTTATTTCAGTACTTGATAATAATGAATCTCTTCAGTGGAATAATTGTCTTTTCTTAATCAGACAGTAACGACTCTTTTACCCAGAGCGTTCCCTGCTCTGCTGAAGCTGTCTGGGATCACAGCGCTGAGTTCGGTACCGAATGTAGTAATTAATCGCTCCCTGGTGTCTGTGGCAACTACTTTTCAGCCCCTTTTATCCCTCCTGCTTCCATTCTTACTTTTAATTGTTCTACTTTTTTGTGGGCTTAATTTTACAGGGAAACCAAGTCTTTTTAGCCCTTGGGAAGAATGTAAGGGTGGAATAGAAATCCTAAATAACTCACATTGACCAGTTCAGTATCCCACATTCTCATGTTTCTTTCTTTATTCATCTCCTCCTTGAGTGTTTTGCTCCAGGTTACATAATTCATCTCAAATTCAGACAGTAAGCTCCTTGACTTGGTTAGCTGGACTGACCGCAGCTCTGAGCAGGAGGGACTAAGCTGATTCGGGTCAGATTCTGCCTGGTGGGGCCAGCACAGGTCAAGGACGGGTCTGAATGGGAGCCACTCCCCGGGAAAACTCCCCTGATGGAGCAATGGCCTTACCTTCATTTATTGAGTCCTCTCCTGTTGTCAGCCATTCAGCTGTATTTCCGTTTTTCCCTGATCATAAGTACTGCTGTGACGAGCTACTGTAGGATACATTTTTGCCTGTGTATGTGATTGTTTTTTAAATCTAGACTTTATAAGTGAAAGCACTGGGTTAATGTGTATAAATGATTAGGGCGCTTATTAAGTGTTGCGCAATAGCTTTTCCCCTGTCTCCATTTTCCCTCCCACCAACTGTGTATGAAAATTCCCTTTTCAGCACATACCCACTATTGTGTTTATACTTTTAAAAGTTTTTGCAAAAATTTGGTAGTTTTAAATAATATTGTATTTTTGTTTTACTTGGATTACTAGTGAGGTTGAATTTAATTTTCTCTGTGGGGTTAGTCAAAGTATTTGCCTGTGTTCTTTGGTATGTATTTATTTGTGCATGTATACATGTATGTGCTTGCAGTGTGCTTGCATGCATGCATTTCTGTGTGTATGTGTGTGCATGTGGTGTGTTATGTGTATCTCTTCATGGATTTTAATGGAAAGTTGGGTCAGGAGGTGCTGCATGTTGCACTTCTCTCCATGTTGACTCAGAAGTTCGGTTGACTCTCCATGAAGGGCATTTGACACAATTACAGACGGTTGCAGGACGGTCACTAGAGAGGAGTTTTTCATATACTGTGCTCATGGCCAGATCTTAGAATGACTAAAATAATGAAGAAATTCAATAGCTGAGAGCTTATTTAATGAATACATATTTGTTAGAAGTGCATGTCCTCAGACTTAGAGTCAGGAGGGGGAAATACAGGTGGGCACATTTTCCTATTTCAGTGGGGTGCTGCCTGTGGCATCTGCAATTTTCTGCATCTGGTTGCTCTTAGAACAGGAAAATCAGCACCTGTCTTCCCCATGACTTTTTTTAAAAAATTTTTTAAAATTTGTATTTCAGAGAGAAAGGGAGGAGAGATAGAAGCATCAATGATGAGAGAGAATCATTGATCGGCAGCTTTCTGCACCTCCCCCCCGCCCCCACTGGGGATTGAGCCTGCAACCCAGGCATGTGCCCTGACTGGGAATCAAACTGTGACCTCCTGTTTCGTAGGTCGATGCTCAACCACTGAGCCACGCGGCTGGGCCTCCCCATGACTTTTTACCTACAGGTGAATTTAGCTAAAACACTGCTGAATGGATCAGGAGGCACACTCCTCCTACAGAGGAAAATCGAATGGCGGATTTAGGGTATATTACAGACTGAATGCTTGCTACCCCCCCCCCCCCCCCCCCCCCCCCCCCGCCTTTTTTTTTTTTTT
>NW_005363938.1:5395419-5396920 GCF_000412655.1 Myotis brandtii
TATGTTGAAGCCTAACCCCAAGTGTGATGGTATTAGGAATTAGGAAGAGGGGCCTTTGGGAGGCAATTAGATTTAGATGATATCATGAGGGTAGAGTCCCCATGGTGGGATTAGTGCCCTTAAAAGAAGAGGAAGAGACACCCGGGGTTCCTCTTTCCACCACATGAGGATACAGTGAGAAGGCAGCCGTCTGTAAGCCAGCAAGAGAACCCTCACCAGAAACTGAATCTGCTGGCAGCTTGACCTTGGACTTCCAGCCTCCAGATCTTCGAGAAATAAATGTCTGCTGTTTAAGCCACTCAGTTTACGGTGTTCTGTTACAGCAGTCCGAGCTGACTAAGACAGTGCCTTACAGTTCCTGTTTTGGAGGGTCACATCCACTAATGCCCCTAAGAAGGTCTTCATGCGCACACTGCACCTGTTCTTCCAGTGTTTCCTTCCACCTCTTTGAAAGACAGTGATGTTTATTTAGACCTTGTGTACTAATGCACAATGATGTTTCCTTTTGGAAATGTCTTCATTGAACACGCTGTTCTCTAATGGCCAGGATAGGAATTCCCACCAGTTTCCCCACAGAACAGAAAACCAAGCGACCACAACAGCACAACGCAGGACACTTCTCTGTTGCTGCCGGACACTCTGGCTGGGACTTACAGATGCCTCTTACATCTCTCTTTCCTTCCCCAGACCTTCCTCGGCACTAACCTCTAATTTTTTACGTGGCTTTCTGTCCAATTCACTCGTTTGGCGCCACTTATTGCCTTCCGTTTTGATTCTGGTTCCAAGTCTCCCACATTTTGCTCTTCGAAGTGCACTGGTTGCCATAGAAGTGGTGATGTCAGGGCCAGGGAGAGAGTTTATTGGCAGGGATAAGTGCTTCATAGAGCTGTTTTCTGTAATAATGTTGGGGGCTGGTGTTAGTCATACTACGAGCGGCAGGAGGCCTAGTCTCAGACCTGCCACCACCCAAGCCTCCTGAATTTTGCTACTCCCCCAGGCGCTCTGCTCTCCTGCCTTGGGAAGCTGGCTGGGCAGCACTTGCTCTCCTGGAACTTTCTTGTCCTACAGAGGAGTGGGCACAGCCTTAGGCAGTGCCTGGAGGTGGGGGCAGGCCTGCATCTTTGTCAGTAGGAAAGCAAACACCCCCACAAGGCATTTGCTGCCACCTCTCTGAGTCCTTTCTGGCATTCTCACTATTTCCTTTAACATCTTGTCATATTCACACATTGCTTTAAACCTGCTAAAATTGTGCCTCTTTTGGAGAAAGAGTTTGGAGGTGGGGGATGAACCACTTAGCTACACTGTCCCCTGCTTTATTCTGGGATCGGAGGACTACCAGCTTGACTTCTGTGCTCAGTGCCCACCAGGAGGAGGATGTTCCCAACCCTAGGTCATTTCAGGCCTCAGGCGCAAGAAGGCAGGTGAGGGTGAAAGGGTGATGTGGAGGTTATAGCCACTCACCCCAGCGTTTCTTTCTTGGGAGATCCATGCTGATCCTCCC
>NW_005363938.1:5396944-5400247 GCF_000412655.1 Myotis brandtii
TCAAAGCATTTTCACTTGAGATGTGCTCTGTGACAGGCAGAATCATAATGGCTACTCCAAACATGCCCACATCCCAGTCCCCAGAACCTGTGCACATATTACCCATGGCAAGGGAGAATGAAGATTGCTGCTAGAATTAAGGCTGCTAGTCAGCTGATCTCAAGATCAGGAGATTATCTGGGCGGGCCCAACATTACCAAAGGGTTAGAAGTGAAAGAAGGAAGCAGGAGAACCGGGAGCAATGCAATGCAGGAGAAAGACTCAACCAGCTGTTGTTGGCTTTGAAGATAGCAGGAGGCTTAGAGCCAAGGAATGCAGGCAGCCTCCAGCAGCTGGAAGAGTCAAGGAGACAGGCTTTCCCCTCGAGTCTGCAGAAGGAGCTCAACCCAGCCAGCACCTTGGTTTCAGCTCAGTGCGTCCTGTTTCAGACTTCTGACCTTCAGAACCATAAGATAGTTGAGTTAAGCCACCAAGTTTGTAGCAGTTTGTTACACAGCCATAGGAAACTGCCAGATACCTCAAGGGCCACGCCAATGATTTGGCCTTCCTCTAAAAGACTCCAGCCCCATACACATAGCATGAAAGCCCCATGGACTTTCTCTCCTTAGGTTCATGTACCAGGACAATAACCCTTGCCTTGGAAGTGAGAGGAAGGCCAATGGCAGGTTTGGGTTTGGGATGAGCATAGAAAGGGGACATCACAGTGACTTTTAAAGTCACCAAGTGTGCCCTAACCGGTTTGGCTCAGTGGATAGAGCGTCAGCCTGTGGACTCAAGGGTCCCAGGTTCGATTACGGTCAAGGGCATGTACCTTGGTTGCAGGCATATCCCCAGTGGGGAGTATGCAGGAGGCAGCTGATTGATGTTTCTCTCTCATTGATGTTTCTAACTCTCTATCCCTCTCCCTTCCTCTCTGTAAAAAATCAATAAAATATGTTTTAAAAAAATAAAGTCACCAAGTGTGTTAGCCGAGTCTTCCTGGAAGCAGATGCTGAGGTGGAGTGCAGGGTTTATTTGGAGGGAGGGAGATAACAATGGCTGTAAAGTAGGAGAGGGTGGAGGGAGGAGAACTAGGCAGGGGAGCCTAAGACGGTGATGAAGATCTGACAAAGCCTTGGCCAGACCAGTGGGAAGTTCTGCAGCAAAGATCGCCCATTCAGGAGTCCCACGTGGGGAGGTCTGACCATTGGCTGGGGCTGCTCAGGGGGCGGGTGGCCATGGTGTCTCCACGGCAGACTCTTTCTTGAAGGGAGACCCTGGCGGTGCATCCACAGCTGTCACATGAAGGCAGTTACTGCTTTTGGGCTTGTCTCTTGGTTTTAGGACTTTTGAAGTATTATGGGAAAACAGTGATTGAGGTTGGGGCCTCACTGCCTTTTCCTTACCCTGACTTGAATGTTTGAGAGAGCTGCTGAGCGGAGTTGCCATTTCTGTTTGGGCCAGGCTTCTGTGTGACATCGCTTGGCAGTGTTGGCATTGCATAGTGGATGCGACCCAGCTCACGCTCCACACAGACCTGTGCCCTCAACCTCAGCCTCTGTCACCCCTGAACCCTGGGGTGCAAGAAGCCCCTGAGCCCTCCCTGGGCTCATGGGTGCAGGGGAACGGGAGCTGGTGGGTGCCTTCTTCTCCTTCCCTGTTTGAGACATACAGGCTTGGGACAGAGCACCTTTAGGAAGGTGTGAGGTGAGGGGATGTGGCCACATAGTCTTTCCAAGTCTCTGTACCCCTTGGCTGCCGAATTCTCCTTTCCCTTCACTTTTACTTCCCTGGAGATTCTGTCTTCCAATAAAATGTTTATATATACATATATAAATATACAGCTTTACTGAAGTGTACTTTATATACCATAAAATTAACAGCACTGCACAGCTATCACCAAAATCCAATCTTTGAACATTTCCGCCACCCCTAAAACAGCCCTCGGGACTTTACAGCCCTTCCCTGTCCCACTCTCAGGCTCGGGCAATCACTCATCTGCTTTCTGCTTCTCCAGATCTGCCTTTTGTGGCCCATAAACTTTTAGCTCAGACTTTCTTGGGTAGGGATCCCAGGTTAAGACACAAAGCAAATGACCCGCAAAATTTCTTCATCTCGAAGGATTGCCACTCAGCGTCTTCTGACTCTGAAGCAAGAGGGCATTCTGGACAGCTTGCTAAGAGTGGAGACCGAGACGTGTAAACAGGTTTTGGTTAATTTTAATCAGGCCGTGAGGTGTAAGAACGATGACCATAACAAGGCATCCTGGAACCTGGCTCAGAGCTAGAAAGCTTTCTGCTGAAACAGCCCCGTTTCCTGGGAGCGATTTTTCATTCTGCCCAGATGTTCATCATTGGATCATATGTTCTGTGGAAAGGAGGGCCCTGGGGGTGGGGCTTGCTCAGGCAGTCTTGCTAAATCTTGTTAATTTTTTTGGTTCCCCGATCAAAAGTTAACCTCAAAGACTTTCTCCATGCTAAGGGTGATCCACAAACAGTTTTGTGTTAAGGTGTTTTGCGCTGTAACTCTGTACAGGTTCATGTGCTACCCTTTTTAGACATATGTTCATATTAAGTCAGGTCTTCAACATCTTCACCCTGACACGTGACTGGAGATGAGGAAGACATGTTGGAATAGCTGTGCAGGGGGTTGGGGTGCTCCTCAATCCAGCCCTTAGGACTTCCCATGTCACTTTCGGATTGGGCAGGTTCAGCCCCTCTATGGTAATTAACAGGGAACAAATGGTTCTGATGTCTGGGAAGCATGAAGAAGGTTGTTTGTTAAGCCTCTATTACGAGTCAGTCTTGAATTGTATGTAGCGCTATTTATTGTGCCTTTAGTGTAGGCCAGGAGACGTGCCAAGTGTTTGCTCTCATTATCTTCTTCAATCCTTTTAACAACACGCTCATATTGCCATTTCGGAGATGTGGAAACTGGCCCAGCTTGGGTGGCGGAATATTAATGCAAACCCAGGCACGAACCAGGGCATTGCATCTCAGCTGGCAACTTGGATAAGTAAGACCGTGCTCAGGGGCTCACATTTCATAAGCATGGGACAGAAATACGAACAGGCACATCCAATGAAGTTTGATGATAATGTCTAGCTTTCGTTGAACATTTATGATGTGCCCTGCAGGCACTGTTTTTTGTGCTGTAGGCAAACAGGGAAGGGAATTTAAGGAAAGGGCACTTTAGGCAGAAGGCGGAGCTTTGGCAGAAGCAAGGCAGTGTGGAATAGCATAATGGATTTGGGGAACTGTGCAAGACTCCCCTTGTCTGGAGCATGGAGAGGGCAGGAAAAGAGGTGTAAAGACTGAGGTCTGG
>NW_005363938.1:5400262-5403075 GCF_000412655.1 Myotis brandtii
GCTGGGCAGGGACAGCCTTAAGGGTTAGGTTACAGGAAGCCTCCGTTAATTTTGTTGGCCATGGAGAGCCTTTGGGAAAAATTAATGAGAGCTATAACAATCACATTTTTATTTCAGAATTATTACCCTGCCAGCACAAAACATCTTAACACAAAATAATTTATTCTTCACTTTCACCCAGACTTCCAGAGGATAGAATACACACAAGAGAAGTCTTATTGGGGTGCAGGTAGGGGAGACCAGAAAGTTGGAACTGCCAGGGCACCCAGAGGGCCTTCTCTGAGAAGCCCTGTCAGCAAGGCCGGGGGTGGGGGATGGTTGGGCCAAAAGGCGAAGAGGAAAGAGAGTGTGAGCCAACTTCTTGTCCCCACAATCGTCCTTCTCAGTAGGAAATGGTGTGCTAAGTGGGCTGGAAGAGGTCCCCCTGCGAGGTAGGTGGAAGGGAGGGCGAGTGTGTCTTCTGAAGTGAGAGCCTCAGGTAGACATGACTGGAATACCTTCTTTGGACTTTGTTTTTAATTTTTATTGTTTGAAATTTTATATTGAAGTATCCCATGTGCACAGAAAAGTGCATAAGCATAATGTACAACTTAGAGGATTTTCACCAAGTGGGGACACCAGCACCTTGTTCAAGAAACAGAACACGAGTCTTGAAAACATGACGCTAAATGAGAGAATCCAGACACAGAGGACCACATATCGGATGATCCCATTTAAATGAAATGTCAGAATAGACGGATCTATAAAGACAGAAGGCAGACTAATCAAACCCACAATATGGGACATGTAAACAAATCTGCAGCATGAAAGGAGATAAATACATCCTGCAAGAAGCAAAGAAAGGGCATAATTTAAAAAAAGATTTTTCTTCAAAAACAAATTTGATTCAGCATCTGTTTTCCTTGTAAGGACACTTGAGAAACCAGAGCTTCTAAAACAAGAGGCAAAAATATAAGAAAGATAAGATTATATGATAAGGCAACAGCCTAAGATGGAAATAAATTTGGTAAAATTTAGAAGAGAAATCAGGAAGCATCATTCAGAGGCAAAGCTGTTTGGAGTGTTGGAAGCAGTAAGGAGCAGGATTAATCTCCTAGTGAATCTTTTTTGTGATAGAGAAGATGGGTTGGAGTAAAGCCCTAGAAGGTAGAGGACAGGACAAGAAATTAAAAGTTATTCATAAGTTTATAAATGCAGAGGGCAGACAGTGAAGATCCAGCATACAGATAATTTATACTTTTGAAGAACAGTCCAAAAACAAATGTAATAACAGCTGCTATGTTTCAAATATAACAACAATAAAATTCCACTGGACATTTTTGGGAATGTGACAGAATTATTCTAAGGTTCATCTGAAAAATATTGCTGAGAAAAGCCAACTGAGTCATTAAAAAAACACAAAGCAAAATGGTGAGTGGGCACTTGCTTTTCCAGATATTAGAATTCACTTTAAAACTGTAATGAAAAGTGGTGCTAGAGTCAGAATAGGGAGAGCAATAAACGGAATAGAGAAATTGGTGGTATGTTTGAGTTTATGTGGTTAGTATACAGCAAAGATCTGAAATCAGTGAGAAAAGGATTCAGGAAATATGGGTGGGGAAATTTTTAATATTTGGGAAGAAAATTGTTAGTTTCTTTCCTTATGCTGATGCATAAAATGAATTGGATTTGGATTAAAGGGTTAAATATGAAATATCAAATCACAGAGAACTGTCAAGGATGGCAATGTAGGTAAAATACATCTAAACTTCGGTTTGGCATTTTTTCCTTCATTGACTGGCTTGTTTCACTGATTGTCAAACTGCAGTGGGAAGGCCAGGGATGGTTGGGGGACAGGAGGGAGGGGAGTAAGAGATCAACCGAAGGACTTGTATGCATGCATATAAGCATAACTAATGGACATAAGACACTGGGGGGTAAGGGAGGGCAGGGGATTGTCAAGGGCAGGGGGGAAAAAAAGGACACATATATAATACCCTTTGTAATACTTTTAGCAAAAAAATAAATAAAAATCAAAAAATAAAATAAAATAAACTTCGGTTTGGGAATGCCTTTCCAACTATAACCCAAAGTTATAAGTTATAAAGAAAAAATTTGGTAGATTTGATGTTATAAAATTTAAAGCATTAAAAATCAGATACTTATAAATAAATGTTTGTAATGATGCTAATGACAAACTGAGGTAAAATATTTCCAATCCTATCTAATAAAAGACAAAAAGGGTAATTGACCATACCTTCGCTACACTTCCCATTGGTTAATCAGTGCCATATGCAAATTAGCCGCCATCAAAGATGGCGGCTAATTTGCATACTGCAGACAGGGCTGGCCAATGCCAGACGCCATTCAGCCCTGTGTGCGGCCCTGGGCAGCCGGGCTTAGGCGGCGCGATCGTGTCACCTAAGCCCCGCCCCAGCTGGGACCCCCGTGTGCCGCCTAAGCCCCGCCCCTAGCCGGGACCCCCATGTGCCGCCTAAGCCTCGCTGCAAGCTGGGACCCCATGGCGATCCCAGAGCAGGCAAGTGCGGAGGGTGGGCGGCCCCCAGGTGGGCCTGTTCCTGGGATCACCATGGTGATCCCAGAGCAGGAAAGTTCCCCACAGGCAGCACCCAGCAGGGCCTGCCCCCAGTCTCTGCAGTGATCTGGTGATCCATGAGCAGGAAAGCACAGCCTGCAGGCAGCACCCCACCCTGGCCACAGCTCCAGGGAGAGAAAAACATGCAGTGGAGGCCAGGAGCCTGAGAGATCAACACAGAGGGGCACCTGCTCCAAGCCTCCACAGTGTGGCTGGGGACAGGCCCCCAGTAGACACA
>NW_005363938.1:5403436-5405560 GCF_000412655.1 Myotis brandtii
GACACATACACACACACACACACACACACACACACACACACACACGCCTGCTCCGAGCCTCTGCTGCCAGACTGTGGCCGTCAGTAGGACATCCACTGAGGGCTCCTGGACTGTGAGAGGGGCAGGCTGGGCTGAGGGAACCCCACCCCCCAGTGCACGAATTTGGTGCACCGGGCCTTTAGTATGTAATATAAATTTTTGTCCCCAATACAGTTTTTATTTGTTTTTTGGCAACAAGTGGAAAAATACTCCTAACAAAAACTGGGTGAAGAACATGAGTAGGTTTTACATAAAGGAAAAAAAACCTCAAAATGATAAAGAGGCATTCAGAAAATATGGTCCATTTTATTGGTAATAGCAATGTAAAATAAGGCGATAATACTATAGTTTATCAGCTTCATCCACTATCTTAGCAAAGTTGTGGGAGAAAATGTAGATATACAATGTTGTCAAGGCTGTGTGAAAATAGGCATCTTCATTCTTTGTTGTGGGATTACTGGTATAAAATTATATAACTTTTTGGTGTTAGATTAGACAATATGTACCCAAGTTTAAAAATATGAATTGTTGTCCTGGCTGTTGTGGCTCAATAGTTAGAGCATTGGCCCAAGCACTGAGGGGGCACGGGTTCAATTCCCAGTCAAGGGTATCTGGATTGTGGGTTTGCCCCTGCCCCCTGTCAGGGTGCCTTCGGGTAGCAACCAATCGATCTGACTTTCCCACATAGATGTTTCTCTCTCTGTGTCTGTCTCTCTCTAACCCACTTCCTCTCTCCACTCTCTGAAAAATCAATAGGAAAAAAGTATCCTCAGGTGAGGATTAACCCAAAAAATTAAAAATATGAATTGTCTCTGGACCTAGCAATTCCATTTCTAAGAATCTTAAAAATAATTGTATAAGTCAAGAAAAAGGTTTATATAAAAGATGCTCATTCCACACTGTAGCAATAAACTGGATAAAGAACAATCGAACTATAGACTTTTGACCGTGTTGCTGGGCTGTGCTAAAGCCTTTATATGTATTAATTAGTTTAATTAAGTACTGTTATAATTTCTGTTTTGCTTATGAGGAAACAGGCACAGATTGTTTAATTAATTTCCCTAACATTGCATGGCTAGTGAATGGTGGAACAGGGATTCGCTCTTGGGAAATTTTGCTTCCAAACCTCAATTTTAGTTACCTCATTGCATAATACGATGTATAATGTATAACATCATTTCTATAATGTCCAAAATAAATGTTCAGTGATCAGGGATCGATTGAGTCAACTCTGAGTCAATTGGTCATGGGATGGAATGCTATACCGCCATCTGAAATAATCTTTTTATCTGGGAATTTTTAAAATCATGTGATACTTTGTAAACAAAGAAAACTACATAGCACGTATAGTTTAAATACATTAATATGAAAAGTAGTACACTTGTAAGAGAATATGCATGGGAGAGGCTACAAGAACAATATGGAATTTTGCAATGCTTCTTTCTGTTTGGGCATTGAGATTATGGGTGCTTTTCCCCCCATGGCATTTTTTCTGTATTTTTGGCATTGCATGTGTATTGCTTCTGCATTTAGAAATGTTACGAAGTAATAAACAGAAAATCAGACCTCAAGGGTGATAAAAACACTCTTTAAATTGTTCATGTTGCCCTGTTGTAGGGAAAGAGAAATAAAGCTCTTTGTATTAATCCTTTAAAAAACTTAAAAAAAAATTTAATTGTTACCCGGTGTGCAATGGGATAAATCAGCGTTTGCTCATTAGAATGGCACACAGAAGCACCTACTATTGTTTGAAATGGTCTTAAAACTTAGTGTGAACAATAAGGTGCAGATAATGATGTAGGGTGCAGGCTGTGATCCTGGTCCCAGGAATTAAGTAATAAAAAAACCGGAGGGAGAGGGAAATAGCTCAGGAGAGTATCACCGAATGCTTGGCTCAGGGCACCCAGAAATAGCTCAACTATCCTTAACCCACCTGGATGCTGGAGTTTGGAAAAACCCGAAATTCCATTTATAACATGGCCTACTGTTTTGGGCATGCATTTTAAGTGATTTTTAATTTAAAACAATTTAAAATTTTTTACCTTTTACTTTATTTATTTTTATCTTTATTCTTGAGAGTATTAC
>NW_005363938.1:5405598-5428676 GCF_000412655.1 Myotis brandtii
CCCAGGTCTTTTTATTTTTGTGTATTATTTTTAAATTAAATTGATTGGGGTGACATTGGTCAACATGATCATACAGGTTTCAGGTATGGGTTTCTAAGTTACAAGATCTGTATATTGCACCATGTGCCCACCACCCAAAGTCAAATCTTCTCCTGTCACCTTATCTTAGGGCCCCTTCCCGCCTCCCACTCCCTTCCCTCTGGCAACTACCACACTGCTGTTTGTGTTCATGAGTTTCAGTTTTATATCCCATATATGAGTGAAGTCATATGGTTCTTAGCTTTTTCTGACTGACTTATTTCACTTAACATGCTATTCTCAAGATCCATCCATGTTGTTGCAAATGGCAGTGTTTCATCCTTTCTTATGGCTGAGTAGTATTCCATTGTGCATATGTACCACATCTTCTTTATCCAGTCCTCTATCACAAGATGCCCAGGCCTTTTAAAAGAGATGGTCATTGGTGGTATATATTCTTAAAGCAGGAATAGTCAAAGATGTTGCCTTCACAGACTACACAAGTATGTTTTCAAAATCCTGGGTTGGTCCTTGGGCCTGTAATCCTTCCCCTCAACTGTTAGATGATGTCTTGGTATTTTCTAGAACTTTTTATTGCAGAGAAGCTAGGGGTCAGTCAGTCTGATTTTTGTTCCTTTGTAAGTTTTTTTTTCCCTCAGCTCTTTGAATGGTTTTAACTTTTTTGATGTTTTAATAAATATTTTGGCAGGATATGTCCATGCGCGGATTTCTTTTCACAGAATATGATTTTCCCAAAGGTCAAGAAAAATTATTTCTATTCCTTTTTTCATTATTTGATTGTTTTTGTCTATTCTATCCTTCAGAAAAAATCAATTATCTTTATATTGGAATTTTAAAATTGGTTTTCACATATCTATCATTCTCATTACTTTAACTTCTTTATCCTTTTCCTCTACTTTCTTGGAGAACTTCTCAAGTGTATTTTTAACATCAGTGATTTGATTTTGTGCGGTAGTCGTCTTGCCTCAGCTCCATGTGGATATTCTAATGCATTTTGATTTCTTACAATTCTTGTGTTACTCATATCCCCTTTTCATCTCCTCCTCTTTTCTTTTCTGTCAGGCTATTCTCTCCATATATATATTTTTGCTCCTGTTTTGTGAAATTCACGTGTCCTTGAATTCTTTGGAGGCATGGGACTCTAGGATATGGTTGTGCAGTAGCTTTACATATCTCCTGTCTGTTTTTACTCTTTATTTCAACGAAAGCTCTGTCCAGATGTAGCCCTCGCCAGCAGACAGGGTATGTGGACTGTTTCAGGCTGTATTTCTATTTACTTGGGTGATGGGCGGTCGGCTCTCCTTCTAAAGCTGCAGTTAAGTGTGATGTACATGCTCCAAATTTAGGTCTCAGACTCTAGTTGGCTTTTGCCTAATACAGCTACTGCTTTGACATGGTGACATCTTGTCATCTCCCCACTGTCTGTTCTCTCCTCTTTTAAACCAACAGAGCACTTGGAAAACAGCCATCATCACCATATCCTGCTACCCAGGCTGGCATTTGCTCTGTTCCCATGTGTCTTTACCCATGGTGACCACACCTTAGGGAGGTAGCATGGTGGGTTGATACAAAGCCCCTCTTTCTGATGTCAGATCTCAACTCAAGTCTCAGTTCTGACCCTCCTAGCTCTGTTACCTTGGTGTAGTTACATAGCTTCTCTGATCCTTGGTTTGTTCATTCATATAATGGGATTCAAAGCATTTTTGTGATGATTAATGAGATGTTCTTTGTAAAGTGCTTGAAACCTGAGTGTTTATTATGGCCACACACTGTTCTGAGTGCTTTATGTATTTTAAAATAGGAGGTAGGCATTATTAATATTTCCAGTTCACAGGTAGGAATGAGGCCCTGAGAGGGTAAGGTACTTGCCTGTGGTTGCACAGCTAGTAGGTAGTGATGCCAGGATTCACCCCAGGCAGTCTGACTCCAGAGCCGGGGCTCTTCACCATTTTGTCCCTAAAATTACTGCCGTAAAAATGTGTCACTGCCACTTCCTCCCACTCCCCAGATTTCAGATTCATTACGCTCTCTTTGGGTTGATTTATGTGAACATTTGAACGCATGAAGAAAGACAAGGAGATATAGAGGAGAAGGGGTAAAGGGGAAATTGGGTTGCCCTGTATGCCTCAACTTTCATTTCTTCCAGCCCAGTTTTCTCTTGTGTGAAGACTGAGGGAGGCAGTAAGCCAGTTCACGGAAGCGTCCTGCTGCCTTTCCCAGCTGGCTTTGTTTCATGAACTGAGTCAGACATGGGTAGTTTTGTCAAACCAGCCTTACAATTGGGTGGGGTTGGGGAGATTGTATATAGATTTGGGCTGTAGTTTTACCATTGGCTTAGATTGATTGATTGATTGATTGATTGATTGTTAACCCTCACCCAAGGATATTTTTCCATTGCTTTTTCAGAGTGAGTAGAAAGGAGGGAGGGAGGGAAGATAGAGAAACATCGATGTGAGAGAGACACTTCAATTAGTTGCCTCCTGCACATGCCCCGACTGGGGTGGGGATCAAACCTGCAACCCAGGTAGGTGTCCTTGATCGGGAATCAAACCCGAGACCCTTCCGCTGCAGACACTCTATCAACTGAGCCAAACCGGCCAGGGCAATTGGCTTAGTTTTTGAGGGTGAGCTGAGCTGCTGTCTTTTTGGGATTTGGCCCTTCATGGGAAGCTGGGAGCGTGGGCATTAGATGCTACCAGTTAAGCCTCTACTCCTTACTCTTCAGATGTTTCTGGAAAGATCATTTCATAGGGTGCCTTTGAGAGTACAGAAGTCATCATAGGGATTGGTGTGGGCTTGATGACCTAGACACTCTTCTCTGGTCGCAGCCCTCTTAGACTATCCCTGGCATTAAAAATCTGCCTAGCTTGAATAAAAGCAAGCACAAGATCCTAGATACCTCCCTGCCTTTCACTATTGACTATACAGTATGTGGAATGACAAACTGGGCGCCTGAGGACCCTCCTGCTTCTCTCCAGCACGATTTTGATGATGAATTTTTGTGTGCTTCCTTGTTCTTTTTTAGGTTGGTGCCATGCTATAAATGTAGCAGTTGGTGGAAGGCAGAATTGGTGGGAGTGGGTTATTTTAAGGGGAGGGATGTGTAGCAGGCAGGGAAGAATGGGGAAGAGGGTGGGAGGGGTGGGAGGAGAATGATTTCTATCTATGATATACTTAGAAATCCTGTTCTGTAGACTTTGATATCAGGGCAAAGTGATCCTTGATTGAAAATTGACATTATTTTAGGAAAAAGCCTGGTGTGGTTTGATAACCATGATGTTTTTTTTTTTTTTTATCTAATCCCAGGTAATAAATAAAGCAAGGTACCTGCAACCCTTTGCCAAACTCCAAATGTCGAATTGATTATGTAAAAAGCAGAGGAAGCCAAGTCTTTTACAAGAAGTTTTATTTATATCTTTTTATGGCCATTCATTGTGCTGAAGTAAGAAGCCTTCCAAGTACTGAAATATCTGATTACAAATGGCTGGGTTCTTCCTGGTCTTTTGAATTACGGAGACATAGTCCTCTTTTAACTTCTAAGTGTGTTGCTTGCATTAAGAATGCATTATTGTGAAGGCCATGGCTATTTTTAAAATAATTTAAGAAGAAATTGGAATTTTCTTTTTTTTCTGAAAATATATTTACTATGTCTGGGGAGCATTAAGCACCCTCTGTGAGGAGGTAATGAACCTTCCTTTCTAGAGTCCCTGGGGTTTTGACAAAACTTGATAATACAGTAGATCACAAAGAAAATGTATTAAATCCCTCAGTGCGGAAACTGTGCAGACCACACTGTCTGGCCATAATGGAGTGTAAGTCTGAAGAAACAAAACTACCAACATATGGAAATCAAATATAGAAAAAACAAATTGCCGAAAAAGGTTTGGCTCAGTGGATAGAGCGTCGGCCTGCGGACTAAAGGGTCCCGGGATCGATTCCGGTCAAGGGCATGTACCTGGGTTGCGGGCACATCCCCAGTAGGGGATATGCAGGAGGCGGCTGGTCGATGTTTCTCTCTCATCGATGTTTCCAACTCTCTATCTCTCTCCCTTCCTCTCTGTAAAAAATCAATAAAATATATTAAAAAACAAAAACAAAAAAAAAAACACAAAACAAATTATTTAGACAAAAAATAATCATTCAGTCCAAATGATTTATGGCCAGAGTTCACTCAAAAATGACACAGAAGTAATGTCATAGATTTAAATATTTTCATTATTAAAGAAAATAAACAATTCATTCAACTGAAAAATTCTTAAAGGTTATCTTTTATTGCAGAAAATGAAAAGGGAAAAACTCCAACATACCTCCCCTCCCCCAAGTCTGTAAATAAGGCAAAGTGGTCAATAGTGTGGATTTTGGAGCCATTCTGCTTGGGTTCAAATCCTGGCTTTCACCCACTACAAACTGTGTGCCATTGGGCAGATGACTGGAATAAAAGTACCCCACTCATGGGAACTAAAGGAGAACGTACAGGTAGTATAGGTAGTGAATAACACATAGTAAGAGTTGAATATGGCAGGATGAGCTGAGTAAGAGTCTTCCTTACTTCCCCTCCCCTCACTGATTGTCTGAATGGAAATCTACCATTAGGTATGTCTATCTCCCAGTGTCTCTTTGATCCTTTCCTTTTAATCATTAGTGAATCATATTTGGTTCTAAATATGACATATTTTTGATAATAGATGTATTGAGTCATAATTCACATACCATACAACTCACCCATTGAGAGTGTACAATTCAGAGGCTTTTAGTATAGTCATATAATTGTGCATTCATCAGCATGATCACTTTTAGAACATTTATATTAACTCATAAAGAACCCAGTACCCCTTAGCCTTTACTCCTGCATCCCCCTCCTCATGGTCAGTGCCCCCAGCCCTAAGCCACTATTCTACTTTCTGTCTCTATGGATTTGTCTCTTATGGACATTTCATAGGAATGAAATCATACTATATGTTGCCCTTTGTGACTGGCATCTTTCAGTTGGCCTACTATTTTTGAGTTCCATTCATGTTGTAGTATGTATTGGTACTTTATTTCTATTTATAGTTGAATAATATTCCATTGTATGAATATAGCATATGATGGGCTAAATATGGCATGTTACAACTTATAATGACTTTATTTTATTGTTCAGATTTCTTCACTGATGGATATATTCATTCGCCAAGCATTTATTTAGTGGCTATAAAACATTAGGTGCTATGTTAGCCACCAAGAATGAAAGGAATGATGAATAAGATATTATTCTTTTTAAAAAAAGTATTTTTATTGATTTCAGAGAGGAAGAGAGAGAGGAAGAAAGAGATAGAAACATCAATGATGAGAGAGAATCATCGATCAGCTGCCTCCTGCATGCCCCCTACTGGGGACCGAGCCCACAACCCAGGCATGTGCCCTTGACTGGAATCAAACCTGGGACCCTTCAGTCCCCAGGCCAATGCTCTATTCACTGAGCCAAACCAGCTAAGGCAAGATATTATTTTTGATTTTAGAATATCTATTTTCCAACAGCAGAAGAATTATGGATCTAAGCATGTTCCTGTGTTTAAATAATGAAAGCCCATACCTAGTTCACTGATATGGAGAGGGCAGTGTCATTCTATCTGGGAGGGCCATAAAGGAAGGCACAGCGGAGCAAAGGCTCAGATGAGAATGTGTGCACAGTTGGGACAGGCAATCCAGGCAGAGGTGGCAGGATGAGCTGATGCACTGAGGGTACCTAACAATGTCCTGTATTGGAGAACAGGAACTATAAAGTGATTTGACTTGGCTAAAGTTGTGGGTTGGAATGGGGTGCATGGCAAGAAATATAACTGGCGACATGGATAGGGGCCAGACCACGAAGTGCCTTGTATGTTAGACTGTGGAGTTGACTTTAACCTAAACCCTGTGGGACCCCAGAAGAGTGAGGGGGAATAGTGGAGGATGGAAGAGGGGGTAGGGACAGAAAGTATAAGACAGCTGGGAGAACCCCTTTTTGTCCAAACCTGCTCCACTTGGGAGAGTTTTGATCTTGGTTAATGGCCTTGTCCTCTTCATCCAATTAGTCATCAAGTCCTGTTGGTTCTACTTGCTTCAGTCATTAGACCCTGCTCACTATCCCCACTGTTACTGCTTTGCCTTTATTATATCTTAGCAGGTCTCCATACGCCCACTTTGCCTCTGCTCCAGACTGTCTTCCACATTGCTGCCAGAGTTCTTTACCATGATCTGATCGTGTCACTTTCCTGCTTAAAAATCTCCCATGGCCCCTGACTGCCTGCAGTATAAAACCCAGACTCTCCTCCCCCAAAGGTTTCCACATCTTAATCCCTGGTACCTGTGAATATGTTACCTTACAATCCAGTCGCAAGGCCCCTTATAAGAGGTGGGTGGGAAG
The DNA here is from genome assembly GCF_000412655.1 of Myotis brandtii. Lineage (NCBI taxonomy): Eukaryota > Metazoa > Chordata > Mammalia > Chiroptera > Vespertilionidae > Myotis > Myotis brandtii. The sequence continues at coordinate 5,412,023 of NW_005363938.1, forward strand.
CTGAGGGTGAGAGAAGGGGATATGATGACTGACATGGCGGGTCAGAGGTCAGAGAGGAAAGAAGGTACTACACCACTGGCTTTAAAGGTGGAGGAAGCGGCCAAAGGCCAAGGAATACAGGTGACCTCTAAGCTGGGAAAGGCAGGGAAACATTCTTCCCTAGAACATGTGCAGGGTGTACAGGTCTGTCGACACGTTGATTTCAGCCCAGACTTCTGACTGTCAGAACTCTAAGACAATAAATTTTTGTTGTTTAAGTTTGTGGTAATTTGTTACAGCAGCAGCAGGAAACAAATACAGGCTGAAACATACTTTACCAGCCTCATCTGCCATCCTCTGCCCGCATCCTCTAGACCAGTGATGGCGAACCTATGACACACGTGTCAGAGGTGACCCGCGAATTCATTTTTTGGGTTTATTTTTCTTTGTTAAATGGCATTTAAATATATAAAATAAATATCAAAAATATAAGTCTTTGTTTTACTATGGTTGCAAATATCAAAAAATTTCTATATGTGACACGGCACCAGAGTTAAGTTAGGGTTTTTCAAAATGCTGACACGCCGAGCTCAAAAGGTTTGCCATCACTGCTCTAGACTTTACCCTTCCTTTCTTTCCACGCCATTCTTGTCTTCTCTTGCTGATCTGTAGCCTCCTCTTAAATTGCTATGTGGTTCTCTATTAAATTTTAGGACCCAAAGCCTCCGAGGACAGCACCAATTTCTCCAGGCTGTTAATCATGCTATTGTTGTCTTCACAACCTATTTGCGAGCCTTTATGATATCCTTTATTATGAGGAATCGTAATTATTTGTTTATGTGTCTGTCTCTCACAGTAGATCATGAGTTTCCCAAAAGCAAGAACCTAGTCATTTTTCATGCCTGTTTCCTGCTCTACAATAGTCACTTCAAATTCTTTGTTCAATGAATGAATGCAAATGATAGAACCAAATGAGAAATGAGAATATGTATATGACAGTAGCTCTGAAGCATATAATGGAATGCAAATCAGGTTTTAATCTCTAAATAAAGGAACACTTTTTTTAAAACTGAAAAAAATTACATTTATAAAAGTAGGATACTTGACTAGGTCATATTAAGTAAGAGCTGAGAAAGAGTTTATAAAATTTATTAAAATGCTGCCCTTTCCCATGAAATATCTAATGGAATCACAAAGCATTCTTTCAAATTTTCAAGGTATGAAAATGACTCTTATATTTTAAAAAGCCCTTTGGAAACATGGACAAGTTTACTAAATTTATTTCATTAGACATACATAATCCTGAATCCAACCCTCAATAAAAGTACTTCATAAACAAACAAAATCTTGCTCTTTTTTTTTTAATTCTCACCTGAGGATATGGAGAGAGGAAGGGGGGAAGAGAGAGAGAAACATCAATGTGAGAGAGAAACAACAATCGGTTACCTCTGGTCACACCCCCCCTCCCCACCGCAACTGGAAATCGAACTCAAAAACCTCAGCTTGTGCCCTGACCAATAATTGAACCTGCAACCTTGTGTTGTACAGGATGACACTCCAACCAACTGAGCCAGCCAACCAGGGCAAGTCTTGCTCTTTAATTAACCAACATTTTAAAAACGGGTGTTCTGCAGAACACTGTTCTGGGAAAAGTAAATAGATGTGCTGGGGAAAAGTTCCACAGTCAAATAAGTTTGGGAAATGCAGTTCCCTCTCTCCCTCTTTGAGATCCCCAGCGCGTGCCAGCCTGTTAGGGCCTCTGAGTGTTCATGCAGTAGAGACCTGCTAATATTGTTTTAACCCACCATTTCTAAAGCTGGAGAATAAGCCCTTCAAAAAAAAATCATTGCACATTTAATAACATCTTGCTGATTGGTTTAGAAAATGCTGATAGAGGCACTAAGTGCAAAAGAATTTACTAGTGGACAGAATTTCACTATATGCATTCGGAGTGTTGCATCTCAAGATGGGGAGGTTTGTTGTGGGAATGTGAGAATAATTCAGTGTGAGGTAATTAATTAACATAGTGCATTTTATTACAAGGTTAAGAAAGAGAAGAAAAATAACCTCAATACATATGGAAATGATTTAATAAAGTCCAATACTTATTCCCAAATAGAGCTTTGTAATTTTAATATAATAAAATCCTATTTGAAACCAGGGACCAAACGTTTAGCTGATAGAGAAACAAAATCATTTTCCATAAAGCTAGGAGTAAAGCAAAAATTTCTGTTATCCTATTAATGCTGTGAATATCACGTGGAATTGGACACACATAGAAACAATATACTACTTGGCTCCTGGACATCCACTCAGGATGATAATCCATGATGATTCTCACCCATGACTGTGTCCAAACCATTTCTTTTTCTTTTTTAAAAAAATATATTTTATTGACTTTTTACAGAGAGGAAGGAAGAGGGATAGAAAGTTAGAAACATCGATGAGAGAGAAACATCAATCAGCTGCCTCCTGCATACCCCTTACTGGGGATGTGCCCTCAACCAAGGTACATGCCTTTGACCGGAATCGAACCTGGGACCTTTCAGTCCGCAGGCCGACGCTCTATCCACTGAGCCAAACCGGTCAGGGCTCCAAACCATTTCTGAAGCTAATTTGTTTTTAACATGAACATTTCTGGAGGTTAAAAATTTCTTACTTTTAGCCGTGATCATATATAACAGCACCTAAGGACCACTGATTTCTTCTTCCTGATTCCTTTCTCAGTCTCTCTTTTCATTTTTTTTCTCTCATGGCAGGACCCACAGTGCTGAGGGCAGAGGCAGTCTTGCCCCCTGGGAACCAGGATGGGGCACATTGCCTGAGCATGGTGGGGGGTGAGGATGAAGGGCTTGCAGAATGATGTTTCCTACTGCAGCCCTCCCTATATCAAGCCTTCGGTTGGTTATAGTTTGGAAAGCAGAGTTACCCTGCTGTGCAACGTCCCCTACCTGGGGAGAACCTTGTGTCAACCTCACCCTTTGGCAAGTGCCATGGTTTTGGCCCTTGTGGTGCCTGGTCCTGAGGCAGTACTGTTTGGTGTCACTCACAACGGCAGCTCCTAAGAAGCGGAATGGGCACACACGCACACACACACACACACACACGTGCCTTGGGCTTTATTAGCAACATTACCGTTCTATCCTAATAAAATATTACAGGATAAATTTTTGAAAATGTGAAATCATTACTCGCCTACAGATATAAAATGAACATGTGTCAAAGATTTTATTGAAGTCATCAATTGAGGGAGCCAGTAAGATGATACAACTTGTTCAAAAGGAAAAGTCCAAGAACCACACATATACAAGCAAATAAGGGATGCTGAGGTGAATCTACAAACAGATGCATAATGGACCCAACACTGGGTCATGGTCACATTCTGTTGGATGCTATGAATCTGCATGTCTGTGGACAAGAATCACTTGCATTATTATTAGTTTTCTGTAGCTTACAGATTGTGTAATAGCTCAAAGTTGATGAAAGGCTGAGAGAACCCACAAAAGTGTGTTAGACCAGACACCTGGGAATCCTTTCCATCCATTTCAAAGTCTCACAACCCTCCCCCAACCCAAAGCATCTATAATAATAAAAGTGTAATATGCTAATTAGACTGGACAGCCGAATGACCTTCCGGACATCATTCCGGATGTCCTTCCGCACAAAGCTGCTGTGGCGGGGCCAAGGTAGAGGCGGTTAGCGGGGATTAGGCAGGCAGGCGATCAGTTAGGAGCGATCAGACAGGCAGGCAGAGGCAGTTAGGGGCAATCAGGCAGGCAGGTGAGTGGTTAGGGGCGATCAGGCAGGCAGGTGAGTTGTTAGGGGTGATCAGGCAGGCAACCAGAGTGGTTAGGGGCAATCAGGCATGTGAGCTGTTAGGATCCAGTGGTCCCGGATTGCGAGAGGGTGCAGGCCTGGCTGAGGGGTCCTCCCCCCCTGCCCCGTGCATGAATTTCGTGCACTGGGCTTCCTGTTAATAATAATAATAACAACAACAATAATAACACCCACTTTGCTACTCCTAATTGGCTAAAGCATGTACATTCCTTTGCCAAATTCTATCAGGCTCAAATTGCTTCCACTTTCATCTTCTTCTGAACACCCCACCTGCCCCGCGTCTCTTTAGCCCCTGGTTCGCCAATTTGTGTGCTTCAACTCTGCTCTTTCTGTCTTCTCCTTGCAAATTCAGAGAGTGTATGTAACTTTGCTCCTAGTCCTTCCCTCTTTTTACCTGTGTCTTTGTTTTCTATTGCTGCTGTAAAATGATCACAAATTTGGTTATTTAAAACCACACCAATTTGTTTCATTCTAGTTCTGAAAGTCAGAAGTCTACGCTAGGCCAGCTGACTGCTCCTTCTGTGGGTTCTAGTGGAGAATCCATTTCCTTGTCTTTTTCCTCATCTAGAGGAGCCTGCATCCCTCTGTTCATGGCCCTGCATCTCTGCTTCCCATTTTCCAACTCCTCTGACCCTCCTGCCTTCCTCTCTGAAAGGAGTTGTGATGACATTACCAGCCGTGGGCAAACTATGGCCCACGGGCCGGATCCGGCCTGTTTGAAATGAATAAAACTAAAAAAAAAAAAAGACCGTACCCTTTTATGTAATGCTGTTTACTTTGAATTTATATTAGTTTACACAAACACTCCATCCATGCTTTTGTTCCGGCCCTCCGGTCCAGTTTAAGAACCCATTGTGGCCCTCGGGTCAAAAAGTTTGCCCACCCCTGCATTAGACCCATCCAGATAATCCAGGAGCACCCCCCATCTCAAGACCCTTTATCACACCTACAAAGTCCCTTTTGCCGCATCAGATGACATATTCATAGGATGTGGACATCTTTGGAGGGAACAAGCATGTCAAACTCATGGCCCACTGGCCTTGAGTTTGACATGTGGGCGGGCCTTGAGAGGGTGAATTCTGTGTCCTCCTCTGCTCATCTTGGAGTCCTTCCTGGAAAACTTCCTGAACAATCCCGAAAAGTCTTCAACTTTTCTCTACCCACCCTTTTGTCATAGGCCCATCCTTTTTTTTTGCCCCCCTTAAGGCAGTTGTTAACATTTCCAGCAAATGTTCTTTCTTTTTATGAGTCGGCGTACATTTTACCAAAGAGGGAACTCTATGCTGGGACTCAGGGTGAGCTGGCTGACCCAGAGAAAGGGTCTTTAGGCTTATAGTCCATAGGCTACAAATTCATCACACCCATTAAGAAAGGCCCTGGGTGGTTCCTCCTAACTGTTCTATCCCTCTGCAGAATTCTCAGCCAATTCCTGAGGTTCCTTTGGGGAGCTCTGATGTACACTGTAATATTTTACTGCAAAATGGGACAGAGGGGCAGGAAGCAGTGGTGGGGAAAGAACCAGAAAATCATCCATTTTTTTTGTATAACAAATGCTCTGTTTACCTCTCCAGCATTGTCAGAAGACACGTGTAATAAGCAATACTAATCAAAGCCAAGGGTTATTGAGTGTCTACTATGTGCCAGAACTGTGTCAGCACTTTAAATATATTTATATTTAATTCTCATAACACTGTGAGGAAGGGTTCTGTTACTATCCCCATTTTACAGATGAGGAAACTGAGCCACAGAGATGTTAAAAAATTGCTCAAGGCCATTCAGATAGTAAGGGCCAGCACCATGATTCAAGGCCAGCGTCCAGAGCCTGTGTCTTTAGTGCGTACACGTATGAGATTATGGCCCCAGATATGTCAGTCTGTTTGGGGAAGAGGACCAGAAAGGTCACTGCTCTGTGAGGCTGTGCCTCCGGGGTTAAACCAGTGAGGAGGGGTGATCATGGAGTGGGATATACATATTGAGAATTTTAGAGAGATTCTTGGAGAAGGTGGGATGCCCCCTGCTGGTTGAGCAAATTCATTTTTCTTTAAGTGAACCCAAATCATAAAGCCCCTGTTTAATGATCATTTCCCCTGCTCCTATTATAGATTTGTGAAAGATCTTACTGGAAAAAAAAAAAAAGTCAGCTTTTCTCTGCTCAAGGGGACTGGTTGCTAGGCAACTTGTGCCTCAAATTTAGGAATCATCTTTGACTCTAGGGATGGCATACTGGACATTCATAATTTACTATAAATGGAACACTAAAATTTAAAAAAATGGGGAAACTGTATATGTTAGTTGCCACGCGTGTATTTTCAAAATGGTAGTCCTGATGAATTTATTTCTCTGAGATGTTTTTTGTGACTTGTCTCTTTGCAGAATATTAATTCTTAATCAGTTTGCACTCTGGTTTGGTTAGTAAATGGAATTGCATTTCAATTACTTCCTGTTTACTCTTAGAGACCTCAGAGTCATCCTCTATTCTCCATGATTTCATTTCCTCAGTTACCAAGTCCTATAAGTTTCACCTTGGAAAAGCTTGATTCAATTTCTTTTTTTTTTTTTAAATATATTTTATTGATTTTTCACAGAGAGGAAGGGAGAGGGATAGAGAGTTAGAAACATCGATGAGAGAGAAACATCGACCAGCTGCCTCCTGCACATCTCCTACTGGGGATATGCCCGCAACCAAGGTACATGCCCTTGACCGGAATTGAACCTGGGACCTTTCAGTCCGCAGGCCGGCGCTCTATCCACTGAGCCAAACCGGTTTCGGCTGATTCAATTTCTGCCTCCTTTTTTCCACCTGCAAATTCAGGGATGCTTATAATTTTTCATCTGGACTATGGTAGGCTTCTAACTTACCTTTTTTAATTTACTTCCTGTCCATTTTTATTCATCTTCCTCCTTCCCCTTCATGCCTCCCTTGGGTTTCCTTTTAAAACATAGATCTGACCATATTACTCTGGCTTAATGAACAGTCTTGACGTTTCCCCACAGCCTGATGATAGCATCCAGATTCCTTGTGGTGGCATTCAATGCCTGCACCACAGAGCCCACCCAACTTTCTCTGCTACTTTGCAAACACGTTCTGTCTTCTGGCCGCAGAATACCTAGAGCTGTTGTCCATACAATTGGCACATCTCTATGCTTTTGCACATCCCCTGCCTGGAATGTTTTTCCTTTCTTTTTATCAACACTGGTTTTCAGTTGTTGTTCAAAGCACAACTCATATTTACCTTCCCACGGAGATTTTTAAATCAGATGCTCATTGGTATTTTTATAGCGTTGTGAGAACACATCACGTTGTATTATATTTATCTGATGACACATTTATCTTTCTAGACCAGCATATTTTAGACCATGACACAGTTCATCAGTGATGTATATGTATGGGACACACTGCTTTCTGCTCCTTGGTCCTCTGCATAGTGGGACAAATTAAGATGGGAGGGATTGTAGGGAGAATATTGAACCTGTCTTCATTTATTTTTTTAAAAAACAAGTCATTTGCAAACATCCCTACTTTTATCTATGTAATAAATGATTTACAACAAACTCTCCCCTTGATCCTGAAGAGTGAGGTGTTACAACGCTGTGTTCATAGTTCTAATCCATAGGGCCCTTAGGAATAGGGAGGGTGCTGTGCGTTATCTGTCTTACAATCTCACCACAAGAAAATTGGATTAGAACTGGTACAGATTAGGGAGCTAATAAATTGTCATGATATTGATGCATTGAATAAGATGAATACGTATTCTTATTGATCATTTTAATGTGGGAATAAGGTTAGTTTTCATATAATCATAGATGAAAGTCATAGAACTCCTTACTATGAGCTAAGTGGTGTGCCAAGTCCAAAGACTAATGGGTCAGCCTTGGCTGGTGTGGCTCAGTTGGATGAGCATCGTCCCATGCACCAAACGGTTGACAGTTCCATTTCCGGTCAGGGCACACGCCCTGGTTGCAGGCTCAATCCCTGATAGAGGACCTGCAGGAAGCAGCCGATTGATGTTTCGTTCTCACATGGATGTTTCTCTCTCTGTCCCTCTCCCTTCCTCTTTCTCTAAAAATCAATAAAAAGTCTTTTTAAAAAATATGTTTGTATTGATTTCAGATAGGAGGGGAGGGAGAGATAGAAACAGCAATGATAAGAGGGAATCATTGATTGGCTGCCTCCTGCATGCCCCCTACTGTGGATCGAGCCCTCAATCCAAGTATGTGCCCTTGACCAGAATCGAATCTGGGACCCTTCAGTCTACAGGCTGATGCTCTATCCACTGAGCCAAACCAGCTAGGGCAATAGAAAATCTTTAAAAAAAAAAAGACTAATGGGTCATTATAAGGACTAAGAGCCACAAAAAGAGGCTCTGCTGCCCAAAATGGGATAATGTAAGTATCAAAAGGAATAATAAATGCAATTGGTAGAAACTCATTGGAAAAAAATATATAAGTACTGATATGTGTGTGTACATATATATTTAAGTATATATTTAAGAAATATATACTATATATATTTGCATCAAGCAAAGGTTATCCATGGAAGAAACCATTAGAAGAAAGGTAATGGGGAACTTTACGATGGAAATTTCAGGCCTCCAGCACCTGAACCTGTTGATTGTCTCTATAATTCGGAGATCCAGATATTGTGGGATCCTGATATGAAGCGACATGAAGTGCATAGCACCAAATATTACATTGTATTCCCTAAAGAACAAAAGATGAAACTAATCAAGCCTCTAGAGACAACTTCCATTTGCAGGAAATCTGAGGGTCTGAGGAAAGAGCTAAATGATACCACAAAGGCTTCCAGAATGTGGAAGTCTAGGAAAAACTGTTTTCCTTTGCTCTCACGCTACTACCATACTCACAACACTTGACACCTGACATGTGGGTTTATTCCCACATGGACCAGTTCTCTGACACCACCGGGTGGCCTACCTTCACTTCATTTCTGACCTTCTCTGCTTGGCCATAGCATCAGATGCCACAAGTCAAGGGCTCAGTCCCACAAGACTGCTCCCAGTTCAGACACCAATAGCAAGTCCCAGGTTGTCCTCAGTACTTCTGACTAACCGGCTATAAATTACGGTTCCCATGATTCTCTGTTTGGGTTCAATAATTTGCTAGAACAATTTGAAGAGCTCACCTTACGAAGTTATTATACAGGGTGGGGCAAAAGTAGGTTTACAGCCGTTCTTATGGAAAATATTACAATCCTATATAATAAAAGCCTGATATGCAAATTGTCCCCTCAACTGGGAGTTTGTCTGGGAGTTCCACCAGGGGGCGGGGCCGGCCGGCCAATGGTGGGAAGGGAGGCCTCGGCCGGTGGCAGGCAGCCGGGGGAAGAGAGGTCCGGGTGGGCAGATGGCAGCCGCACAGGGACCCTACCCATGCACGAATTTCATGCACTAGGCCTCTAGTAATAAATAATAGTACAAGAATAAACTGTTTCGAACACTCACAACTGTAAACCTACTTTTGCCCTACCCTGTGTCATAAAGGATATGATAAAGATACAGGTCAGCACCCTGATGAAGAGAGGTCTGGAGGGCCTTGTCCACGTGGAGTTGGGCATGCCACCCTCCTGGCACCTGGATAAATTCACCCTGGTACTCTATACCAGGCATCCAGGAGCTTTTAGACCCTATAGTTTTGGTATTATTTTTTTTAAATATATGTTATTGATTTTTTACAGAGAGGAAGGGAGAAGGATAGAGAGTCAGAAACATTGATGAGAGAGAACCATCGATCAGCTGCCTCCTGCACACCCCCCACTGGGGATGTGCCTGCAACCAAGGTACATGCCCTTGACTGGAATCGAACCTGGGACCATTCAGTCCGCAGGCTGACACTCTATCCACTGAGCCAAACCAGTCAGGGCAGTTTTTTTTTTAACTTTATGTGTTATACAGTGAAGGTTGAGAAAGGGTGAGACAGGTGGCCTGGGAGCAAACCAACCAAGGCACACTCAGAGCTAAACTAGCCCTGAGTGTTCAAAACATTATAACAAACATTTGGGTCTATTTTGTTTACACCAAAAATTCCTTTTGCTGTTTTTTATTTAATTCCATGAAAATCTTTGACCAAGATGCTATTTGGCGCTACAGAGTTGCCAACCTTGGCTGGTGTGGCTCAGTTGGATGAGCATCGTCCCATGCACCAAACGGTTGACAGTTCCATTTCCGGTCAGGGCACACGCCCTGGTTGCAGGCTCAATCCCTGATAGAGGACCTGCAGGAAGCAGCCGATTGATGTTTCGTTCTCACATGGATGTTTCTCTCTCTGTCCCTCTCCCTTCCTCTTTCTCTAAAAATCAATAAAAAGTCTTTTTAAAAAATATGTTTGTATTGATTTCAGATAGGAGGGGAGGGAGAGATAGAAACAGCAATGATAAGAGGGAATCATTGATTGGCTGCCTCCTGCATGCCCCCTACTGTGGATCGAGCCCTCAATCCAAGTATGTGCCCTTGACCAGAATCGAATCTGGGACCCTTCAGTCTACAGGCTGATGCTCTATCCACTGAGCCAAACCAGCTAGGGCAATAGAAAATCTTTAAAAAAAAAAAGACTAATGGGTCATTATAAGGACTAAGAGCCACAAAAAGAGGCTCTGCTGCCCAAAATGGGATAATGTAAGTATCAAAAGGAATAATAAATGCAATTGGTAGAAACTCATTGGAAAAAAATATATAAGTACTGATATGTGTGTGTACATATATATTTAAGTATATATTTAAGAAATATATACTATATATATTTGCATCAAGCAAAGGTTATCCATGGAAGAAACCATTAGAAGAAAGGTAATGGGGAACTTTACGATGGAAATTTCAGGCCTCCAGCACCTGAACCTGTTGATTGTCTCTATAATTCGGAGATCCAGATATTGTGGGATCCTGATATGAAGCGACATGAAGTGCATAGCACCAAATATCAAATTGTATTCCCTAAAGAACAAAAGATGAAACCAATCAAGCCTATAGAGACAACTTCCATTTGCAGGAAATCTGAGGGTCTGGTCTTTTTAAAAAATATGTTTGTATTGATTTCAGATAGGAGGGGAGGGAGAGATAGAAACAGCAATGATAAGAGGGAATCATTGATTGGCTGCCTCCTGCATGCCCCCTACTGTGGATCGAGCCCTCAATCCAAGTATGTGCCCTTGACCAGAATCGAATCTGGGACCCTTCAGTCTACAGGCTGATGCTCTATCCACTGAGCCAAACCAGCTAGGGCAATAGAAAATCTTTAAAAAAAAAAAGACTAATGGGTCATTATAAGGACTAAGAGCCACAAAAAGAGGCTCTGCTGCCCAAAATGGGATAATGTAAGTATCAAAAGGAATAATAAATGCAATTGGTAGAAACTCATTGGAAAAAAATATATAAGTACTGATATGTGTGTGTACATATATATTTAAGTATATATTTAAGAAATATATACTATATATATTTGCATCAAGCAAAGGTTATCCATGGAAGAAACCATTAGAAGAATGGTAATGGGGAACTTTAGGATGGAAATTTCAGGCCTCCAGCAGCTGAACCTGTTGATTGTCTCTATAATTCGGAGATCCAGATATTGTGGGATCCTGATATGAAGTGACATGAAGTGCATAGCACCAAATATCAAATTGTATTCCCTAAAGAACAAAAGATGAAACCAATCAAGCCTATAGAGACAACTTCCATTTGCAGGAAATCTGAGGGTCTGAGGAAAGAGCTAAATGATACCACAAAGGCTTCCAGAATGTGGAAGTCTAGGAAAAACTGTTTTCCTTTGCTCTCACGCTACTACCATACTCACAACACTTGACACCTGACATGTGGGTTTATTCCCACATGGACCAGTTCTCTGACACCACCGGGTGGCCTACCTTCACTTCATTTCTGACCTTCTCTGCTTGGCCATAGCATCAGATGCCACAAGTCAAGGGCTCAGTCCCACAAGACTGCTCCCAGTTCAGACACCAATAGCAAGTCCCAGGTTGTCCTCAGTACTTCTGACTAACCGGCTATAAATTACGGTTCCCATGATTCTCTGTTTGGGTTCAATAATTTGCTAGAACAATTTGAAGAGCTCACTTTACGAAGTTATTATACAGGGTGGGGCAAAAGTAGGTTTACAGCCGTTCTTATGGAAAATATTACAATCCTCCATTTTTCATTTTTCCTGCTTCTATATAGAAATACCATTGATTTTTTAAAATATGAAACTTAAATTCACTTGTTAGTTCTGGAAGTTGTTTGATAGATAACTTGTAATTTTCTACATAGATATATCATCTATAAGAAGGGACAGTTTTGGCGGGGCCGGCCGGCCAATGGTGGGAAGGGAGGCCTCGGCCGGTGGCAGGCAGCCGGGGGAAGAGAGGTCCTGGCAGGCAGATGGCAGCCGCGCAGGGACCCTACCCATGCACGAATTTCATGCACTAGGCCTCTAGTAATAAATAATAGTACAAGAATAAACTGTTTCAAACACTCACAACTATAAACCTACTTTTGCCCCACCCTATGTCATAAAGGATATGATAAAGATACAGGTCAGCACCCAGATGAAGAGAGGTCTGGAGGGTCTTGTCCATGTGGAGTTGGGCATGCCACCCTCCCGGCACCTGGATAAATTCACCCTGGTACTCTGTACCCGGCACCCAGGAGCTTTTAGACCCTATAGTTTTGGTATTATTAAGGAGGCTTAATCACATAGGCATGATCCATTTGTAGCCCCAACCCCTCTCTGGAGACTTAGGGGGTGGGGCTGAAAGTTCCCAACTTTTAATCATGGCTTGGTCTTCCTTGTGACCAGCTCCTACCCAGTAGAGTTGCTTCATTGGAACAAAAGATGCTCCTACTCACCCAGGGAATTCCAAGAGATTTAGGAGCTGTGTGTCAGGAACTGGAGGCAAAGACCAAATATTAGCAGAAAACGAAGACTATGTATTCCTTTATTTTCACAGTGGGACTTTCTACAGGCCTGGTGACTTCGTTTCTGTCCCAAGTGAGGCTTGGAAGGCGGGGGAGGGGGTGGTGGGTTCTAGAGGCAGATAGGTGATAAGGGAGCCTCATACAGTTTACATAATTATGAAAGAGCCTTTGCTTTGTTTGTGTCCTGATTCCATCTGTAAAATGACCTTGGGAGACAATCAGGGAGGTGGGGTTATTAAATAATTCTGAGGAATTCTTGTTTATTTTGCTAGTGTGATAACAGTGTATGGTTATGTGAGAAAAGGTTCGGGGGAGAGGGTGGTGGGTTCTAGAGGCAGACAGGTGATAAAGGAGCATCATGCAGTTTACATAATTATCAAAGAGCCTTTGCTTTGTTTGTGTCCTGATTTCATCTGTGAAATGACCTTGGGAAACAATCAGGGAGATGGGTTATTAGATAATTCTGAGGAATTCTTGTTTATTTTGCCAGTGTGATAACAGTGTATGGTTATGTGAGAAAAGGTTTTTTTTTTTTTATAGATGTGCACTGAAGTACATAGGGATGAAGTGACATGATGTTGGGGATGTGCTTTAAATATTTCAGCAGTGAAGGCAGGGAAAGGACTGATGATGCAAATGGGGCAAAGTCTTGAAAATTATTGAATCCATGCTGTAGTTATATAGGGATTCATTTTATTATCTCTCATTTTGAGCATGTTTGAAAACTACATATGCATATACAACTATACATATATATGTACGCACACACACATACATATATGTGAATATGATATTTATTTTCTACTTCAGTTTTAATTTCCATGGTGGTAAGTTAAATTATCCACAAATGTACCATAAGACCAGACTCTGTTAGAGAAAACTTGACAGTGTTGGTTGATGGAGGCTAGGTTTGCATTAGCGAGATAATAGTACTTGCCTTAACCCGCTTGGTTTTCTGGGGCAGATGCAGTCATTGGGGCCAGCCATTACTCGAAATCAGACTAGGGACTTTCAAGATAATTGCACATACTTTAAAAAAGAACTTTTCACCTTAGGCATATTAGTCTTCATGCAAATGCTATTAATTACTCGTGAAATTTACTTAGTCTTTAGAGCTGTCCTGATTAGGCATATAAATAGAATATTATTATTACTGCTTTCTTTTTTTAATTTAATGCCCTTGAAAGTAATGAGGAATTTATTTTAAAGAATCTCTAATTAAGATCAATGTTTTACCCTAATAGTTCAATTATGTCTGAGTTTAACAAAAAACTTACTTGCATTTGATAAAATATATAAATCTTACTCTGTTAATTTTAGTCTAAAAAGTTACCAATTTTCACTTAGCATCTTGTTTGTTGCAGAGGAAATCATATATTGTTTTGGAGTGAGTCATGATGCCTAAAGACCAAAATAAAAAAAAAAATAAAAAAATTTAAACCATGGAAAAGCTTGGACTTCAGATTTTATCAAACAAATATGAAAATTTTGATATAAAATACAAGATAAAAGCATTTCAGAGTTTACTGTTTATTTTTCAATGAATTCTAAATTTGGCAAAATGAGTTTTGTAGTGCCTAATTGAAATAGACATGGATTATATGCTTAAAAATATAAACCATGGAAAAACAAAATAGGAACATGTCAAAGAACCCATTTTCAAATTACTAAGCACAGTGATTATGTGTTGGACACTACTCAATTCAGTCTCTTGCACAAAGATTAAATGCAGCCTTTACAGTGGTCATACTTTCTATTGCCTTTTCTTTCTTTTTTAATTTTTATTGATTTTCTGAGAGAGAGAGAGAGAAAGAGAGAGAGAGAGAGAGAGAGTTTTATTGTTCCACTTATTTATGCATTCATTGGTTGCTTCTTGTATGTTCCCTAACCAGGGATTGAACCTGCAATCTTGGCTTACTGGGATAATGCTTTAACCAACTGAGCCATGCCTGCGAGGGCTGAAATGCTTTCTTGCCCGCTCACCCTTATTTTTTATTTAAAAAACTAGAGACCCAGTGCACAAAATTCATGCACAGGTAGGATCCTTAGACCTGGCCGGCGATCAGGGCCAATCTGTGGGGCAACAGGCGGGGCAATCGTGGGGGGCACCACTGGCACCCATTTTGGCCAGCCCTGGTGCCACCACTCGCCAGCCCTGCCCCCCACTGCTGCCACGGGTTGCCTCCCTCTGTGAGGCGACCAGCGGGGCAATCGGGGCTCCCACTGGCACCCACCTTTGCTGGCCTGGGGCCTATGGGCTGGGGCCAGCTCCTGCATTGAATTTATAGGTCAACTTGGGGAGAATTAACCTCTTAACAATATTGAATATTCCAATCCATAAAGATGGCATATATCTCTATCTAGGTTTTCTTTAAGACCTAAATAATCTTAAACTGTAGCTTTCAATTTAGAGGTCTTGCATACCTTTTGGTTAAATTTATTCCTACACACTTTACTTTTCCTTTTTTCCCCCCAGCACTTCTGTAAATGCTATTTGTATTTATAATTCCATTTTTCATTTTTCCTGCTTCTATATAGAAATACCATTGATTTTTTAAAATATGAAACTTAAATTCACTTGTTAGTTCTGGAAGTTGTTTGATAGATAACTTGTAGTTCTGGAATTGTTTGATAGATAACTTGTAATTTTCTACATAGATATATCATCTATAAGAAGGGACAGTTTTAGTTCCTTTCGAATCTTTATTTTATTTATTTATTGTTTACTTTATTGCAATGGGTAAGACCTATAGTCCAAATGAGTAGAAGTGGTAAGAATGGGCTTCTTTGCTTTGTTCCCAATTTTAGGGGGAAGCCTTAAGTTTTCACTATCGTTAGCTGTAGGTTTTATGATACTGTGGAAATTACCCACTATCCCTAGTTTGCTTTAAGTTTTATAGTGAATGCTTTTTAAATTTTGCCAAGTGCTTTTTTTTCCCTGCATCTATTGAAATGATATAGAGGTTTTCTACTTTATTCTATTGAAATGGTAAATTATTTTTGAATATCAAATGAGCCATTCATTCCTGGGGTAAGCCCTACTTAGTTATGATGTATTATCCTTTTTTATATATTTCTGTACATCACTGGTTTAATTTGCTAAAATTATGCTGAAGATTTTTGTGTCTTTGTTCATTAGAGCTGTAATTTTTTTTACTGTAGTTTTTTTATTCCTGTAATTGCTTTGTCTGCTTTTGCTCCAGTTCATGCTTAAACACAAAGGGCCCGGGCTGTGCATGTCTACTGGTAGCTGTGGGCACCTTCTGCCTCTGAGTACTGTCCATCACTGGTTGCTAGGAGGAAGATACATGGTTTGATGTGACTGAAAAGGTGTCAAAGTGCTTTCCTGCTAGACCTCACATATCCTTATGGCATCCTTTGTAGACAAGGATGACCTATTTTTCCCCAGGCAGGTCTTGGAAAGTGAAGAGATAAGCAGTACGTTTTTGAAAGGTGGCTCTTAAGAACTCAAGCCTTTCCATGGGGTCCCTGTCCTCTGCCTGATCACAGTCAGTCTGGGTTCTGTGGGTCTGCTCCCCTGTAAGTTCCCTTTTTCTGATGAGTCTGTGACTGGGTTGGAGAGAAGGGGTAGGGACAGCATCCAGGGACCCTGGTGGGTGTTTCCTGCTCTCATTCTGGTTCTGGCTGTGCCACTTCATACCTGTATGACCGGTGACAAACCCTGATCTTTCTGGACCTCAGTTTCTTTGCCTTTCAAATAGGATAATGATACATTCCTGGTAAGGTTGTAAGAATCAAAGATAAGGTGTGTGTGCCCTGGCCAGTGTTTCTCAGTGTTTAGAGAGTTGGCCTGCACACCCAAGGGTTGTGGGTTTGATTCCTGGTCAAGGGCACATACCTAGGTTGCAGGTTTGATCCCCAGCCCTGGTGCAGGAGGCAACCAATTGATGTGT
>NW_005363938.1:5428870-5433980 GCF_000412655.1 Myotis brandtii
CCCTCCTCTCCTTCCTTTCCTCCCTTCCCCCTCCATTTCATTCTCTCTAAAAATCAATGGAAAAATATTCTCGGGTGAGAATTAACAACAACAACAAAAAAGATAATGTGTGTGTGAGAGGGTCTGTGTGTATATACATGGTAACTTTTATTACTATTTCAGTATTTAAACTCTCTGAACCTTAGTTTACTCATATGTAAAATAAATGTAATAATAGGTAAAATGAGAATGATCCCACTGTTATTTTGAAACTAAAATGATGTACCTGCCTCATATACAGTAGATCCTCAAAGAATTATTTCTCTCCTCTCCTTTTCTACTTGACTTTTTAGGCCTGGCTGCAGGCAATTTTTTTTTTCGTCAGATCAAACAAATTTTTACTAAGAACATACTAGGCTAAATAATTCAGGTTATTGGTCATTAATTTAGCCACCTATTCATCCAGTCATTTATTATAAATCATCTCTACATCAGTCACCATACATTTAAGGAAGTTATTTTAAGAGACTTTCAATTATGTGCAGGCCTACAGCTCTAGTTAATGATGCTGAAGTAGGATCTGCTCAGAAGCAAGCTTGTCTTTTGGGGTTTGGGGTGGCAAGTTTAAACCTGCCAAAACCTCACCTTGAATATATGGGGTCCTGTTCAGTGTTCCTCATTGTATCTAATAGTCTCCACAGGTATGAGTTATGTACTTATTCTTAGCTTAGTGATTCAGTTCATCTAACTATAAGATAAAATAGAATAAATAGTTCTTCTGTTTCTCTGAATAGGTCAAAGGAGCTGGGTGTGTCTAGATTTCTTAGTTGTTCTGAGTCCTTGGTAAAGACGTGGCAGTGACAGATGACTAAAATTAAGCTGAGAATTACTCAGGGGCCCTGTCTTAGAGCTTAGACTCTGGGGCTCTTCCTTGTGTCTGATGTTTTCTGTTCTCTGGGGGCGTTAGGGGGGGTGATGCCACTGAGCCTAACATCCAGCCTGACATTCCTTAAATGAATTACTTAAAAATAGTCATGGACTTTTTTTTTTTTTTTAGACCTGGCCGGCGATCAGGGCCAATCTGTGGGGCAACAGGCGGGGCAATCGTGGGGGGCACCACTGGCACCTATCTTGGCCAGCCTGGTGCCACCCACTGCTGCCACGGGTTGCCTCCCTCTGTGGGGTGACCAGCGGGGCAATCAGGGCTCCCACTGGCACCCACCTTTGCTGGCCTGGGGCCTTTAAATCCATTTGAAGTTGTTTTGCAAGTGGTTGCCCCTACCACTCATCCAGTTGACGTCGAGTGGACCTCTTGTGATTGCAGACTGGGTGTGATTGCTGAAAGAATATGGGATGCTTTCTCAACTCTCTTCAGAGTTATTAAGGCCATTCATAGACAGGAGAGTAGAACTAAATGGCAGCAGAAGAGTAAGTTAGAGGGAGAGTGAGGGTGGAAACAAGAGGCAAGAGGGACCTGTAGAGAGTGAATGAGAAATCTCATTTATTTTGGAGCCTTTTTCTCCTTCAGGCCCCTTTCATAAGAAGGAGATGCAATGTAATGAGAGGTCTGGTTCTTCATTCAATAATTATTTGTTTCTCTCCCGCCACCTCAAGTATGTGAAAATGTAGAAAAGAGGGTGATAAAGAAAACATATATATCCCTGTCTGCATCCTTGAGGAATTTATCAACAAAACAAACCACTGCGAAATGAGCAAGTGACGGGTACTATGGTAAATTGTATTGGTGAGTTTTAAACAAAGAAAAATATGATAATAGACTGAACTAGCCTGGGAGGGAGCCAGGACACTATCCCTTTTACTCTTCTAGTTTTTGTCCAAAATCTGGTTTTGAAAATATATGAGTAGAGACAGATGGGCACTATGTCTAGATCCGTGCAAACATTATAAATAAAACATTTCTTGTAATCCTTGGAATTTCATTTGATGCATTTGAAAAGATCTATATTTTAAAGCCCCGAGCTGCAGATTCACCCGAAAATGTAATTTCACTACTGATGCTAAACATAAATTCATATCCATGTAATTTTCTACAACTTGAATAACTTTTCCTCCCCAATTTCTTCACCGCCTGCTTCACAAATAATCAACTTTTGCGTCTTCACTCTGAAGATTACTGACTTTGTGGATTGTGTATGTGAATATTTCATCTCAGGCCCTCTTCCCAACTCATGGTTCAAGTCACTCTTTGTTTTCTGTCCTTTTTTGTGCACAGAATAAAAGTGTGTTGAGAAAACGTCCACTAATGTTAATGTTGACTTCAGAAGGGGAGAAATAAATTTGCTGTCTAAACAAACCTATCACTGTATTCCCACATCAAATAAAAATGGTTTCTGGCCATTAACATAGATTGTCTAGATGTGACAACAAGTCCGCATCTTAACCTGGACAGCAATTCCTTTCTGAAGTTCATGGCTGCTGTATTAGCATGTTTAGAGTGCTTAGGAAGCTATTCTCTTTATTGACAGGGTCCTGTCTTCTGTATCCTGCACTGATAGTTTGTACCAAGTGTTTGGAGCTTGGGATAATCCGTTGCTATGGTTCCTTTGACATGACCATGATGTTTCAAAAGTAGTTCATGAACCTTAGAAGTCTAGCCAAATTACTTGAATCAGACTAAGTAGGTTGGAAATTGGAATGTTAGATCTCAGGTGGCCCCTTTGTATACTTTTCTTCAATATTCACCTTTTTAAGGAAGAAAAACTACCCCAGGGATATTAAGCAATTTCCCACGTTCACTGAGCGTGTGAATAGTACTGTCAAAACTAGAATGCTCATCTACTGATTCTCAGTCTAGTACTCTTTTCTCTATTACCCAATTTTGGTTGCATCCCCAGATACTTGTTGGCTCTAACATGCTTACTGGCACTGTTCCTTGACATTATCATGGTACAAGAGTTCTCATCTGAGTTGATAATGCAATGCATACAAATTGCCCAGGACTTAGTAAGCCACCACTTCTTATTTTTCTTCTCTTCCTTCTTCTTTTATTATTAACTGCTATACTTATACTTTAATATTTTCATGCAATAGGTTGCCGACAAGTAGAATTAGATCTACTCATAGCCCTTGAAGAATACTGGTTTATATTTACAGTTCATTTGCCACCCCCTTTATTGCCTGTTTTTCTCTCTTATTTGCTAGAACTCCTAGGTAGGAGGGGTAAAGTTGTTAGTTTAACAGGAATGCATTTGACAGCAAGTAACAGAACTCTTGATGAACAATGGTTTAACGCAGAAAGATCATTATTGTTCACTTAATAAGAAAGTGGACAGGTTATAGCAGATGTGGCAACACATTGATGTCCTTCAGTCTTCAGGCTTTTCCCGCTTTCTGCTTTGTCACAAGTAGCAGTTGGCTTTTTCTCTTCATATTTGGTGCTTCATGGTCTCAAGACGGCTGTCTAGGTCTATACATCACACAAGCATCTGAAGCATCAAGGAGAAGACATGGGCAAAACACCTTTACCTCCTGAGACTCTTTGCTTGAGGCTAGAAGCTTTTCTCCTAATGCAGTGGTTGGCAAACTCATTAGTCAACAGAGCCAAATATCAAGGGTACAACGATTGAAATTTCTTTTGAGAGCCAAATTTTTTAAACTTAAACTATATAGGTAGGTACATTGTTATTAACTTAATTAGGGTACTCCTAAGGTCTTAGGAAGAGCCACACTCAAGGGGCCAAAGAGCCGCATGTGGCTCGCGAGCCGCAGTTTGCCGACTACGGTAATGCATTTACTGGTCAGAACTGTAAGACACGGCCAGCCCCAACTGCAAGTGAGAATAGAAAAGTGAATATTTAGCTTTTCAGCCTCGAAAGTGAAAGATGATAAAGGAGAAGGAGGTTGGAAATGAGGTCAGCCAATGAAAAGATCTGTCATAGACCATATTGGTGGCGGCCCGGTACGATGCATGCCCTTCCTTCTTCCCTGCATTTTCTCTAGTAGGCACTCAGTCTTCTAGGATGAGGCACCTCATTTCTGGAGTTCTGTTTATTTCTAGTCAATTAAAAAAAACTTCACCCAAATAGTGTGTGTGTGTGTGTGTGTGTGTGTGTGTGTGTGTGTATTGATTTTAGAGAGGGAGGAAGGGAGAGGGAGAGATAAAGAGACATCAATATGAGAGAGAAATATTTGTTGCCTCTGGTAAGTGCCCCCACTTGGGTATGTACCCTGACTGGGAATCAAACCTGTGACCCTTTGGTGTATGGACTGACACTCCAATCAACTGAGCCACACCGGCCAGGGCTATTTCCAGGCAATTTTAAGACAGGTAGTACAGGTAAAGATCTTACTTAGATGTCATTTAAAAATTCTGATGTCTTACCAGTTTCTCTAACTTTCGGGTTCTGCCATCCTTTTTAGACCTAAGTTTATGGGCAATTTTCTTGAAAAAATTTGAAACATTAGGTTTTGGTGAGTTGATACCATGATAAATCTGTTTTTTGCAACCAATCTCATATCTTGGTAAGGTCTCTCCTTCCTTGCTTATACTTTAAAAAAATACCAATTTAGAAACAGTGAAATGCACACATTTTCAGTGCATGATTTGATGAGTTTTGGCAAATGTGAATACCCATGTAACCTCATAAATATGTATACTAGTGTCACCAGGAGCATTAGTATTCTAGGGCTGCTTGCTGTAACAAAGTACCACTAACTGGGTGGCTTAAACAACAGAAATGATCTCAGTTCTGGAGGCTGAAAGTCTGAGATCAAGGTGTCAACAGGGCCACATACCCTCTAAACCCTGTAAGGGCAAATCCTTCCTTGCCTTTTCCTAGCTTCTAGTGATATCCAGAAAACTTTGTAATTCTTTGGCTTGCATCTGCATAATTCTCTCTACATCCATGATCAATGGCCTTCTCCCTGTGTGTCTCCATCTTAATGACACCAGGAATTTTAGGGGTGCACCCTATTCTAGCATGACCTCACCTTAGCTAATTACATCTGTAGGGATCCTTTTTCCAAGTAAGGTCACATTCTGAGGTACTGAGATTTAAGACTTCCATATATCTTTGGGAGGGGTGGCACATAATTCAACCTTTAATTCCATGTAAATATATTCCCCAATGTAATTATGTTAAACCATGTAATATGTATGTGTGTATATATA
>NW_005363938.1:5437552-5493967 GCF_000412655.1 Myotis brandtii
CCCCTCAATCAGGGGCGGGGCCCACCAGCCAATCGCCTGCAGCCTCTCCCCCACAGCTGGCCAGGTCCTGATCGGGCCCTGATCGGGGCAGGCTGGCCAGCCGGCCAACCTCCCGCCATCTCCTCCTCCCAACAGGCCCGGCCCCAATCCACCCCAACTGGGGCCGGGCCAGCCAGACCCCACCCGTGCATGAATTCGTGCACTGGGCTTCTAGTATATTACATGTTGGAACAGGGATCAACAAACTTTTTTCTGTAAAGGATAGTAAATATTTTAGGATTTGTGGGCCATGCTCTCTATTGCACACACTGAATTCTGCCACTGTAGTGCAAAAGCAGCTGTGGTCAATATGTGAACAAGTGAGCATGCTTGTGTCGAAATAAGATTTTATTAAAAAAAATAGGAGGTAGGCTGGATTTGGCCAATGGATAGTTTGCTGCCTCTTGTATTAAAACATTTCCATCAGTCCAGAAAGCTCCATCAGCCCCCTTCCCGTTCGGTCCTTGCCTCCCATAGGCAAACCCTGTGTAGCTTTCTATCACTATCAATTTGTTTTGCTTGGTAGGTACAGGTATACAGTCAGTTTTCCAGGCAACTGTCGAACACTTCTCCAAAATTGTACTATTTTACACCCTCACCAACTATTATGTTGTTCCATATCTTCACAAGCACTTGGTGCTATCTTTCTAATTTTAGCCAATCTACTGGGTGTGTACTGATATCCCATTGTGAGTTTAGTTTACATTACCCTGATGGCAAATGATATTGAGGTGATTTTCTTCTATGTACCATCTTTTTCCTTCCCTCATCTCCCCTCCCTCCTTCCCTCTCTTTCCTATCAATTCCTGAAAGAGGGATGTTAAAATCTCCAACAGTGATTGTATGTTTTTTTATTCCTTCCTTTAATTCTGTTGACTCATGTATTTTGAAACTCTTGTTATTAGGTACATAGGCATTTGTCTTAGGATTGTTGTGACTTCTTGATGAGTTGATTCTTTTTTAGCATTATGAAATGTCCCTTCTATCTCTATTAATACTCCTTGCCTTACAGTCATATTTTTCTGATATTAATTTATTCGCACTAGCTTTCTTCTTTCTTTTACTTTGCTCCTATCTATATTTTTTATTTAAAGTACATATCTCACAGATGCTATATGATTGACCCTTGACATTTTATCTTGTCAGAAAAGATCTCTGCCTTTTTAATCGGAATGTTTAGTTCATTTACATAAAATACAATTATTGTGTAATTGTTTTATTTCTACCTTTTTGTTATTAGCCTTTGATTAGATTCATATGTACTCTTTTCTCTTTGTTTCTCCTTTTTGGTTAATTAACTTTAATGACTTCATTACATATTTAACTCTGCTGCTTTGATTTGTGTATGCTTGTGTGGTTGTTCTATGGGTTATAATATACATCTTTTATAACAGTTTAGATACTTAGATTCAATGTGATTTTGTTTCATGTAAAACGTTAGAAATTCAACATTATGTATATACAGTAGTATATTACTTACACAGTAAGTCCTCACTTAATGTTGTTGATACATGCCCTTGACCGGAATCGAACCTGGGACCTTTCAGTCCACAGGCCGACGCTCTATCCACTGAGCCAAACCGGTTTCGGCTTAATGTTGTTGATAGGTTCTTGGAACCTGTGACATTAAGTGAAATGTTGTATAAACAAACCCATAGACTAATTGGTATAAAGAGTTAAGTTCCAACAGCATATTTCTAGTCACAAAAACACCACCAAACTTATAAATTAAGACCCAAAACGCTTCTACTATTAAAGAAGAGGGACATGTCCTGCTGTGTGTCCCTTTTGTGTGAGCAAGGAAAACCTTCCTGAGACCTGCCTCTGCAGCCTCACTCTCAGGTCCCGGAGGTCATGGCTGGGTCCCTGGTCCGTGCTCCGGCTAAGGAAGGCTGGAAGAGGGAGTTTCTGGCGGAGAGGCAGGGGATGTTATTTTGGGGAGGCCTTCACTAGGGTCTGCCACAGGCACACTCATCTCTCGCCTGGACTGTGGCCAGAGTCTCCTCCTTCCTCTCTGTTTCCAGTCTCCCTCTCCCGTCAATCCATTCTCCCCACTCTGGCTGCCAGAGGAGTCTTTCCAAATGTGTAGCTACCTGGTTAGTTTATTTGCTTACTTGTTTATGGTCAGTCTCTTTCATAATTATGTAAACTGCATGAGGGAAGAGACCTTACTTGTTTTATTCACAACTTATTACCCTTGACCAAGGCCCCGCACATCAAAGGTACTCAGGAGATGTTTGTTGGCCGGCTGAGTGAATGAATGTCAACCCGATTCTGTCTGTCTCCTCTGAAAGCCTTCAAATGGCTTCCTGTTCCCTCTGGGATGAAGTCACATCTGCTGAAAGTTGTTTGTAAGGCCTTTTGTGGAATGATCGGTGCCTCCGTTTTCACTTATCCCCACTCCTCCCCACTCCTCCACTCTGCTCCAACTTCCCGGAACCTTCTTCAGTTTTTCAAACATACCATGTGTTTTCTCCCCTCTGTCTGCCTAGAACAACTGTCTTAGCTTCTCACTCTGACTGACTAAGTCCTTCTCTAGAAGTGAATTTCAGTTTAAATGTCACTTCTTCTGGGAAATCTTCCAGACCTTTCTCCCACTAGGCGTTGTCGGAAGCCCCGAAGCACCGCCCAGAGTACCCTGGGCTTCTCCATCTTGGAAGTCATCGCATGCTTTTGTGACTTATTTAATAATTGTGCGTCTCTATCATCATGATATGTTTTTTAAAAATCAGCTTTATTGAAATGTAATTCACATTCCATACTTTCACCTTTTCCAAGTACTAGTATACAATTTAGTTTTTTCTAATATATTCACCAAGTTGTGCAACCATCATCACAATCAATTTTAGAGCATTTTAATCACTCTCCTTTGCCCCCCAATATGCATACCCATTAACAGCTACTTCTTATCTCCTCCCAATTCCATCAAACCTAGGCAACTGCTAATTTTTTATGTCCAGGGATGTGCCGATTCTGGATATTTCATAGGTGGGAACTTAACTTCTGTGTGGTCAGGGATTGTGCCAGTCTTTTTTTTTTTTAATTATTGTTTTATTGCTTAAAGTGTTACAAAGAGTATTGTCACCACTGTATGCCCAGTGCCTTGCAGAGAGCCTGATATATGGTTAGGGCTTCGATATACTAGTATTTGTTGATTGACTGTGTGCCAGTCTTGTCACCACTGTGTGCCCAGTGCCTCGCAGAGAGCCTGATATATTGTTAGGGCTTCGATATACTAGTATTTGTTGATTGACTGATGAATTGAATAGTTGAACATTTAGATATCCACAAAGGCTATTTCTTTTCTGTGTATCTACAACATTTTTATACATGTTGCTGTTTTCATTACCCAGCAGTGATGTTTGTATCCACTTGTTTATCTTCCTAGGTCAGGAGCTTCTGGAGGACAAGGCCATGCCCAATTCATCTTTGCATATCTTGCTGAGTGCAGGACTTGGCATGCAGTGCATTTGACCAATATTTGCCCAATGGGTAAATGAACGAATGGATTAGCTATGACCACTTGTTCCCATATCATCAATCAAGGTCTCCCAGTGGCACAGTGGGCTCAGTTCATTTGTTTGTTCATTCTGACAGTGTTTATTAACAAATTAGGACATTATTTTATACTTCCCATCAGCATTCTGTGACTATCCATCTCATCCATGATAATTACCCCTCCCCGTAGGCAGACTCTGTAATCCTGGCGTCCTCTCAAGGCCTGCACAGCCCCTCACACAGACTTAGGGGCTCATCCAATGCCTTGTGGTTTAAAGCCCATGCCTTGGCGGCTCTGAGTCCCTGGACACTAGGGACAGGGACAGCATGCCAGATGGGGTTGTGATGTTTACCTCTGTCATCCTCAGACACTTGGTAGCTTCTGAGCCTCTGCCACCCAGCGGACTTTCATCAGAGGAGGTCAGCCCTCAGAGTGAAGCAGTTATGAAACAGGGAGAACACTGCCCAGGTAGGGCGCCTGTGTCGGTGATGGGCATGTCCCGCTGTGTTGGGATACCTGGCTTGGGCTGCACCAAGCCCTGTTCCAGATGGTCACCACTGTGGTGAAAGGGAACAGTGGGCCTCATCTTATGGTGGCTCTCTGCTGGCTTCCAGTTACAGAGCTGGTGCCTCCAGGCCTAGAGGTGTGGGGCATTAGCCAAGCGTTGTGGCCTGGGTCCTGGTGCCATGGACCCAACTGCCCATGCTGCTGCTGAGGAGTGCTTCCTGCAGCCTGGCCTGAGGATATAGGGGCTCTTCCTAGCCTCCATGCACAGGGTCCTCTCTGAGCAGCCGGTCCTGTTCCATCCACACTGTTTTGCCTATAGTCTGCCTGCTCCTGGTTTCCCTGGGAATGATCTCTCATTGTTTGGTACACCCATGCCCTGCCCTGTACAGGGGCCCATTGCGGGGCCTGATAGCCTTGCAGGCCCCTGTTCTCCTGGGGTTTGGCCTCTTGGACAATCCTAGAATATGCTTGTAGATCAGACAGTGCCTGTGGTAGGCTGAATAATGGCCCCCAAAATATTCATGTCCTAACCCTGGAAACTGAATATGTTACCTTATATGGCAAAGGGGACCTTGCAGATTGATTCAGAGATTCTCCTGGATTATCTGGGTGAATGCAAGGCAATGATAAGGGTTCTTATGAGAGGGAGGCGCTTGCTCAGAGATAGAAGATGCTACACAGTCAGCTTTAAAGGTAGAGGAAGGAGCCATGCCCAGCCTCTGGAGGCTGGAAACGGCAAGGATTCTCCCCTGGAGCCTCTAGAAGGAACCAACCCTACCAGCACCTTGACTTTAGCCCTGTAAGGCTCAGGTCAATCCTCCAACATCCAGAACTGTAAGAGAATATACATTTGTTTTGCTTTAAGTTGCTAAGTTTGTGGTAGTTTGTGGCAATAGAAAATTGATATATTGCCCCTACCTTGGGATTGCTGCTGGCCCTAGTACAAAGGGTTTGTGCCTGGTCAAATGGGAGCATTTATTTTTTGAATCCAAGTGAGGCAGTAACAGTCAATTTGGGCTGCCATAATAAAGTACCACACACTGGGTGGCTTAAAGAACAGACAGTTATTTTTTTTACAATTCTGGAGGCTGGAAGCCCAAGGTCAAGGTGCGAGCAGGTTAGGTTTCCGGTGAGGGCTCTCTTCCCGACTTGCAGACGGCCGCCACTTGGCTGTGTGCTCACATGTGCTATGATCTGTGGGTGTGTGCACACACAGAGATCTCTGTGTCTCTTCCTCTTTCTATAAGGACTCCAATTCTCTCGGCTTAGGGCTCCATTCTATGATCCCATTGAACCCTAATTACCTCCTTGAAGGCCCTATCTCTAAATATAGTCCCATTGGAAATTAAGGCTTCAACATATGAATTTAGGGGGGACACAGTTCCATCCGTAACACAGGCCCTCTGTAGTCACAGACATGCAGAAGAGCCAAACATTCCTCGGGCCATTCACATCCGGGAAGCTCAGTACTCTTTGCAAATAAGAATGGTGTGTGCCAGCACAACAGCATCCTCAAGCCGATCCCCTCATGCTTCTGTCATCTCATCCAGGGCTTCCCAGACGAATTTGAGGTATTTAGGGTTTTTTTTTACTGAGCTTGTTTGGGCAAATGTAACCCCTCTGGGGCAGTCAGTGGAAATGTACAGGGAGAGCACTGGAAGTTAGGGTGTGGAGTCTGTGGGTCAAGTTCTATTTGGCCCAAGGCCTCTCTCATGACAGGGGACAGCTGACAGCAGTCTGGTAGTATGCCTCTCAGGTGTTTTCTTTTCTTTTCTTTTTCTGCTGCCCTGCTTAGTAAAGGAAGCAGTTTGTCTGGACCTTAGCGGGGATTTCATCTTTCTAAGAATTGGAACTATTACACATCTTCATACCCGGCCTTCTCTGAACTAGCTGGTGCTGCAAATTGTTAATGATTCAGGTGACCTGGGAAACATAAAAGCCTCATCTCAGGAGAGCTGGACACTGTGAAGGTGGATTCTAGACACCAAAGCCTGGCTTCTCCAGGCCTGGCCCCAGACCGACTCTGGGCAGAGTGCCCGAAAGCAGGAGAAGCTGCCGAGCTGATGTCCCGCGATGGGAGCCACAAGCCGGGGGACTGCAGAGAACCCCTACTCTAAGAGAGCCTCTTGTCTGATATCTTTCTGGAAATCCTGCACCAGCAGCCGGCAGACAATTCCTGACCAAGACCCAGCCGCCCCCACAGCTGCCCCAGAGGTTCCCAAAGCGGGGGTTCAGTCAGGGCCTTTCCTGTTGGAACAAGTGGGCTATTGCTGGTAGAGGAGCCCACACTTAGGTGCGGTGGCCCTGCAGTAATGCCACCCTGGCAGGCGGTGCCCCTGCAGCTCAGCGGTGTCACAGGCAGATCCTTAAATATGCTTCTAGGGACGGAATTTGGATCTACAGGCATAAGTGTCAGTCTTACCATCGCCATTTGAGACTGACTCATAAGGAAAGCCGGGGGGCCCAATGCAAGTGCTGGGTTTTTATCCTGCTCTGGTGAGTGTCTTGATTTATGCTCAGCTATGAAGGGACATCGCTTCAGGCACCGAGAAAACAAGCTATGTATTTGGGTTTATTTGTCCAAGTGGCCAGGGACAGTTTGGGGACAAACAATGCCTTATTAGGAGTTGTTTATTTTTTCCATACCTCTGCCCCACCGGGTGACCTCGGGTAACCTTCCCCAGCGTGGGAACACCAGCATCAGCTTATGCACAGCCTGGGGGAACCTGTCCACACTTGGGAAAAGCCTCCATCACCTCAAAGCCTCCAATCACCTCAAAGCCTCCAAAACCCTAGCAAAGACTCCAGTCCTGTCCTGGTCCCTCTCCCTTGGCTGGTGGCAGGGAGTTGAGTCCCAAGGACCAGGTTTTCCTGGGGACCCTCTCCTTCCTTCAGGGCATCCTGCCACTCAATAGTCATTTATTGGGCACCACTGGTTGGAGGAGGCAGATGGTGGGCCAGTAGCTAAGGGAGCAGTTAGAGACATTATTTCCACTGGGACATGTGTCATGGACTGAAGTACTGTTGGCATCAGTGCCTTCAGCCCCAGACTGACCACATCCTACAGGCAAGGCTGGGGTGCAGTCTCCGAGGGGCTCCTTCCATTGTCCACTCTCCCTTGACAAATGGGGGGGGGCAGGGAATACCCTCACCATGATTTCCCCTGAGAGGACCTCAGTATGGCTGCATGCGCCAAAAGCGTTTGGGCAGTCCCAGCAGGAGGCACAGAGGGGAGGTGGGGCTGTGGCTCGGGCACTTCTGAGCACCCTTTCCTCACTGCCCCTGCCCACACCGGTGGGATGTCCCACAGGACTCCTGAGGAGAGAGTGAGTTCTTCTCTCCCCTCCGGGGGAAACCCGACTTTAGCTTTAAATCTTAAAGAACACATAGAAAAGTGTCATTTGTGGAAGAGGATTTCTGAGTAACAAAACAGCCCATAGTGTTGAAAGAACAGGTCTGCTCTTAATACAGCAAAGAGCTGGTGTCTGGTACGTGGCTTGGGGTGGGGTTGGGATTTGCTGAGATGTGGGAAGGGGGTGGGTATGGCCAAGTTTGGGATGACCCTGACACACCAAAGAGTGGGGAGGGTCGGCCCCGTGGCAGTGGGCTCTGGCCCAACTTTGAACAGCAGACCTGGAAGTGCCTGCTGGACTAAGGAGCCAGTGGGAGCCAGTGAGGGATTGGATGCTGCAGCAGACCACGGTGAGATGTGCTGTTCCAGGCCCACAGCTCTGGATGATGGGCATGCAGACCCCAAGAGGGGGAAGGGCCGAGGGTGACTTGTTGATGTCATGAAACCTTTGGAATGTGATCAGGTAGAAAGAGCAGAATGACTAGA
This sequence comes from Myotis brandtii, assembly GCF_000412655.1. Classification (NCBI taxonomy): domain Eukaryota; kingdom Metazoa; phylum Chordata; class Mammalia; order Chiroptera; family Vespertilionidae; genus Myotis; species Myotis brandtii. The sequence goes on from NW_005363938.1 coordinate 5,445,436, forward strand.
TGTTTTGTGGTTTTTATTTATTCGTTTGTTTATGTATTTATTTTTATAGAATGTGTGAACAGTCTTGGTTCACTACTTCAGCGTTAAACCAATGTCCCAACTTGTTTTTCTATTGAGAGAACCTCATTTTCCATTCGAGTGACACCCGAGAGAAAGGGTAATGAGTGAGAGAGGGAGGACACAGGCAGGAGATGGGCTGGCCAGCAGTTTATTTATGAGTCATTTTTTTATGGGCACATTGTTGTGAAGCAATTTCCATGTGGAAATGGCTTTTCTTCCCCCCACACAAATCGCCTTTTATGTTATTGAATGGGATGGCAGGCTCCCTCTTTGAAGATTAGCTAAGTCCGTTCTCAGTCTGTGCTAACATGAGCACCTTGTAAACCCATTTAGTGGCAGAGTCTGGGACTGGTTTGCTCCTCACGGCCGAATTGGTTAATAGGAGTTGGGAAATAAAGAGTTTCCAGAGGAATTGGGCCTAAGAACAGATGCCTCAAGTTTTGTGAAGGATTCTCATTCTGAGATGTCAGATGCTCTCAGAAAAAAGCTCCTCAGAATGGAGAGAGTGGCTGGAGTCAAGCCTTCATTCACTCATTGCTTCGGTTTTGTTTTTTAAAATAACATTTGGTTCTTATACAACTTACACATGGACAAGTTTGTAAGTAAAGGAAAGTATAAAGGCCACCACCGACTTCCTGCAGTCATCTGGAGTGTCACCACTGTATGATGATTCACCTTTACATTTTGTTGTATTTTTTCTTCTGTCTTTTTCCCCCTAGACCAGTGGTTCTCAACCTTCCTAATGCCCTTTTTTCCCCTAGACCCAGTGGTTCTCAATCTTCCTAATGCCGCGACCCTTTAATATAGTTCCTCATGTTGGTGTGACCCCCAATTTCATTGTTACAAATTGAACATAATTAAAGCATAGTGATTCATCACAAAAACAATATGTAATTATATATGTGTTTTCCGATGGTCTTAGGCAACCCCTGTGAAAGGGTCGTTCGACCCCCAAAGGGGTTGCGACCCACAGGTGGAGAACCGCTGCCCTAGACACATGTTTTAACAGTTAAAGTCATCTTGCTTATATAATTTTTATCCTGATTTTTAAAGAAAACATGCATAATATTCTACCCTATGATGTAATTAAATGAACATTACATAGTCTTATTTGTTTTTACTATTTTATTTTCGATAATTTCAAATATGGAGGAAACTTTCAAGACTAGTACAATGAGCTCCTCTATATTCTTATCCCAGTTCTCTGATTGTTGACATTGTCCACATTTGCTTTAACATTCTCTCTCTCTCCCTTCAAATAGCTACATTTTCCTCTACAACTTTGTAGAGCAAGCAGCAGACATGATGTCCCACTGATCTTGAATACTCAGTGTATTTTTTCCACACTCTTCCTGCATAGTCACGACATAATCATCAGACTCAGAAAACATTGTACACTACCACCACCTAACCTACAGTCTCCATTCAGATTTCCCCAGTTATCCCAGTATTGTTCTTTACGGCTAAATCACCACGACATAATCATCAGACTCAGAAAACGTACACTACCACCACCTAACCTACAGTCTCCATTCAGGTTCCCCCAGTTATCCCAGTATTGTTCTTTACGGCTAAATCATCCAATCCAGAATCATTTAGCACTTATCTGTGATGTCTTTCCAGTTTCATCCAATCTCAAAATGTTTCTTAGTTTTTGGGAGTTCTTTTTTCTTTCACCACCTGGATGTTTTTGAAGGTTACAGGCCAGTTATTTTGTAACATGCCCCTCATGTTGGCTGTTGGATTTGTCTGATGTTTTTTTCATGGTTAGATTTCAGTTATGCAGCTTTGGCAGAAATATTACAGACGTGATAATGATGTGTCATCCTCACAGCATCCGATCAGGTGACACATGATGATGACTTGGCCCATTACTGGTGATATTAACTTTGATCACTGAATTAAAATAGAGTCTGCTAGGCTTCTCACTGTATAGTGACTCTTTCCCTTTTATAATTAATAGTTATTTGCAGGGAAATACGTTGAAGCTATATAAATATTCGATCTTCATCAGTCTTTCACTCACTAGTGATTCTTGCCTAAATAAATTTTTTTCTGAATCAGTTATTATTATGGTGGTTATCAAATGATATTTTTTTCTGAATCCATCATTCCTTCTACACTTATTAGTATTATGCTGTAAGCAAGAGCCTTTTCTTCATTCATTCACTCACTCACTCATTTAGTTGGTATTAACACATCCGTTCCCATTTTATTCAATAGATCATGATCTCTTCCTGCCATTATTTATTTTGTTGTTAGAATTGCCCCTTCAGACTGGTTTCTGGTCTTTTTGGTACAATCCCTTCATTAAAAATGATGATCGTACAATACAGACTGTGTAGAAATTTATTTTGCCACTTGACAATAAATTATGAACATTTCCCATGTCATTAAGAATCTACACAACTAGTTTTAGTAGTTGTATAGGGTCTATCAAGTATACTTAATACTTCAGCTTTCATAGTGGCTGAGATGGTCCGGGAGAGACCCTTCCCATTATGAAGACCCTCATTCTATTGGCCAGGGACAAGCATGTTAACAGAAACAGAGGTGGCACACCAAGCAAGGGCACGTCCAGTGTGGTTGGGTATATTTTCTTCCTGGCCTGAACCTTGTAACTGGCTGTGTAGCTGTTAGAGAGAGGCACTGTCTCCACAGGATGCAAGGGTACTTATTGTGGGGATTCCTTTCATATAAAAATTGTCAGCAACCTATATATCAATCAACTGGAGATGGAATATTACATAGTAGTGTAAACAAAGTAGTTATATGGATCAATATGTATATATGTGTGTATTTATTATTTATATATAAAAGTACACACACACACGTATGTGAATGCATATGTACTCAGAAAAAAGATGAAAATGTCCAAGGCAACAATATGTACTGAAATCATTCCATTTTGGAATGGAAGGAGAGGAATAAAATAGAGAAGTGATCTATGAAGAGCTTCAAACTATAATATACTTCCATAAAGCCAATTCAAAAGATCTAAAGTAAATATAGTACAATGCACAGACTTGATAAGCCTGGGTTAGGTAAACACATGTTTATTATATTATTCTCTTTTCTACACTCTTACGTTTGAGGTATTTTATAGGAAATAAACATTTTTAAAATTATGCATTTTTTATATATATTGACGAGAGAGAGAGAGAGAGGGAGAGAGAGAGAGAGAGAGAGAGAGAGAGAGAGAGACATTGATTTGTTGTTCCACTTATTTATGCATTCATTGGTTGCTTCTTGTATGTGCCCTGACCGAGGATTGAATGTGCAACCTTAATGTACCCACAACCTCCGAGGGTTGAATGTGTAACCTTAGTATACCCACACCTTGGCTATCTGTACAACGCTCTAAACAACTGAGCTATCCTGCTAGGGCCAACAAATATGTTAAAAATCATGAATGGGAATGATAAATACCAAATTAAAGATTGTGATAATATCCGGGGAGTGAGGGAAATGAGATCAGAGAGAGACATACAAGGAGCTTCATTTGTATTTGTGATGTCTAACTTTTTGTTTTGTTTTCTAAAAATACTAAATCAAAATGTTAAGATTTGATAGCTTGCTTGTGGATTTATAGGGGTTCATTTATAGCATTCTCTAGGCTATTCTGCATTTACTAAAAATATATGCCACAGAAGTGAGAGAGTAACTATGGTTGAAAGTCTCTGGGAGGGAGGAAGTAATGGAATTCATAGCATTCTTGGCGTGTTGGCTCTGGAAAGTAGAGCCTGAGGCAAGGCTTAAATGCTCAGGTCTTTGGGGGGAAAGTGCAAACCCAGGGCAATAAGAATGAAAGAAAAGAGAAGTGATAGAGGGAAGTATGGAGAGAGCACTAAGTGATGCATTGCTAGGTTGGCCATTGTTTCATGAGGTCTCAGCTATGTAGGATGACTCCAGATAGGCTGTAGAGAAACACTGTTTGGGGACAGTCTAATGGAGAGAATAAAGAGGGAATTTATTTCCCAACTCTCCTGTATACTCTTTCTGATTGGTCAAGATTGAATTTTCATACCGTTAATAGCCTGGGGCTTCTGGAATGAGTGTGTCATCTAGTCCATTTGGCCATCACTGAGAAGGCCTGATTGCATACACAGTGTGGGGCTTCATCCAAGCTTAGAAACTATGGAGGAGTGAGAGAGATGCTGGCAGTGGCCTCAGGGCTTGGGGCCGAATGGCCCTAAAGGAGTCTGCTTTGAGTCCCCATACTGGCAACAGCTACAGCAAAACAAGTGGCCAAGAGTATGGGAGATGGATGAAAGCGAGAGAATCTGGATTTCCATTAAATAAGTCTGATACAATTGCAATGGGTACCTCTTTTGTCTGAAACGAGAGAGAAAATGATCATGAATTTTGTAGTAGGTAAGTTTATAGGGGAAAGGGGGTAAAAATATTTAAACCATTCTGGACTGATAACCTCCCCCCCCCACCCCCCAAGAGCAATGAGAGGACATTATTTACTGAGTTTGGGGATGGATTTGGGATTTGGGAAGTAGGATTAAGAATTTGTGGAAAATCATAAAGATCTTGAATAATAACCACGAAGAAAGGATTGTGTCCAGCTACAGAAGTGGAGAGGCTGCCTGGGAAGCAGAGAACATGCCTAGCAGGAAGCTAGTAGGGGAATTGGAAAGAGAACAGTTGAACTGAAGTGGGCTCCAGGTAACTTGTCTAGTTGGGATGAATAGGAAAGGAAGACAATGGAAGGCTGAGGAATGCAGGTCTCAGAAGGTTGAAGAGCAGCCAGTGGGAGTGACAGTTGGAAAAATGTGAGGTCATAATATGAGAGAAAAACTTTAGACCTTATGATTTCAGAGCAAAGTTGAGTGAGAACAAGGACCAGACTCTCCTTACAGGGGCGTTTCTTGAGTGGAAGGGAGGTGAAAGCGTTTAGAGAAGCAGTGGTTAAGGGTGTTGAAGTCACTTAGAACTGTGGCAAGGTTGTTGTTGTGCTATAAGGTCAAAGCTTCAGGGCATGAGGAGGAGGGGTGAGTAACTTTGGCTCAGCTCTTCACTGGAGGACCAATGCAAACCATTAGGCACTGTTTTCCTGCTGAGTCACAGGGGAGGCCAATTAGCAAATGGGGTCAGCTTTATCCATGACACTAAACTGAATCATCACCTATAATCTTGAATCTAATTACCATCCATCCTTAAGGATCTTATTCATTTTTCTCCTGAAAAAATTAGTTTCCTACCATGACCTTCCTCTCCCTAGTTTTCTTAAGTTGTGGGTATGACAGCACTCATCACATACTGCGGTCATTGCCCGGTTACGTTCCTGTCACTGTCCCCACCTGCCCCATCATGAGGGCTTTAAGGGCAGGGCCAGATCTTGGCTAGCATCTCTTCCTCACCCTAATGTGGGCCCTGAAGATCCTGGGTGGTCAGCATGCTGGCAGGAAGAGGGCTGTGGCAGCGTCAGGCAATGAAGAGTCCCCAGGTCACCTTCTGTTTGATGGTTGAAACAAGCTCTTTGATTAAGTCATTTCCTACTTTTTTTTTGCCCTTCTCGCTGTCCCCCCCCCCTAATTATTTAAGAGATATATGTTCCTGTAGAATATTTGGAAAATAATAATCACCCGTAACCCTGCCCTTTAGCAATAACCACTATTAAAGATTTCGTGTGTATTTTTACAAACAGTTTATTTATTTATTTAATAGATAAAACATTAATGGCATAAACTTCAAAAGTATACAGTAGGCCCCCTTCTTCGTGGTTTTTATTTTTCATGGTTTCAGTTACTTTTGGTCAACTGTGTCTGAATATATTCAATGGAAAATTCTAGAAAAAGAATTTGAAAATATTCAACTGCACTCCATTCTGAGTAGTGTGATAAAATCTCGCACTGTTGTGGCTCCATCCCACCCAGGATGTGAATCATCCCTTAGTCCAGTGTGTCCACACTGTAGACTCCATGCCCATTAGTCACTTAGTAGCCATCCCCTATATCATATCAACTGTCTTGGTAGCTCAGTGCCTATGTTCACGTCACCCTTATAATAATCTAAGGCTACATCACAATGCCTACATTACTCACCTACTTCCTCTCACCACATGGGCACTGTATCATCCCCCATCATCACAAGAAGAAGGGTGGTACAGTACAGCAAGATACTTTGAGAAAGAGACCACATTCACATAACTTTATTCCATTACATTGCTATAATTGTCCTATTTTATTATTAGTTATTGTTGTTAATTTCTTACTGAGCTGACTTTATAAATTAAACTGTATCATAGATATGTATGTACAGGAAAAAAAACTCCAGCATATACAGGATTCGGTACCATCTATGGTTTCAAGCATCCACCGGGGGTCTTGGAAGGGTTCCCCCACAGATAAGGGGGATGGCTAGATTATGAAAGTGTTCCTTTCCTTCCTCCCCCACGTGGTTCCCATCCCCAGGAGAATCATAGCTACCTGTTTCTTGAATATTCTTCCACTGACAAGCAGGTTTTTATACTAATTTTTTTCTTCTTCTTTTGCTTACATGGTGGCATTTGATGCATACTTTTCTGCCTCTTGCTTTTGTCACTTACCAACATCTTGCAGGTCGTTCCACATTAGGATAAAAAGAACATTCTTATTCCCTTTCTAGCTGCATCCTCTTCTTAATGTTTTATTATAGAAAATTCAAGTCTAATGAATACCCATTACCTAGCTTTAACTTGTGACTAAGCTTGTTTTACTTATACCCCATCTGTCAGCCCTCCTCCTCCCTCTATTGTTTTAAAGTACATCTCAGATATTATAGCATTTCACCTGTAATTATTTTAGCATAGATCCACAAAATGACTTAAAAAACAATACCAATATCACACCTAACACAGCTAACTATAATTCCTTAATATTATGAAATCTGATCTTTTAAAAAATATATAAACAGTGCTGCAACTGAGAGCCTGGTTTGTATTTCATCCCACGTGTGTGTGAGTTTATCAGTAATATACATTTCTAGAGGTGGAGTGGTTGAGGTAAAGTGTGCATTTGTAATAGAATAGAGATTGCCAAACTGCACTTGAGAGAGATTATACGAATAAATACTTCTTCCACCAAAGTTTGAGAGGACTGCTTCCTCACAGCTTTATCCACACAATGTGTTATTGTACTTTTATGTATTTATGTTTAATGTGTTTTTATTGACTTTAGAGAGAGAGGAAGGGAGAGGGAGAGAGAGATAGAAACGCCGATGGGAGAGAATCATCGATTGGCTGCCTCCTGTATGATCCCCATTGTGGGGTGTGCAGAAGGCAGCCGATCAACAATTCTCTTTCATCATTGATACTGATTTCTTTCTGAAATCAATACAAATATATTTTATTTTAAAGTAGATTTCTTATCTTTTTTTAAAAAGTAGGTTGGGGCATATGGTGTAATGTACAGTTGTAATTTAATATTTTCCAAGTATAAACTGACTATTTTTACTCCATTATTTAGTAATCTTTCTTTCTTCCATGGATTGAAATGTGGCCTTTATCACACTGTTCCCCTCCATGATCTGAACATCCACAAGAACATGCGTAGCCCCTGAGCTTCCTCCTCAACTCCCACCCAGGATTCCTTCTCTTCAGTAAAATATGCAGTGATTTGTGCGGTGTGTGCATGCCTGTTGGGTGTACGTGTGGACTCATTTAGGATTAAGTTTCTGGGTAGAATTCCTATAGCAATCCCCCCCTTTTCTGAGTTTCCCTTTTCATATTGGAGAGCTGGACTGGGAGCAGTCTGCCTCAGCTGATTTCAGTTTTATTTCTCAAGCTGGGGAGAGTGTGAGGCTTTGAAATGGTCTTTTCAAAGGTGCAGACTTATTTTGATGGAAAACCGGCATGTTAAAACAAAAGGAGGGAGTTGGCCATTGTAAGCAAACAAATTGCTTCCTATTGATAATGGGCTATTCATGCAGCCTGCAGTGGAGAATAATTTCTTTCATATCCAGGCCCTTTATCAATGATCAGGAAGGCACAATGGAGTAGGCAGTAATGCGGCAGGGAGCAAATGGGAGGGCTCTGCAGGGAATGGGGGCAGCTGAGGGAGGGAGTCTCTTTGCGGGCCTCCCCTGAACTGTTGTGCATCAGTCCACACCTGTGCCTTCTCCTTTGCACACCTCACACTTGGGCTCACGTTGTCTTAAATCTCATCCGGCTGCCTTTCTATCACAGCACTCCAGGGTCAATTCTATTTGCAAGGCCACTAGAAACATGACTTGGGCTGTGTTTACGTGTGCTCGTGCATGTGAGAAAAGGAAGGACAGGTTTGCTAAGAGTTACAACTGAAAAATTACGCAGCAGAAGGGGAGTTCTGTTCTGGATTAGAGCCAGTTCTTCCAACTCCCACCATTTGTCATTTTGCCCTGAGTCTCGGTGCCATGAATTATTTGGAAGATGACTTTATGAGAATGTTGTTTTCACAGGCTGAGCTGCCCAAGCAAAATTTCTGCTTGGCGTGGGCAGCAAGGAGTCTTCGGGGCCCCGGTTTAGGCACCGGAGCTGCGTCGGTCTAAGACGCTGCACCCTGGATGAATTAGGAGTGGAGAAGTCAAGCTAAAGATGTGTGACCATCACTGTCCTCTTGTCCCATTGGGGTCAGTGTGTACAGCAGGTAAATGCTTGTGGCGGGCCGAATCTGCCTGCTTCTGCCCTCTCCTTGATCTAGAGCAGGGGTCGGTCCAGATGGGGCAGAGGGCAGAGCAGGCGGTGGCTTTGGGCTGGAGGTGCAGCTGGGGCGTGTTAAACCTGCAAGGAGTAAATCTGTCGCTCAGCAGGTGCTGTGTTCCTAAGATGGGTAGGCCTGTGGGGGTCCCTCCATGTTGGTGCTTCTGGCCTCCATATTGGTGCTAAGTCCACAAAATTACTTTGTTGTCTCAGATGTTAATTATACTCCAATCTTAGGATCTTAACATTTACAGCTTAGGAACAGTGTGACTTAATGAAAAATTAATTGTATTGATTATTACCATGTTGTTCACAGATAAATTCCACTCAATTTGCTGCTTGCAGAGACATCCAATATTGCCTTATGTGTCTAATGAGATGATCCCTCTTTTCTGTCTTGGGCTATGTGTCTTGTTTTCCCTGAGAAAGTACTTGTTGCCACATGAGAAATGGCTGCTTTTGTGGAGAAACGCCAGGCTTGTCTCCTTGATGCTGTCCAGTCTGCTGGACCCTGGGAGATGGTCCATCTCCCCATAGGACAAACTACCCATCATCCTGCCCTGGAAACAGTCCCAGCCTGGTGTCAAGAGAGTGGCCTCTCCCCACTGCTCCCCCGTCAGGGGAGCCCTTCCTCCTCTCTGAGCATCAGCTCCATCTCAGCCATGTGTGGTCATTTTTTGGGCCCTTCCTTTAGGCCAGGCCCCAGGCTGAATGTGGGTTCACTGTGGTTCTGGGATTTTCAGACATCATCTGAATTGTCTACCTTGCCTTGAACCCTCCCTTAGTAATCATTTGAGCCTCGAACCTCAGTAACTAACTCCTAAGTGATAACTGGATAAAAGGACTATCTCATGGAGATTGGATTTTTGTGCAAAATGATGTGAAATGGAGGATGGTGCTAATTGATACTGCCTTTTTGGAAGGTGTGATAGCCTATATAATAAAAGCCCAGCGACCGAATGGCGGAATGACCAGAACAACCAGTTGACCAGTCGCTATGATGCACGCGGACCACCAGGGAGCAGATGCTCAATGCAGGAGCTGCCCCCTGGTGGTCAGTGTGCTCCCACAGTAGAAGAGCCACTTGGCTGACTGGGATGAGCGGCTGCTCCTACAGCGGGCCAATCCCCGCAGGCCACACCCCCCACGAATCCCATGCACCGGGCCTCTAGTTGTGATATAATAGGAAGTACATATTGATCTTCCCTGGTTCTTGGCCCAGAGCTCCTAAAACGCTTGTATACTAATGTTCCTGTCTCATCCCCACAGTTCCTATACAAAATAATGTCTTTTGTATACTAATGAGATGACTGGTTACTGGGTCCCTAGATAAACTCAGGATGGGGCCTGGTTGCCAGAAAGATTAAGGCATGATTAGAAAGTTGGAATGTTTAGCCCCATCCCCCTACCTGCAGAGGAGGAAGATTGAGTTCAATCACCAATAGCCAATATTTAACCAGTCATGCTTAAGTGATGGAACCTGCATAAAAACCTTAAATGATGGTGTTTGGGGAGCTTCTTGGCTGGTGAACATATTGAGGTGCTGGGAGGGTGGAGCACCCAGAAAGGATATGGAAGCTCTATGCACTCCCCAACCCCTCATACCCAGCCCTGTGTATTTCTTCCATTTGGCTGTTCCTCAGTTGTTGTCCTTGATAGTAAACTGGTAAATGTAAGTAAAGAGCTTTCCTGAGTTCTATGAGCTGTTCTAGCAAATTATTGTGGGAACCCCTGACTTTATATGCGTTCTGTCAGAAGAACAGGTGGCCTAGAGGGTCTGCACTCACTTTGTAGGGTCTACACTAACTCTGAGTGGGTAGCAACAGAACTTGGTATCCACAGAGCTGGAGAATTACTTCTTTTGGGGGAAACTCACACATTTGGTGTCAGAAGTGTTTGGAGTAGAAACAGATCATAGAGGGCAACTCAGCAATATGTATTATGTGCTTTAAAAATGTTCCTGACCCAGCAACATTAGGGTCTAATAAATATTATGCAAGATTGAAATGACAATGTGTTAAACAAACAAACAAACAAACAAACAAAGATAAAGATATATTGAGAATGCATGACCCCAATTTTAGAAAATGTATATGTAAACATTTTGGAATAAAATACCCTAATACATTAACAATGGTTATTGCTGACCTATGCAGTATAGATTTTTTCTTGATAGGTTTTGGGAGCATTTTTTTTTTTTTAGAATAAGCACAAATTAATGTGTAACCTGAAAAGATGTGGCATTCCTGTACAGGTCTAGCCCTAGTCTTTTGAGGGGGCTGTCCTCACCCCGGAGGTCAGGTCCAGAACCCCATAAAGAGGGCCACCCCCTTGCTAGATGTCCCCTCCTCTTTCCTCACTCATCACCATGACTTTTTGTATAGAGACCTGCCAGCCGTACTCACTCTCATACATATCTCAACCTAATGAGCGGTTTTCCTTTCGGTCCTGCCAGGAGCGTGCGGACCATCATAGGGTGCCCCTGGCCTGTGCTTTTACTGGTGGGGAATTTTTCCAGTAGCTTTAACTGACCTGGCATGCTAACATCAATTCAGCTTGATCTGTCAAGGTGTAAAATTTGGAGACAGATAAACTCTGTCCTAGCTCCTCACCCATGGAAGTGCCCCTAGCTTTCAGATCGCCTCATGCCTCCCTATTTTAGGAATGAAATTATTATTTTTCTTGAGTAGGGATGCTTAGTCTTTATCTGTATAATTTCACCACCTAATACGTTATTGAAATGCTTTTCTCTCTGAATGCTAGCAAGGGAAAGAATTGGCTTTATTTTTGAATTCAAATGGTCATTTGGGCCATGAGGTAAGGAAAAGAGGAGCGTGGGGACCCTGCCTAAGGCCCTCCAGCCTTGATGTCTAGGCCTTTGAACCGATTTCCAACACTGTCCCCAGCCCGCTCCCAGGGGTCCAGTGGCTCCCGGTGAGTCTGGGGCGGGAGTTTATGGAGCCCTGCTGCAGCCTGGATTGGGACCTCAGTCACAGATGCAGGGATGCTCTCAGGGAGGGACGGTCACTGCTGCTAGCCTTGTCCTTCTGCAGGCGCCTCCCCGCTGGGCCCTCACTTCCAGCCAGGGGCCCGGAGCCCGTGAATGCAGCCCCTTCTCCCCTCGCCCACGGTGCCTCCTGGAAGCTTCTCTGTTGCATTGACTCCAGGCCTCAGCCTCCTTCTAGGTTCTCTCACCCCTCCCCTCCTCCCTGAGTGTTTTCCCAGTGTTTCCTAGTTCATCTTCTCTCCTCTCACTCCCAGGCACTCGTCTTTTTTCTCAGGTAAATTTTAATATTTTAAGACCTCCTACAATTTTTTTTGTGTGTGAAATAAGAGTCAATTTAAACAAATATATACGGGAAGTGCCCCCATCTCAGGGCGGACCCTCTCTGACATGATGCTTTGGTGTCCCGCTGTAGCATTCATCAAATCTGAGCCAGGAAGGCGCGCAATACACGTGTTGAAATGGATTCAGTTACACCTCAAACAGCAAGTTGCCTAGGAGTGAGGATTCTTTAACCCTTTAAAGGTGTCCCGAGAAAAACAAGCCAGGTGAAACATGTGACTAGTATGCTGCCACCTCTCCCCACCCCCATCCCTGTGGCCTGTCCCCAGCCAGGGTTATTAGCTGCTGGGCACTTCTGAGTGTGTGTTGCGTCCCGCCTCCTCCTGAGGGCCCTGTCCCCTTCATGTCTGAGCTCTCCCCTCTGTGTTCCATAATTGCTGGAACCCATTAGCTGTTTTTGTGGACTGATGGATGATAATGAAATTGGAACTCATTCACACTAAAACCCACGCTGGGACTGAATCAGTGTGTTATGGCAATTGTGGTCATTCTATTTTCATTTTCTCCAAATGCTAGCTGCAGGTGTCCACATGCTGGCTAGACCACTCCCCACCCCCTTTCCCTCCCTGAAAACCTGTGCTTCCTCCTCAACTCTCTCTCAGTTAATGTCCTTGCAACTCACCCCATCAGGCAAACTAGCAACCCCAGCATCAGCCTTAGAGCCTCAGATCCTCCCTAGCCTGGCCCTGCACGTGACCTTCTCTCAGGAAAGCCTCCTGGGCCCTCCCACCAACTCCCAGTTGCTGGGCTCCAGGCTCCTGGCCTGCCCTCGACTCTGTGTCAGCCTCCATTGAGGCCCTGCTTCTCATCGCTTGTCATTCTCATCTTGGCCACCCTGATGCGGAGCCCTTAGTTTAAAAATCAATCTGATCCTTTTCCTTTTTTAAAATTTAAACCCAGTGAGGGCTCCCTGTGGCCTACAGTGGGGTTCAGAAACTTTAAAGGCCAGAGTGTAAATATTTTAAGCTTTGTGGACCAAACCATCTCTGCCATAATTTCTCAATTTTATTTGTATAGTACAAAAGCAGTAGACAGTGGACAACAGTTGTGTACCAATAAAACTTTATTTACAAACTAGAGGCCCAGCTCACACAAAATCTTGCGTGAGTAGCTCGCTTCCGCTTGCCTCAGCTTGCCGCCCCACCCATTGCGGCTTCTAGCTTGCGCCCAGCCCTCCACCACTCATAGCTCTCTGCTGCTAGTAGCTCTGGGCCGCTAGTAGCTCGCACCCAGCCCCGCCTCAAGAGCCGTTGCTCCTTTGGTAGTGACGGTGTTATGGTGTTAAGGAGGCATGACAGCCATGGGCCTTTTTTATAAGAGATTGCCAACCCCCTGGGCCTTCAGGGTAAAGCTCAGATGGCTCTGAAGGCCCTTTGAGATCTTGCCCTAGTGCACTTCTCCACCCTCGTCTCAGTGTTTCTACACCCACTGTGCAGCAGGTGTGTTAGACGTGCCCATCTTGGCACTTTCTCTCCACTCTGCCTCCTTCCCCTCTCTCCATGGCCTGAAGATGCCAAACAGTCAAGGGTGACCCTTTCACAGAGCTGTCTCTCTGTCGTGTCTTTCATCCCCTGGAGGCACTTGCGTGGGATTTTGTGCAGACTTGTGTTACTGAGCTTGTCATCCTGTGTTATGAGTGTCTGGTCACCTCTCTGGCTTTCCAACTAGAATATAAGCTTCGTACAGCCTGCAAAGTTTCTTTTGCTTCCTATCTATTGTGGCGCAGTACTGGGATATAATAAGGAAACAGCAACTTTCCATTGATTAATCATTTCTTGTCTTCCCTAGAGAAGGTGGAAACCCTCCTAAATCTTTTGTCATTGGCTCAATGCCTGTCTTATTATTTCTTCTGAAAAAATGACCTCCAAGTTTGTATCTTCTATTTCCTGGTACATTTGTGTTGTTATTTAATAACCGCCCTGCCTAGCCTTGCTGAACTGCGTCTACCTCCAGTGTTGCAATTTCTCAATGACGTGCATCAACGGAATTCATCTTGTGAATAGAGCCATCTCTTTTTGTGCTTTAGGCCTACAGTCTTCCTAATGATACATTTCTGTGGAGAATAAGCAGGTTTTGCATGTCATGGAGATTGGGATGAGAAACTGTTGTTCTTCATTACTGATCTAAGTTTGCACATTAGCGCTGTGAATTTCAGCCGAGTCTTCAAAGCCAGACGTGAGCCAGTGAATATTGGCTCTGGCTGAGGTCTGGATTTCATCTGCTGCACACTCCCTTCAGCAGCCTGATTGATGAGTCTGTTCTGTATGCTAGGTGTGTCCTTGCTGTTGTTATTGCTCCAATTGCCTGTGTCCCTAGGGTGCATTATAGAACCGAGAGCTGGTGCTCAGAGGGCACTGGGTCAGGATACAGATGGTACCAGTGGTGGGTGTGGATATCTTTCAGAAAACAGACTTACACCCTGGCCAGTGTGGCTCAGATAGGTGAGCATCGTCCTGTGCACCCAAAGGTTGCTGGTTCAATTCATGGTCAGGGCATATACCCAAGTTGTGCGTTCCATCCCTGGTAGGGGGCGTGCAGGAGGTAGCCAATAAGTGTTTCTCTGTCTCTCCCCCTCTCTCTTTAAAAATCAATAAACTATTCTTTAAAAAGAAAAGAAAAGAAAGGAAACAGACTTACTGGCGTAATGAGAAGTAATCTCTTGGGCTCTAGAGCAGGACCATGTCCAGCACAGGCCTTGTTTGGCTCCAGACCACCATATCCCTCCAGGCAGGAGAAGCCCGGATGCCTGTGGGAATGCGGATTTGGTTCTGAGAAAGTCCATGTGCAGAGAACGGATTTCTTTTCTTAGAAGATGTGCCTTCACGTGTTTCCTTTCACACAGCGACTGTCGGGCAGGCTCTGATCCCCATCGCAGACGCCCCTTTTGGGAGTGAGGGTGGCCATGCTGGTGCCTGCTGTGCATGTGTCGCGTGAGCCGGAAACTGAATTGAAAACCAAACGCACAGCACCCTTGCTCCAGGGGCGTTAGCCCAAAGAGGGGATGTGTTCCTGTGGAAAGCACACCACACTCCTGGGTTGTTTCTGAAAACTCGATCTGTGGTTCCCACTTCCCAGTGGGAAAGCGGCCAGAGCCCCTCCATGCTGCGAGCAGGCCGCCTACCGCCGGAGGCAGTGGGACCTGGCCTGCTCCAGTGTCTCCGCTGGTTTTATGGGCATATTTCTCACACCCTGTTCGCTATTAAAAATAAAATGAGGCACACATCACATGTCTCAGACTGCAAGACCCATTTCCTCCTAATAAGCTTCTCGTTTGGCTGGGCTTCCCTTACACTAACTCTCCAGAGGCGCCCATTATGGATTTCTAGTTTCGTACTTTTTTTTTACTCTCTGATATTTTGAAAGAAATTAAGTTAGTGAGCTTTATCCTGGGAGCCAGGAGCGGACATTCTATGCAAACAGTGGAGGAAGGCTTTGTCCAACCTACCTGGGGGCCACAGAAAACAAAACTCTGAGCCAGTATGTGCCTGCCTGCCCTGTGCTGGGCTGGGACAGGGCCTGCCTGGTTACACACTGCAGATGGGACCAACCACGGGGTTTTGAGGCCTGGAAGGAGCATGTCCCTTCACAGCAGGGCAAGTGCTGGGGTGACCCCATCTTTGGTCTGCCTTACCAAATCCGGGAGCCTCGGGGTGAGGCAACTCTGGGAGTAGCCCAAGAGCTGGGTGGGGATCAGCAGGCACACACGCCAAGGCCTTCATTTCCAGACCAAGTTCTCCAACACCCGCAACCAGGCCCCTCCGGGGTGTCCAGTGTAAGGAAACAGGCTCATTAGTCGGAAAGGTCTAGCGCATGCAGGGGGAGCACAGGAATGAGGCCCCGTCCTGTCAACAGGAGGACATCACCCTTTCTGAGTGATAGCAACAGCCCAGAGCGTGCAGGCTGGAATCTGAGGGGTGGGAAGTGGAGATGGCGCCTGGGGAAGGGAGTGGTCCAGAGGACACGGGCAGGGCTCTGCTTGCAGCTGACCCTCCAGCTGGCCCACCTGGGACCCTGGCCTCTTCTGTGACCCCAGGTAGAGCCCTTGCCATCATCTGACATTTCCTACTGTTGCATAGTACAAGTCAGCCCCGAGTAAACCCTGCTATAAAAGCCAGAAGGAGACCCAGCCCAACCTATTTTTCAGATGGGGAAACCGATGGGGGCGGAGACTGTTTCAGAGACAGACAGACTTCCTCCTGTGCTCACTCCCACCTCAGGGACTCAGTCTCCGCATCCACCTGCCCCTGGTTTCTGGGATCTGGGCTCAGGTGAGGCCACGGTCTCTGTCACAGTGTCCTTGAGCACCGTGCGCCATGACCTCAAGCTGAGCAGCAGCACTAAGCTCTTCTCAGGCCGCCAAAGACTTGGTAGGAAAACATATGGCCCCTGTAGGTAATCCTGGGCAGGTTTTGTTGAAGAGAAAGCCTAAAAGAGCAGACAAACGCCTTGATTCAGAATTTGGAGTGGACTAAAGTTTTTTTCTATATCGTCAATGGAAAAACGAGCATTTGAACAACAGATTAATAGGGTATGAAAGAGAACACAGCTTCCTGTTCTTCTCTTAAACATTTTAACAATGTCCACCGATCTACAGAAAGAAGGGCTTAGGGATCCTCGTGGCTAACCAGCTCATTTTACACATGAGCAAACTGAGGCCTCAGGCTTTGGCTGCAAACTTAATTAGTGAATCCACCTGGCCAGGAGCCCAGGGTCCTGACTCACTGGCTGGTCTGGTCTCTGCTGGAGCCCACATTTATTAGCAGAAAGCATTCAGCGTCCTGAATTGGTATCGGTGATGGATTTGCTACCAAAGTATGATCCTAATTTATTTAGACCCACCATCCATTGAACAGCTGTCTGTCTAGCGCCTCCTTCTGAGTGTGGGTGGGAACATACAAAGATGAATGAAGTGTATGAGGAGCTTAGAGGAGAAGCCCTGGTTTCTACACCAGTCATCTTATTTCTAGATGGGTCATCTAGATGTTATGTGAAAGTAATGAACGGCCTACCGAATGGTTGACAGAAAGGGAGATGACTTTGGCTGTAGTGAGCAAAGATGTTTTTGTGGGTTCCACAGCTTGTCCTTGACTTGTCCTTGAAGGACTAATTTGATTTGGCAGGTAAAGAGGAAGGCAGGGTGTGTCAGGTGAAAGAACTGGGTGGGATAGTGCAGCAGTCTGATAAACAGCCCCCACCACCAAAGTATCAGGTGCTCATCCCGGGAACCTGTAATTGCTACCTTGGCACAAGGGTTTTTGCAGATGTAATTAAGTTAAGGATCTCCAGATGGGGAGATTATCCTGAATTGCCTGGTGGCCCCTAAATGCAAACATAAGGGTCCTTATCAGAGGGAGGCAGAGAGAGATCACAGACAGAAAAGGAGAAGGCAGTGTGACCACAGAGACAGGTAATGGAGTGATGGGGCCACAAGGCAAGGAATGCTGGCAGCCACTGGAAGGTGGAAGGAGGCAAAAACAAATCCCCCCTAGAGCCTCCAGGGCCCCTGTCCACACCTTGACTTTGGTCCAAAGATACCGATTCTAGACTTCTGGCCTTCAGAGTGAGATAAATTTCTGGTGTTTTAAGCCACCAAATTGTGTTACAGAAGCCACAGGAAATTAATGTAACTAGGAAAGGGCAGAGCCTATGTAGGAAAGGGTGTGGTTCAAGGTATCTGCTGGGAGCAATCAGATATTTAGAAAAGTGGACACTAAATGGATTAGGGCCAAGTGTCCTGTAATAGTTTTAAGAGTTCCTGCAAGTTTCTGTGTGGCTCTCACCTTCCCGACTGGAGTGTCGGGCTCTGAAGGAGCACCAGGACCCCCAGCAGGTGCTGGTTATTTCTCTGCGGTACAGACAGCCAGTACTTGTTGAGTGACATGACGAACGAAGGTTGGCAGCTGCCCTCCCTGGGCTTGCACTGGGTTTACTGATGAAAAATCAAAGCCGGCCAAGTCTGGTGCTCAGAGACGATGGATGGACGAACGTCCCATCTTCAGGCTGTGATCTCGAATTCATGTCATGCCTCACAGGGTTGTGATGTGTTAGGAAACGCTCAGCCAACCCAGAACTAGCGCCACACGGGCTCTGGAGGGAGGCACTCTGGGTGGAAAGCAGAGCAAGTCCGGTTGGGGTAGGAGGATGGGAGACCCCCTGCCGGAGGGAAATGGCCTTGTTGATAGCAGAGTCAAATTCTCTGCCAGCCCCAGCGAATGTGATTAAAGATGTTTTTTGGGTTTTTATGACACTCCTATCGATCTGAAGTTGTTTATAGCCATAAAACAACTGTAAATTACAGGATGAAATAAAAACAGCAGGATACTTAACTCCTATCCTACTATGAGGTTGAGAACCTCTCTGCACAGCTCCTGCAGCAGCAGGGAGCCGGACGTAAGTCTGTATAGGAATCTCATTCTCCTTTCCTCCTGATGGCCAAGGTTAAGAGGCAGCCTTTCTCCTCACAGATGAAGCCTCATCTTCATCCTTGCTCAGGAGGTGTCCTTGGTTAACGTGATCTCTGCTGGGACCACTGTCTAACTGTGTACCTACCACAGTGTTTTAGGATGCGCAGGGCCAGTTACCTCCTCTGTCCACAGCACTTTTCCTTCCTCCCCTCTCCTCCTGTCCCTTTTCCCTCCTACCCCTTTTTTCTTTCATTTTCTCTTTCTTCCTTTTTTTGGGTTCCTCTTTTGGCCATTCTTTTATTGAAATAAAGGGTTTTAACATATCACTATCTGTAAAATAGGAATTTTCAGTAGACAATCACTGATAATTTCAATGCTATAGACCAAGCCACATGACCATTGGACTTTCTTTGCTTTCTTGTAGAAATCCGAGAGGCCTTTCGGGTTCTGGACCGAGATGGGAATGGCTTCATCTCCAAGCAGGAGCTGGGAATGGCCATGCGCTCTCTGGGGTACATGCCGAGTGAGGTGGAGCTGGCCATCATCATGCAGCGCCTGGACATGGACGGTGAGACCCTGGCCAGCAGCCTCTCCCCAGATGAGCCTCCACTCATTAGCGAGACTTTTGATTTAAAGGGCCCTGCACTTGGAGTTAAAAGATGTGGGTTTATGTCTTGGCTAACATTTGAGGAGAAGAAACTTGGACTAGATCATTCCATTCAGCTCTAGGCGCCTACAGAGCTGGTTCTGGGGCCATGAGAGGAAACAGGGCGAGGGAGGTCTGGCTGGCAGAACAGTGAGAACAAGGTTGTTTTGTGTGTGTGTGTGTGTGTGTGTGTGTGTGTGTGTGTGTGTTAAACAGCTTTATTGAGATAGAATTCACACATCATAAAATTCACCCATTTAACCTGTGGCACAAATTTGTGCAACCAATGCTATAATCAATTTTATAACATTTCACCACTCCAAAAAGAAGCCCTGTGCTTCCTAGCCATCACCCCCAACTCCTCAGCCCCCCTCAGCCTTAGGCAACCACTAACCTGCTTTTGATCTTTCTGGATTCGCCTCTTCTGGATATTGCACACAAATGGAGCCGTGCAGCATGTGGGCCTTTGTAACTGGCTTCTTTCACTTCACATAATGCTCGCATGTTCATCCATGTTGCAGCACGGGTCAATACTTCGTTTGTCTCTTTTATGGCCAAATCATATTTTATTGTGTGGCTATAACAGCTTCTTTTCTCTCTGTTTTACATACTGGGTAAAAGAGTTTCATTGTATTAGATAATCTTTAAGGTTCCCCCCACCCCCACCCTCACACACACACTCTAAAACCCTGCAAGTCTATCCCAAACTAGTGTGACCCTCCTGACATTTATACCTGCCTGAGCTGAACATCCAAGGAGGAGCCTTCTTATTTACTTATTTCTTGTTAATACATATACTTACCCCTCTGAAAAGCAGCTTGATTCCAGGCATAAGGGGTGCATAGTGGTGGACTGCTGGGACTCTTGGTGGAACATGACGTATAGACCACGTGAAAGAAAGCAGAGAAGGGGCCCAAGAAGTCTTTCTGAACCAAGGCCATTGTAGGGAGATGTTTGCTTGAGCTGCAGGCTAATTGGAAGAATGGGGCTCTCTGCTAGTATCCTGTGGAACTTGGAAGATGGACAGTTGGGTGACCATGTGGTGAGTGAACCACAGCACCGACCTCCAGGTGCAACAATGGACAGTCCCTTTCCAGTTCAGGACAGAGATACTGTATCAGGATGTTCGGTTGTGTGAGCAGACCAAGTCTTGGCCTTGCAGCTTTGATGGATTGTGAATTGTCTTGTCTTTGCAGGCTTGACTGGACCTTTCTTGAATTTTAGAAGTATTTCTGAAAAGCTCGAGCAAAGCACATACTGTATAACAAAACCGCTTTCCCATTGACTCCCATCATTATTTCAGAGATACATTTCCAGAAAAAAAGTTTTCTCTTTAAAATAATAAACATTTTAATATATACATCTGTATATGGAACTAAGGGTTTTGTGCTTTAAAATATATATATATTGTTGACCTTATTACAGATGTCTCCCATTTTCCCCCTCCTTCTCCCCTCTCCACCAGCCCCTACCCCCTCAGTCCCCCATAGGCCTTCACCACACTATTGTCCGTGGGCTATGAACATAAGTATATAAGTTCTTTGAGGTTTTGTGCTTTGATTCTCCCCACAACTAGTATAATAAAACCTAGTCAAATGGACTAAAAGCAAATGGAATTAGCAACATTTAATAAAAAACAAGCGGGAGCTATTGTTGGAGAGTAACTCTTAGGAGACTGACGGGTCTTCATCAGAGTCAATCCTTGTTCTTTGTGTATCACTCAATGTTCCCCCGCTTATGAGGAATTTTTACATTATTCCAAATCTTCCCTGATTCCTTGAGGCCTTGGAGTCCCGAGGGATCTCATGCGATGGTTATTTAAGGGGCTCATCAGGACTCAGGCAAACGCTCCGTATGGGATGCAATTTAAGAGACTTCATATTTCACCAGGTTGGGTTTTTTTTTGCAACTTATACTCAGCTACCAATGCCTGAAGGCAGAATTTATAAGCAGATCTTGCAGAGAATTTCTCTTCGTTCCTTTAACAAAAGCCCGAGTCATTTTCTATTTCACGGTGACCACATCAGGTAAAATCACATTTATTTACTTTTGAAGCACAGCTTCCTCGAAGTTCTGTTGCCTACAAAAGATTTAATACAGAACATCTGAAAACAGTGCTGCTGTGTAGGCAGAGGAATTGCCGACACAATTTATTAAATGCCTACGAGTATAGAGCTACATGAAAAATAGCCAGTCTGGGGCTGAAATGTGGGTCTTTACATGGTTTGTGAATGATGCTAAGTGAAATTTCTGGGGTACCAGGTTCTGAACGGTGCTTTTCAGTGTCTTTCTCTTAATGGGGGTCTTTTGAGCTGTTCTATTTTTTAAAAAGTCAGGTTCTAATTATATCCTTCCTTCCTAGCTTCTGTAACTGAGAATTCTCCACAGAGATTTGGCCCTACCTAATTAAACTTCTCTTTGGCGTGAACCTTGTGGAATGGTAGAGATTTTTATGGGGATGATGCCAAAAAAAAAGGAGTGCTTGGGCCAGAACTGAGGACTCTTAGCTGTAAGATGTCTGTGCCTCCCGGCCCACAGGCCCTGACCCCTGGTCCTCAGGGGCTTCAGGAGAGGTGGCTGTCTCCGTCCATCCCAGTCGGCTATGATTAGGAGCAGGTCTGGCCCACACACCAGTCTTCTCTTTCTGGGGTCCCTGGTTTTCCCGACGGTGAGGTCATACCTTCGGCGCGAAGCCCAGCTAGAATTAGCCTGAGAGTGTGTGTGCAGCCCGAGTCAACACATGAGGCTTTCATTAGGTGGTTCCTTGGGAGTGGGTGCCTTGCTGGCTATGCCTGTCACAGTAGCCTCCCTGGATCAGGGAGCTCGGTGGGGTTTCCTGGACACAGAGCCTGCAGGGGCCCCACAGGTCCAGTCTATGTGCGGAGCTGGTTTTCTAGGGAACAGAATGGAAGTCAGGCGTTAGGGCTGGGATTGCTCTCTTGGACCCGTGGCCAATTTCCCCTTAAGGCTGGGACTGTGTGTGTGTGTGTGTGTGTGTGTGTGTGTGTGTGTGTGTGTGTATTGCATGGGCTGAAATACTCAGTTAAGTACTAAATAGAAAACCAAATCTTTTGCCCCGTGCCTCGGGCTTCCTCTTTGGCCCATCACTGCTAAGGTTCTTTCTTGGAACTTGACCTACGTTTTGCACTCCCGTGTGATCACTGTCCCACTCTTTTCATCAGCTTCTGCAGCGAGGTGACTGCCCTAAAGCCAGTCAGGGACAGCATTCACACTTCCCGGATGCTTTTTTTTTTTTTTTTTGCTGGGATCTCTCCTTCAGATTCTCTCCAGTGCATCATGGCACTAGCTATGTACCATCCTGGGAAGGATTGATAAAACAGTCCCCCAGAAAGTATCTCCGAAGCTTAAGTCTCTTACAGAGGTGGGCTGAGAAAGGCTGAGTGAAAGTGACTATGACTATGGGCTCTACCGTGCTCCAGCTGCTCCCTCAGCTCTGTGGTCCCCCAGCTCCCAGGCCCTCCCAGCCTGCTGCACCATTCTCCCGGGGATACAGACTTGGTGTCTTCAAACCCAAGGGATATTTTTGACTGCTTTCTACAACCACACCACTGCGGCCATCTGGAGCGAATCCAGCTAGCTTTGCAAGTAGTTCCCTGAAACAGTCAGACCAGGAGACGTTCACAGCAGGCCGTGGCCCTTCATTGCCCTGCTGTGTTTCCTAACAATTCTCTCTTCTTCCTAAAGAATGAAAGTTCCTCCCTCTTTGAAACAAACTTAGACCTTGCCCTCTTCCTCCTTAATTCCCTTCTGCTCCTCCACGATGCAGAATCTCACGAAATTCCTATAAAATTTGGGGTTTTTTTAAAAAGAATTCTTGTCTCTCAACAGGTTTGTGGTGTTTTGTTTGTTTTCGTAGGTCCACCACTGCTTGGATAGTAGCTTTGATTCAGTTTAGCTCAATTCAAAAAGGATTTATCTGGTGTCCATTATGTGTGAAACCGGCTTATTGTTATGGTTGGAAAGATTCACTTTTGATTCATTTTGAGGCAAAACTGAGCTGCAAAGGACAAAATGATGGCCAGAGTCCCGTGGGAGAGTTAGCAGTGTCATCGCTGTTAGCCTGAATGTCCACATCTTCCCTCGCTCGCTACCCATCTGCTGCAAGTTTTAGTCCTGTGCTGATTGTTCCTAAGATGCTGACCTTTCTATTTTCATTTGCGATCTCCTACCTGATAGAAGAGAGAAGAGTATATGCTTAATTCTGAGTAGCGCTCACGTCCGCTTCCCATTCCAAACACATCCGTGCGCTGACTTGGATGCTCTGGGGCTGGCAGGGGTCTCCTTTGTGAGCTAGAATGCACACTTCTCTCCTGGGAGTGGGGGAAGGTGCTGTCCACAGACTGCACGGTGTGGAAATGCCACGTGTGAGGTGGAAGCAGCTGGGGCTTTTTAGCCAAAAGCAGAGGATCCCAAATCTGAGTGTACATCAGAAGATACCCAGAGGGTGTGTTAATAAAAATAAAATAGACAAACAGAATCAGAATCTCCAGGATGGGGCCCAGGAGCCTGCATCCTTTAACAAGCTTGTCAGATTATGGACAGCAATATGTGTGCCTTGCTGTAACTGGGGCCCCTTTGGTCAAAAGAAAAATCTAAAGCTAAAGAGAAATCTTCAAGCCTGTGAATATTTGTCTGAGCAAAGGCCTGAATAGAAGGTCAATGCCTGAGAGGCAGATAAGGCATTTTCACTTTGGGAATTTGATGAAGGAAGCGGACAGGTCGGTCAGCCCTGCCTGAAAGCAGGCGCCCTGCCCTGCTTCTCACATTCAGCTTCCTTGCTCCTCTAACTGGTCCAGGGACCTGCAGATTCCCCATCACCTGGGGGCTTGCTTAAAATGAGGCACCTCGCTTTCCCCCTCTCCACCCTCACCGCCCCCCCCAGACCTGCTGATTCAGAGTCTACATTTTAACAAGAGTCCTAGGAGATTCATACATACGTCGTAGTTGGAGAGGGGCTCGTCTAGGGCACACTTTGAGAAACGGGAAGCAAACCCAACTGTGTCTCCTCATTTGAGAGCCTCCCCAGGGCAGTGCAGCCCCTCCCTAGCCTCCTGCCATTAATTCAGTGCATGAGATTTGTAACTCTAAAAACTGGAAGTAATCCACAGAGCCAAAGTTCCGGTGAAGGTCAGTTATAGGAAAATACTTCTCCAAATGCTTGCATTTGTGAATAAGCATGATTGTCATGAAATCATGGTGATTAAAAACATCCTTCTGTGTTAGTGGTTTATTGCCGAATGCACTTTGATCTAACCGTGGGAAGTCTTAACTGGGCAATAATGATGATAGCTGACACTTACTTTATGCTCTCCATGCCCCATAGTAACACTGAGTAACAAGGATCCTAGCCAATGCATTACAGGATCTTCACCATGGGCCAAGCACTGTTCTGAGCACTTTATGTATTAATTTATTTAGTTCTCATAACAAGCCGTAGCTACTATGATGATGTTCATTTTATAGATGAGAAAAACGAAGGGCAGAGGTTTCAAGCAACTTGCCCAGGTCCCACTAACTAGTAAGAGCCATCTATAATAATAAAAACATAATATGCTATTTAGACCGGACAGCCGAATGAACCGGACGAAGCCACAGCGGTGGGGTCGAGGCAGAGGTGATTAAGGGCAATCAGGCAGGCAGGCGAGCGGTTAGGAGTCAGCAGTCCCAGATTGCGAGAGGGCGCAGGCCAGGCTGAGGGAACCCCCTCCCTGGTGCACGAATTTCGTGCACCGGGCCTCTAGTATGAATATAAGATCTTAACCACATATCTTATATATATTTGTGATCTTAGTGGATATAGGTCACTTAGAGTGACAATGGGATACTGAAGCAGTGACTGAACAGAACACACACACACACACACACACACACACACAGCATCTCACACACATACATGCCAAAGTTGTGATGTTACCTAGATATTTCAAACCCACATATCGGTGTTTTGCTTACCAATTACTGTTCCAAATAGCCTCCTGCTACCTCCTTTGGCTGTCTGAAGAATTCCAGCCACTCCCCAGATTATCCTTATATGAGTCAAGCCTGACCCTAAAGCAGAGTTTGTGAATTGAAGATGGTGTCTTTGGATGTCTTGGTGCTTTAGCGAGGGGAGAGTCCTTCAGGCCCTCTTGGGATATGTAGTGGCGGTGGATGTTTGTGACAAGTCCACTCCAACATTCCCATCTCTCTAAGCAGTTCCTCCCTCTGCATTGGGCCAGGAAAGGTCTGTCATCTTAATCCTATTGACAGTTGGCCACACTAAATCCAAATTTCAGCTAAAAACTTGGGCCACTTCCAGCTACTCGAGCCAACATAATAAAAACGGAATTTCTGATACGTGCACCCATTTTGTTAAGTTCATCTGCAACTAACATGATACTCTGTCTCCCTTGTTTTAACTCCATAGAATCTACTGCTAAACCTATCCCCAAGTCTACATTAATGTAAATTAGCTACACCTTACCATGCTGTGTTCTCTCATATCAGACTTGAAACTTCTCCTGAGATGTGCCAGTCTGGTTCCAATCACGGGTTTAGAGGCAGGGAAACATGGTAGGAGTAGATTTGGAAAACAGGCATCTTCTTTCAAGGCAGCTGCCTCAGTTGTGTTTATTACAGGTAGTCAGGGTCGCTAATTTCTTCAAGCTGCTCCTGTCTGACCTCAGGGAGACATCAGAGAGGACATCAGGAAGATTTGGGCATTCAATTTTCTAAACCCCCCAAGACTCAGGTCTCACTTCTTTTCAATTAGTGCCCCAAATTTTACAAGACTTGATGGGTCTGTGATTTCAATTTCTATTATAATTCTACAGATTACACAATTAAATTTGGGGTCTTCTCTGAAGTTGTAGGAAATATTATTTTTGGGCCACCCTAGCTCTCTGGGACCCGACTGAGAATTAGAAGTTTTAACTCCTGAACTTCTTGTTTCTTTCAAGGGCATTCAGAAGCAGCCATCCCACCCACAGTCCTTGTAGTCACCACTGCTACCGTAAAGGTCAGACATAGCAGCTACATGGGTTTTCATAGCCTTGCTTTCAATAATTAGTTTAGCCCAACAAACCACAGATGATATTAATCATGATGACAGTGCATAACATGGGTACCATTATCCTATTTTTTATTAGTGAGAATGTTAGCACTTCATTTAAGATCATAGATAAGCAAACCAATTTCAGAATCCCACTTAGGAAGTTTGTTTCCTCCTGAGACCACATACAGTATCATCATGAAAAGACACCATGCTGCATCTCCATAAGCAAGAGTATTATGTGAATGCTAAGAACGATGAAATCCTTCATCCTATATAATAAAAGGGTAATATGTAAATTGACCCTAACTGTGGAATGACCAGGAACAACTGGTTGCTATGACACACACTGACCATCAGGAGGCAGACGCTCAATGCAGGAGCTGCTCCTTGGTGTTCAGTGCGCTTCCACAGGGGGAGCGTTACTCAGCCAGAAGCCAGCCCATGGCTGGGGAGCAGACCTAAACCATTAGTCGGACATCTCCCGAGGGCTCCTGGGCTGCCAGAGGGATGTCTGACTGCCAGCTTAGGCCCGATCCCCCGGGGAGTGGGCCTATGCCGGCAGGTTGACATCCCCTGAGGAGTCCTGGACTGTGAGAGGGCACAGGCCAGGCTGAGGGACCCCCCCGAGTGCACGAATTTTTGTGCACCAGGCCTCTAGTACATAAATAACAGTTCTCTCAGACAAGGCTTTTAAAAAAAGGAATATGTGAGAATGCCCATCTTAGAACACCCTAACCAGTATTGAGTATTATTTAACAAAATCATTACTAATATGATTGGTGAAAAGTAGGAAATTATTTTAATTTATAAGATGATCTATTTTTCATATGTTGGTTTGGTTATCCTTTTTTTTTTTCCTTTTGCAGATTATCTTTTTTTTATTTTAAAGTCCTTTTCATTAAGGATAGGCTAAGTCAGTGATGGCAAACCTTTTGAGCTCGGCGTGTCAGCATTTTGAAAACCCTAACTTAACTCTGGTGCCGTGTCACATATAGAAATTTTTTGATATTTGCAAGCATAGTAAAACAAAGACTTATATTTTTGATATTTATTTTATATATTTAAATGCCATTTAACAAAGAAAAATCAACCAAAAAAATGAGTTCGCATGTCACCTCTGACACGCATGTCATAGGTTCGCCATCACTGGGCTAAGTTATGCTGCAGTAATAAATAACCCCAAATATTAGCTGCCTGATGCCACAAAATATGAAGCTCTCACTCATTCTGTATGTCCATTGTAAGTTGGCTGTGTGTTACCTCTTTGCCGTCTCATTCAGGAATCCTGGCAGAGGGAGGCTTCTGTGTCTGTTTTCAGGATAGCTACGGCCAGAGAAAGAGACTGAAGGAATCACATAGCGATTCTTTAAGTTTTTGTCACTCCTATTCACATCTCATTGGCTAAAGCAAGTCACATGGCTGTGCCTAATATCAAGGACCATTGGGAAGTAGAATCTGACTCCATGCCCAGAAGGGAGTGAACTGGAAATAATTTGTGAACAACACTAATGATGACTTAAGGACTTTAGGCTTAAAAAAATTTTAGAATGTCATCTCACATTCACTGCAAAATTTTTACCTCAGGAAAAACTTTTGGAAATACTGTGAATAGGGGTAAAAACAATTATTCTGGGAGATTTTAAACTTTCCTTTTAGATTGATCAAGTAAATAAAACTAAGTAAATTGATGACTTTGAATGTGTGTGTATATGAACATGTATGCATGGGTGTGTGTGCAATATAAATTTTGTACCCTTTAAAAGAGAACACCCTTTTGAAGTGATTCTGGAACATTAATAATTCATGGTTATTTATTAGGCCACAAAGACAACTTAATTAAATTCCCAAGGACAAACATTAGAGGCATATTTTTTATTACATGCAATAAACCAGAAATAACAAAAGTTTGAATAAAAATCTCACCCACTTAGGAACTGGAAAATTAAAAACCAAAAACCTTTCAATTTAATGAACAGATCCAAGAGCCAATTCTTTGAAAATAAGAGCAAAATATTGACAAATATAGCATATTTAAGAATTAAAGAGAGTTATCACTAAAATAAACTAGAAATGAAAAAAAACATGGGAAATTTTTTACAAGAATACTTGATACAGTTTTGTGCGAATACTTTTGGACATCTACATGAAATGGAGTTTTTCTGGAAAAACATGTTATTGAAATTGATTCAAGCCGAAGTAAGTAGTCTATATCGGAAGTTGCATATTTGCAGCCTACCAGCCAAATGCAGCTCATAGCTATGTTTTATTTGGCTCACACATCATTTTATATAGCAGAGAATCTCATATTAAAAATCCTCATTTTTCCCTCCTTTTAAAGTATTGGAGAATTTGGCAAAACTAGATCTGCATTCCTTCACTGCAATAATTAGGTGGAGTTGAGTTGTTGTCTTTCTAGGCAGGGCAAATGCCACAGTCTCTACCATTCCTTATTGACTTATACCTACTGCTCCTTTTCGATGGACCATCTTGGCCCCATGGACTTTGGAGTTTGTGTAAATGAACCAGTGAGTGATGAGAGCGTCTTCTACTGTTGTGGCAATTTATCTTCCTTTCCCATAGTTTGCACTGTAGGATGTTTTTGTGTTTGTTTATTGTTTTTTTTATTTCTGTTTTGCTTATTTGATGTCATTTCTTCAGTAGATTACTTTTTAAATTCCTCATTAATTGATAATTAAGGTAACTAGGATGAGAAATTTGCCACAGCTAAGAGCTTAATGATATCTCCCAAATTTTGATATTTTGTTTCATAGTTCATAATATTTTATCTTATTTTCAAATTCCCTGGATTTTAATTTTCTAGTTTACATTTAAAATTTCTACTTTCATTTCATATTAGAAAATAAATATGACCTATTTGCTAGGATTTTCTCTGTAAGCAGGAATAAGATGGATTTTTATGAAGATAGTGCCTCTATGGCAGTGGTTCTCAACCTTCCTAATGCCACAACCCTTTAATACAGTTCCTCATGTTGTGGTGACCCCCAACCATAAAATTATTTTCGTTGCTACTTCATTACTGTAATTTTGCTACTGTTATGAATCATAATGTAAATATCTGATGTGCAGGATGTATTTTCATTGTTACAAATTGAACATAATTAAAACATAGTGATTAATCACAAAAACAATATGTAATTATGTATGTGTTTTCCGATGGTCTTAGGCGACCCCTGTGAAAGGGTCGTTCGACCCCCAAAGGGGTCGCGACCCACAGGTTGAGAACCGCTGCTCTATGGTATACAGCTTTTGTATATGCTTAGAAATTATCTTCATATTACCTATATGCCATCCACCTATACTTTTGGTTATTTTATTCTAGGTAAGTTACTGTGATGATTGAAGTCTCCCACTGCTATGTTGCTTCTTCAGTTTAGTTTCAACAGTTTTTAATTTCCAAAGCTCTGCCTGCTCTCATACTGGATTTTATCCTTTATCAATGTAAATATCCTTTAAACTCTTCTGAGTTATGCTTCTGCTTGCTGTTGATATTTGACGTATACCCTTTTTGCCTGTGTTTGCATTGCTTTTATTGCTCTCTGTGATCACTGGAGAATATTCCCAATTATTCAGCTTCTCCCAGGAACACGAGGCACTGCACTCCTGCCCTTCCTGTGTGGTTTGTTAGGGGTGAAACTTTTACACAGCATGTGCCATTCTTTTCAATTATTCTGAGAGCCTTTTTATTGGCAAGTTTAACTTCTCATTTATTTCAGAACTTTCAGTTGGATCTTAATCTGTCGTTTTTTTTTTACGCTCATTTCCAAGTGTACATACTATTGAATTTGTCTTTTTTTTTTTTTTACTAAAGTGTTGTGTTGTTGTTGTTTTTTTAAGTATCTTCTCAGTTGTTTGGAAATTATAGATGTTGCTATCACTTTTTCTAGTAATGGCTATAAAGTTTTTGTGAACTTATCTCTAACTCCTACCGTCAGTTACAAAGGAATAATACTTTCTTTTATAGGAGATGAGAAATTTAATGTTTCTCGCTTTCTCATTTTAATTTCAATATATGATAGTTATAAATACACCAACCACCCTTCCCTCCACCTTTTCTTTATAATTTTTATTTTTAATTTTAAAGAATATTGTCAGTTTTAGGACCGTATTTTGAAACACTTTGCCTGTACCTTTGACTGGATTCTGTGCCTACACCCTGCCAATACTTAAGTCATTTTCTGCTTCTTATTTCAATTAACATATATTTGTTATGGCATAAACTTTCCAAAATGTCTTCTTCTCAGGAAGTTTACCTTGATCCTAAATCTTCTGAATATTATAAATCTGAGAAAATCTTTCTCTGGACACACACAAATGACAACTTGGTTTAGGCATAGAATTTGGGGGTTACAGCCTTGTGCTTTGAAAGTTCTATGATTGCTACGCCATTGGTTTTGTTTTCTAATGTTGTGACGAAGCACATAACCAACTTACCATGTATTCCTGTGAGCATCCTAATTTTTTTAGGATCTAATCATTATCTGGGAAGTGTGAAAGTCGCTGTGCTGTGGTTGCCGGTGACGGTTGTTGCTATTGGTAGTTCCTTGTTGCTATTGGTAGTTCCTTGGAATATGGTTCACACTCTCAATTTTTAGACTGAGTTTTTTCCCTAGAAAACATTTCTTTGGCCCTTTTTGTTTTTCACTTTTGCTCCATATTTATTTCAGTCCCTCTTTCTAGCCTTATCTGGGTTCCATCTGGGCTGAGGTCTCCACATTTTTTCTTTCATATCTGTCTTTTCTCCATCTTTGTCTTCAAAAGATAAAACACAGGCTTCTATGTTTCTCATATATATATATATTTATATCCTCCATCTCCCCCCCTCCCTGCCCCCCGCCCAACTACTTTGAGGTTTTCCAGTGAACAGTCTACAGATCATGGGATTTTATATCTATACCAATACTTTCTTATCTCTATGTAATTTTTTTTAATCCTCACTTGAGGATTGCCATTGACTTTTTAAAAAAAGTATGGGGGGGAGGGAGGGAGAGAGAGAGAGAGAGAAAGAGAGAGAGAGAGAGAGAGAGAAACATTGATACATTGATATAAGAGGGACACATCAATTGGTTGCCTCCCGTTTGCATGCTGACAGGGCCGAGGATCTAGCCTGCAACTGAGGTACATGCCCTTGACTGACAATCGAACCTGCAACCCCTCAGTCTGTGGGCCAACACTCTAACCACTGAGCCAAATTGGCCAGGGCTCTGTGTCATTTTTCTTGTCACTTTTCTAATTTGGTTTATGACATCTTCTCAGTGTTGTTGAGGATGCAAAGTAGATGCCTTTTAAACATGATTTGGTAAATCTACTTGAGAGCCAGGCACTTGCTGTGCTCTGAGACAGTGTTGACCTTTGAACTGCAGCATTGGTCCCCAGGGCTCTCATTTCCCCAGCAGAGGCAGATCCAGCTTGTCTAATGCAGGCAACAGGCTCCAGCAGAGATGGACCCAGGACAGCAGCCAGATCCCCTTCCTGTGCCAAGAAAAGAATGGGAAGACCTGAGGGAGTTATAACCAGCAACCTAGGAAAGTGAAGCAGCAGCCCAGTAGGTGTCTCCTATAGTCCCTATGTGCACGGAATCCCTGTAAAAAGGCTCCCTGCGGTTTCTGAGTCTGCGCTATGTGAGGTCCCTCTCATTTTCCATTTCTGTTTTATTTCAGTAGGTAGAACTTGTAGATTAAATAATAATGGTTTTTTTCGGGCATTTTTCTTTCTTCTGATTTTAATGGAAATGTCCTCAGTTTGAATTTACATTTGCAAACAGCATTGATTGCTATATGAGATGGATATTAGTTATTATGGTAGGTAGGTTAATATGCTATTTGTGGTTTATCTTTCCGTTTTTAAGTCAATAATGCTACGGAGTAATTTTTTGTCGCATAGTGAGACAATCCTATAGTTATTATTTTACATGTTGATATGTACTGAATGGTATTTTCTAAAATTAAAAAGCACACCAAAACCTTTTATTAGTTGAGGAATGAGTCCTCCTTAGGACGAGTTTCTCTCATAATACCCTGTTGTGTTGGACATGCTGTTTTTTTAATTTAGGTTTTTGAATATATACCCATAAAAATAAATGATTCATTGCTTTTTCCCCCATTTGGCAGATTCTTATAGCAGATGCATTTAAAATGATTGTTTTCTTTATAAAATGATACTTTTATCATGATGAAATGTCTGATAAGACATTGTCTTAAAATCTGCTTGTGTGATATCAATATACCCACACCAGCTATATTGCTTATCATGTGCATGGCTTACTTTTCTGTTTTACTTTCAACTTGTTACTGTCTTCATATTTAAAGTCTGTTTATTATAAGCTGCAAATAATTGAGTCTCCTCTCTATCAAGTCAGCTAATCTTTTTAAAAAAAAATTAGTGTCCATTTACAATTTATGTAATTTTTTATGAGATTGGATTTAATTCCACCATTGATATATGCTTTTTCTTAGGACCATTGATTCTGTGTTCTCCTCCCTTTTTCCTGCTGTCTTTTGGGTGTAATGAGAATATTTGAGTATTGTATTTTGTCCTGCTTACTGCCTTATTAGCTATATTGCTTTGTATATGTGTATTTGGTAATTACTATGGATATTACTATAGAGATCTTTAACTTACATTTTTTTCTTCAAGTAATCTTATCCCACTTTGTGAACAATCTAATAATCTTACAACATATAAATTTATGTTGTCATTTATTTTACTTCTCCATATACTAAATTGTATATATCACCATTTTACTTTTTCTGGTGCTCTTTATTTCTTCTTGCATATCTGAGCTTTCATTGGGTTTCATTTCTTTCAACATAAAGGTCTTCTTTTAGCATTTCTCTTACTGCACTTCTTTTTTTATATTTAGGAAGTTTAAAAAATATAATATGGAAGACATAAAACTCAAACATAACCTTATCTGCAGAAATAATCGTGGTTACCATTGTGCAATATTTCTAGCTAGTATTTTACATAATTTTGATCACATTCTATATTCTGTATGTGAGTTTCATATTTTTTCTTTTATTTTACTTCATGGTCTGAGCATTTTTTAGTGTTAGAAAATTATTTGAAAACATTATTTTTAATAGCTGCATAATATTATCTTGTAAGGAAGTACCGTAATTTCTTATGGGACATTGAGTTCAGCCTTGGCTTTGATTGCTAATTAGTACCAGCCAATGCCTGCTCTTTTACCATGTCTACTCTTACTTGAATAATCACCATCGTGTCTTCCAGGATGCAACTGCTGTCCAGGCAAACATTTTCTTTTACTGCACTTCTACTAGAGAGGAATAAGCTCAGCTTCGGATGGACAAAAATAATGTCTTTTAAGAATTTTTTTGAAATTTTTATTGCGATGAAATAGAGAACATAAAGTTTGCCATTTTAAGCATGTCTCAGTGTAGTTCAGTGGCAGTCAGTATGTTCATAGTGCTGTGCATACATCAACACTATCTATTTCTAAACCATACCAAACAAAAACTCTATAAGCAGGAACTCATCATTACCCTGTTACTCCAACCACTCGAACCTCTAATCTATTGTCTCTATGAATTTGCCTTTTCTAGATATTTTGAATATGTGGAACCAGACATATTCCTTCATTGGTTGGCTTATTTGGTTTAGCATAATGTTTTCAAAGTTTAGTCATATTGTAGCATGTATCCGAGCTTCATTCTTTTGTATGGCTGAATAATATCCGATTGTATGGCTATATCACATTTTGTCCATTCATCTGTTGTTGGACACTTGGGCTCTTTCTACCTTTTGGCTGTTGTGAATAATGCTGAAATGCACATTGGCATACAAGTATCTGTTTGAAGAAAATGTCTTTATTTTGTCTTCATTTCTGAAGGATCTGTGAAAGAGGGAAGATTTTAGGTTAACGGGTTTTTTTCTTTTAGTACTTTGAAGGAATTATTTTATTACTAGAGGCCCGGTGCACGAATTTGTGCATGGGTGGGGTCCGGCCAGCTGGGGGGAGGGGCCGCCCCCGATCAGGGTGGGGGGGCCAATCAGGGATGGGCCAGTGGGCAGGGGCTGGCCTTACCCCTGGTCAAACTCCTGGTCAAACTCCCAGTTGAACTCCCGGTGGAGGGGACAATTTGCAAATTAGCCTTTTATTATATAGGATCTTCCAGATGCCATGGTTCCTGGTGAGACATCCATAATTATTTTTAATGTTGCTACCTTTTGTTAGCTAGTGTGTCTTCTCCTTTGGCTGTTTTAAGATATTTTGCATGTTTTTGTCAGTTTGGCCATGGTTTTCTTCACATTTATTAGGCTTGGTGTGTGTCAAGCTTCTTGAATTTATGGGATTTCTTTCATTAATCTTGGCAAATCCACAGCCAATATATATCTTGGAATATTTATTTTTCCATATTCCCTAGGTTTTCTTTTTCTGGCATGCCAATCACATACTTGTTAGGCATTTGATGTTCCTCAGATCTTTAATGCTGTGTTTTTTTTTCACTCTCCTTTTTTATGTGTGTGTTTCAATAGACACTTTTTTATTGACTGGTCCTTTTATTTGCTGTGTCCAGTCTGCTTTGAAATCTAGGTAATGAGTTCTTCATTTCTATGTTGTATTTTTTTTTCTATAGCACTTTATTTGTTTCTTTTTTATAATTTTGCCTCTGTTGAAATTCTCCATTTGTTCACGTTTTCTATCTTTCCCACTAGATCCTTTAGTATATTTATTGTCATTTTAAAGTCTGATCATTAGAATACCTGGGCCATCTCAGGTCTGCTTCTGTTGAATTTTCCTCTCTAGACTATCAGTCACACTTCCTTGCTTTTTCTCATAATTTTTATTGAATGCCAGATATGGTGTGTAAAAATCCTACCCCTGTAAGACTGAAATAAACAGTTTATCTCCATAGAATTTCAGGACCCTCCTCTGCCAGGCGCAGAGTGAGTCTTAGTTATTCCAACCTGTGGTTGAGCTGGGCAGGGTCTTTGTTACAGCTTTAGTTAGATTTGGTTCACAGTGACTTCAAAGGTCTTGAAGGAGGTGCCAGGACTTTCTATTCACCAGGGCCTGTGATCTGAGCACTGATGAGACCTTGCAGATCTCGTTATGCTTCCTGGCTGAGCTGCCCAGCTTTCTGAGGCATGCCAGCTTTCTGGTCGCTAAGGAGTTGCCTTTACGTTCCTTTCACCTGGGGGTATCTGAGTGTTCAGGAGTTCTTTCTCCATTCTGCCACCTGTTCCTGGTCCTTGGAGAGCAAGTGCAGGCACTCCATGAAGTCTGGGGCGGCCTCAGAGGGATTTCTCTCAGGTCTCCTGGCCTACCTCCAGCCTTCACCCTCCTTGCTGCGATCGGTCATGTAGTTAAGTGGGTGGGGATAGAGTCCTCTGCCACCAGGCTCCTAGGGATTCAAATCTGTCACAATAGCCCACATGCAGCTGTTACAAGTTTGTTGAAAGTTAGGCTGATTCCTCGTTCATTCCATATTGATCATGAGTGAAAGCAGTTGCCAGTCTCTTCTCTCCTAGGAAGGTCTCATCAGTTTCTGGAATTTAGTTTATTTAGATTTCTTTGATTTCTCTGCTTTTTTGATGGATTATGAACAAAAGAAAGGAAGGGAGGGAGGGGAGGAAGGAGGGGGAAAGGAGGGAAGGAGAGAGGGAGAGAGGGAGGGAGGAAGGGAGGAACTATGACTTTGTGACATTCCACTTGTTCTCATTATCTGAGGAAGATGGTCTCTGTGACCTTCTACATTTCAACCACAAGTGCAGTTTCCTTAGTTTCTTTTTGCTTGTCTTTCACAGCCAATGTTTTCTAGGAGTTTCTGAAGGACATGAAGTAGATCCTTTCCAAACATTTCTGTGGTTTCTGAGGGTATGTGCTCCTGAAGACTGTCTCTCTATAGCAACATCTTTTCATATACCCTGTAGATACAACACCACCACTGCCATGAATTGGTCCTGAATGAGAAACTAAGGTCTGACCTGACCATTTTTCGAAAGAGCGTGTATGTGGATTGCTTTTAGCCCATACTAGTAGTGTCTCAAATCTACCGGGCATGACCCTTCTCTCCATCCCCAGACTAGACAGAACTCACCTGGAGTGCCCTGCTGGTGTGAGTGGGCATCCTTCCTCTCTGTCCAATCAGAGAAAACGGTGTGCATGGCACCCGCCTTCCCCGCATCTCTCCAGCTCACTCTGTTCTGCAGGAACTTCATCCCCCCTCTGCTGACATCTCCCCTCCTTGCCAAATGCCTTGGGACACAGTACACCAGCGACTCTCCCTGGGACTCTCCTCACACCTTCTACACCTCACACTCAGAGTTAACAGCCAGTTCATTAATCCCACAAGCACTTACAGAGCAGGAGCACTTGCCTCATACTGTCCTAGGTACTTGGCACAGAGCTGTGAGTGACACAAACAAACCAAATCCATGCCCATGTGGAGCTGACATCCTACTGGGAAAATGCTCATTTCCTGTCTTAACTCCTTTAATTTTCATAACAACCTTACGAACAAGGTTCCTTTATTGTTCTCGCTTTCCACAGGAGAAAATGGAAGCACGGAGAAATTAAGTAAATTGCTGAAATGATATGGATGATGACTTCGTTTGCAGTGTGGGAGAGGCTGTCTCCTTCCCAGTCATTGCGGCCATTGACATTTTCTTACCTGAGTGCCCTCCTCTAGGCAGCATGGTTGCTGAGCAGTCGGTGGATCTGGGCTCTGGTTTTCCCTTGTCCTCAGTATAAGTCACTGTTGCCAGCTTTTGTCTGTGTATGGATTTTCAGGACGTTTTAATTAGGAATCAGGGGAGGGTAAGTCAGACACTGCTAGCCTGCTGTTGGGATGGCTTGGATGTCTCTTAGGCCGCACTTAAGCCACATGGACCAAAATTTGGGCTTGCCGCTTGTGAAATAAATGTTGGCTGCAGTTTTCTCCAAGGGACACAGGGGGCACGTAGCCTATCCCATGTGCTTTTGTTTAATTCCAGTTTAATCCTTATCAGATTAGCTGCAGATAAAATCATTTTATGAGGCTACCAGCAAAAAGAATCATTTCTCATGGTGACCTCTGAACACAAACATTCAACCAAAATTTTACTAAACATATGCTTTTCTAATACCCCATCCCTCACTCCCGCAGCCTCGGGAAAGGGCAAGCACTCAGCACAACTGGCAAATGATGAATAGATTCCTCCCTCATTTCCATGCCTCGCCATTAGCTGGGATTGCCATGGCAACTGTGCCTTCCAGACAGACCCTTGGGCCCAACACTTCCTTTTGGAACCTGTCTGGGAGCCTTGTACTACCTTACAGTCCTTGCCAGGTAAGGATTTTCAGGGGCCGGAGCCCCAAGGTTTCCAATGGACAGCACCAATGTCTGTAAGTGGATATAGAAAGGAGAGCATTTTGCAAGGGAACAGTCTGCAGGACTGGCTTTGATTCCTTGCTCATCTGACCTCTGAGGGGTCCGGCCCTTCAATGAGGGCGCTCCCTGCTTGCCTCTGAGGTTCAGCTTGGACTGCATCTTCTCTCTGGAAATGGTTCTGGTCATGAGTCCAGATGGAATATTTTTCTTCTCTGAACCCACAGCTTGGTTCTTCATATGACCTCTCTTGTTCACTTTCTCCATGAACCGCCTTCAACACTGGCCTTGACTATCTCATCCAGAAAGACAGATGTGTTTTTTGACCCTATGGGTTAGTCATGTTCTTCTTTCTTACCTTCATGTTTATACTGAGATATAATTGACATGTAAGAGTGTACTAGTTTGAGG
Organism: Myotis brandtii; assembly: GCF_000412655.1. Taxonomy (NCBI): domain Eukaryota; kingdom Metazoa; phylum Chordata; class Mammalia; order Chiroptera; family Vespertilionidae; genus Myotis; species Myotis brandtii. The sequence continues at coordinate 5,483,373 of NW_005363938.1, forward strand.
CGTACAACATAATGATTTGATATATGTACATATTGTTAAATAATTAACATCCATCGCCACACATAGTTACACATTTTTTTTCCTTGTGATGAGAACTTTTAAGATTAACTCCCTTAACATTGGTCAAATATATAATACAGGATTGTTAACTGTAGTCACCATGCTATACATTACTTCCTCAGGACTTACTTATAATTGGGAGTTTGTGCCTTTTGACCACCTTCATGCATTCCACCTATCCCCTGCCTCTGGCAACCACCAGCCTGTTCTCTGTTTCCATGATTTCAAGTGGTGTGTGTGTGTGTGTGTGTGTGTGTGTGCGCGCCACAGTGAACTGGAAAGAAACAGGACTGATTGGAGGCTCCCCATCTAGCTCTGTTTTGATCTCCCAGGTGAGCTCAGTCAGGCCTGGAAACGGGATGTGCCTCTGTCTTATTTTACAGCAAGGCTTTATGAACCAAACTTGCAATAGGCTTAAGACACTGAGTCATGGATGGGGAGGGGCTTACTAAAACATATAACAAAGTTTGGGCCTCTCAGAATGAAGATGTGTGGGCTAAGAGGAGACAAAATCAAAATCTACAATATTGTCATTGTAGACTGTTAACCTAGGATTATGCTTCAAACTTTGAAATTGATCTCTGGGGTCTCTTTGATCTTGAATGAGAGGTTTTAGATACAAAAAGGTAAGTTCTACTTCATAGGTACATAATAAGCTCAGGGAACTCTTACCCCTTAAAGAGGATGGAATTGGGGGATATAAATGGATTCCTAAGGGGTGCAAGCAGATTCTTGTAGCACCAATTGCTATGCAGAGCAGGTGGGAGGTGGTTAAGGTGCTATCAGGAGAGATCACCTGGCTGAGTCCCACACGCCTCTGTGAACAGCAGAAGGCTTCGCCAGGTAGAGCCTCAGGGGCCTGAGGCAGTCTGACAAATTCTCTGTCCCAGAACACACCTCCTGTATTCTGGCCTGGCCTCCTCAGGATGCAATGTAAAAATGATGGCCTAGTGCACGTTTTTCCTAACTTTTTGGAAAGGAAAAGATTAGAATGTAATAACTGTTCTGAATTCCTGACAGCATTTCACCTTCATCTGCCCTCTCCCTTCTTATGGTTGTGGTTGACTGATTAAACTAGTCTTGACAGAGAGACTGTTTGCTTTGTAGTGACAAGAGTTTTTCCTAAAGCAATTAGGAAAAATTAGGTGGGAGGGAGAGGAGAATAAGATGGGCGGGGGGGGGGGCAATGATTGCCTGGAGACTCCTCCTCTGTGCCCCTCAGGGTTTGGGACAGATGCTGTGCTCATGGGAAGGGATGCTCATTATGGGGGCCTCTTCATCCCCAGGGGGCCATGGTTGGGCTCTCCCTCCTTCCCTGACTGCTTTTGCATTCATTATGCCACTTATGTAATACTTCCTTTTATTTGTACTGAATGCTATTGCATAGGCAGAACTGTAGGATCATAGGCTCTCAGGATATAAGGAATCGGGGGAGAGGTATGGTAGACTGAAAAGTGGCCCCCAAAGATGTCAGGTTCTAACATTTGGAACTTATTACCTTATTTGGGAAAAAGGTCTTTGCAGATGTGATGAAGTTAAGGATCTTGAGCTTGAGAGATGATCCTACATTATCAGGGTGGGCCCTAAATGCAGTCATGTGCATGCTTATAAGAGGGAGCAGAGGGAGATCTGACACACAGAGAAAGCTCTATGAAGACACAAGCGGACTAGAGTGATGTAGCCAAAAGGGATGCAGGCAGACATCAGAAGCCGGAAGAGTCAAGGAATGGATTCTCCCCTAAAGCATCTGGAGGAAGTGCTCCTGATTTTGGTTGAGTGATGAAATCCCCTGGCCTCCAGAACTGTGAGAGAGTAGTTTTGTTGTTCTAAGCCACCAAGTGTGTTCTGTGTCCATAATGACCCTCAAGTTTCCTTTAAAAGTTTCTATGTGTCATCAGGCCCCCAGGACAAACCTATGTCTTTAGTGCAGGGGTGTTTCAACGGTTGGTCCTTACTGATTTCTGGCACTTCCACTGGCCTCTGCAGATGACAAATCACCCAAAATTCCATCATAATTTTAATGTTGTTTTTGCCGAAGATATGAATCCTTCTTAAGATTCACAGTGATTGTCACCAAGGGCAGATCACATCATGTACTAGTATGGTTGTGGTTGGTCATAGAGCGGGAAGCAGAAAAGTACAGTTGGTCCCTGGAAACATTCGTTTTCTTGAAAACATGTATACCTACCGGGAACTAGTGAGAATGGCTGCCCTGGACAGAGTGTATCTGGGTTTCAGCAAGGCATCCAATGGTTTACGTTCAGTATGTAAAAGAAAAGAACTTGCTCCTACAATTAGGTAGGTTTGTAACTGGGCGAAGAACTGTGCTCCAGGGAAGGCTCTCAGTAACATGCCACAGGGCTTTGTCCCCAACTTTATTTCGTTCAAAAAATTTTAGCTGTGATTTACTGAAGCCAGGGCATGGTGTAATTAGGATCCAAAAAGGTCTTGACAGGCTGGAGCAATTAGGCTGAATCCAACAAGCTGATATTTAGCAGAAACAACTTGAAGGTCTTGTACTTGCATCCCAACAAGCAATTGCTCAGAAATAGGAGGAGAAAAGCAGGAAAGAGAGGGGCAACTCTCAGCCCAGGTGCCAATGCATGGCACTAGGTGTGGCGTGGATCCACAAGATGGTGAAATTGCACTCGTGGGCTGCGCTGTTGGAGATACTGTGTCACAATGAGCAAATCAATTATGTCCCTCTGTCCTTGCTGTTCAGATCACAGATGAAGCATGGGATTCAGTTCTGGACTCCTGATTTTAAGATCCCACAGAAGAAGGGGCAATGGCAGAGGCTGATGTAAAGGAAGGAATGCCCTTACCACTACCACTTCCAGCAGTCCACAGAAGATTGGAATGTAGTGGGCCTGTGCCTTAGAACTAGGAGCTAAGAGTTGATTGAGATTTCTGGCCAAGATTGAAGATATATTGTTGTTGATTCAAAGGTGGCTGGTGGGTTTTTTTTTTAGATTCCAAATGCATAAGTGGCAAATGTCATTAAAATGTAATAGCCCAGTGGTTCTCAACCTGTGGGTCGCGACCCCTTTGGCGGTCGAACGACCCTTTCACAGGGGTCGCCTAAGACCATCCTGCATATCAGATATTTACATTACGATTCATAACAGCAGCAACATTACAGTTATGAAGTAGCAACGAAAATAATTTTATGGTTGGGTCACAACATGAGGAACTGTATTTAAAGGGCCAGAAGGTTGAGAACCACTGTAATAGCCTGATGTGTGGTCATACCTGAATTGTAGTGGTCCCACATAAAAGCAAGGCCAGGATTTTTTTCCCGCATAGATGAGTTTGGGATCAGCTAAATGCCTGAGCTAGCATCACTCAACAGTGACAAGTTCTGCATCCTGAGTGTGAAGGAGATGACCTTGAGTTAAAAGGTCAGGATTTACAAACACTGCTTTCTATGTTAAAATAATATAGTTATTGCAAAATATAAAATTTTCAATGAAATTATATCATCATAGCTTCACAGGATGAGCTGGCTACAAAACTCTCCTGCACCTAACTGGATGGGTTACCCAATTTAACAGAGTTGTTTAGAATTGTCCATCTGGAGAACAAAAGTACCTGCCAAAAGTGATTAGTTTTGTATTATGTTAATTGGCTGTGAGTAGCTTTCCAGTAAAAGGTTCAAATGCATCTTGATGGTTCATAGAATCTTCTTAGAGAAATTTTTTTTTCTTATTTCCTTTACCAAGAAGGCATGTGTCCAATTCATCTATAAAAGCTATGCAAAGTAGTTCAAATATACATTCAGGTGTACCATCCAACTTAGACGGCTTTAGCTGCCAGTATGGGAAATGATATGGCTTTATTAACTATCATGACAAGTCTGGAGGTAGGATAAGTTACTGGCTGGTTAATTCAGCCACTCAAGGTGTCAGAATTTTAAGTCAGCAGCTCTGTAGTTTTCCTGGCTTCCTCTCATGGAGACAAGACGGCTGTCACATATCACATCTCCACAAGACAACATCCAAAGCAAGCTGTGTCTCCTTTTAAGAGAAAGGAAAACTTTTCCCAAGAGACCCCCAACTCCATTGCCTTATGTTGCATCCTTTGTCACACCATTTTGAAAAATGAAACATGGTTTTGCAGACATTAAAGCCTGCCAATTCATGAAGTCTGAGAGTTGTAGTCTGAAATCTGTAAAAGATTTCATTCTTTTCAATTTTGATTTTTAAATTAACACACAGTACAGTTGACTTTTGGGGATATATAGCTCTATGAATTTTAACATGAGTAGATTCAAGTAACCACTAACACATTCAACATACAGGTTGGCTTGATCATCCAAAAACCTCTTCATGCTTGTGTCTAAGTTCATGAGAGTTATTGGGCTGTAGTTTTTTTGTTTTGTTTTTCCTTTTCATGTCTTTGACTGGTTTTGGTATCAGGGTAGTGTTAACCTCATAAAACAAGCTGGGAAACATTCGTTTCTCTTTTATTTTATGGAAGAGATTATGTAGAACTGGTATTAGTTCTTCTTTAAATGTTTGGTAGAATAGGCCAATAAAGCCATCTGGGCCTCCAGATTTCTTTTTCAGAGAGGTGTTAATTATGAATGTAATTTCTTCAGTTATATCATTATGTCTTTCATCTTTTGTGTATCTTGAGGAATCAGTTCACTTTGTCATTCTTGCTCTGAGTTTATATATCTACCTACATGGAAAACTCCATCAGACATGTTATAATTTTTGTTTTCAACCATCATTCACTTTTTAAAGAACAAAATGGGATAAGAATCATGATTGTGGCCTGACTGGTGTTGCTCAGTGATTGAGTGTTGACCTATGAACCAGGAGGTCACAGTTGGATTCCCAGTCAGGGCACATGCCCGGGTTTCGGGCTCAATCCCCAATGGGGGGTGTGGAGGAGGCAGCCAATCAATGATTCTCTCTCATCATTGATGTTTCTCTCTCTCTCTCCCTCTCCCTCCCTCTCTGAAATCAATAAGAATATACTTAAAAAGTAATCATGAGTATGTATTATATTTACCCAGATACTTATCTTTCCTTCATTCCTAAGGTTCTAAGTTCTTTTTCTGATATCATTTTATTTCTCTTGAGGAATTTCCTTTAAAAATTATTTTAGAACAGGCATTCTGACAATGAATTTTTATGCTCTTGTTCATCTGAAAATTTCTTTATTTTACCTCTATTCCTGAAGGATATTTTCACTGGATATGGAATTCTGGGTAGAGAGTTCTTTTCTCTTAGCATTTAAATGTATTGTTTCACTTCCACCTGGTCTCCATGTTTTATGATAAGAAAACTCAGTATTTGAATCACTGATTTCCTATTGGTAATGCATCCTTTTTTCTATTAACAAATTTGGGAAGTTTTCAGTCATTATTTCTTTAAATATTTTTTCTTCTCTATAGCCTTTTTCATCTTCATTTGTGGCTCTGATAAAAGGAGAGGAGAAAGACCTGTAATTTATATTTATATGTCTTCAACTTTATTAACTCTTTCGTCTATCATTTCCATTTTATAATTGAACTTACCTATAGGGGTGTTTTGTTATTGTTGTTGGGTGTTGTTGTTGTTTTTTCGGTTCTAAAATATCCACTAGGTTCTTATTCATTTCTTTGTTGAAATTTTCTATTACATTCCTTTTAAGAGTATTTGCCCTCACTTGTTGCAGTATTTCCATAATGGTTGTATTTTTCAGATAATTTCAACATGTGTCATTGGCATCTGTTGATTGTGTTTTCTTATCCAGGTTAAAACTTTCCTGGTTCTTCTGATGCTGAGTAATTTTGTATTCTACTCTGGATATTTTGAATATTATGCTATAAGACTCTGGGCCTTCTTTAAATCCTATGGAGAATGTTGATATTTTTAAAGTTTTTATTGATTTTTAGAGAGAGGAAGGGAGAGGGATAGATTGATAGAAACAGCTATGATAGAGAAATATCATTGATCGGCTGCCTCCTGCATATCACCTACTGGGGATCCGAGCCCACAATCCCAACCAAGGCATGTGCCTTGGCTGGGAATTGAACCAATGATCTCTTGGTTCCTGGATCGAAGCTCAATCACTGAGCCATACCGGTCAGGCAGATTGTTAATATTTTTGTTTAAGTAGGCAATTGATTTGGTTGGGTTTAAGCCACAAATTCCAACTGGCTTTCTTTGGGTTGTGGTTGCAATGTCTGTTCAGTTTTCAAAGCCTTTGCAGTGCTGTTCAGATTGCTCTGCTTATGCTCTACCCACTGGCCATCTGGGACCTGAGTAGTGGTCAGTTCTGTTCTCCAGGTCAAAGTTGGTGGTGTGCTGTTAGGGTCAGACTCATGCATGAGCAGCTTGTGGATGAGTCCAGAATTCCTTAAACAATATTATGCAGTAGCTTTGCCTAGCCTTTCGCTCTTCCAGATCTGCCTAGTTCTTTTTTATTCCTACAGGCAAACATCTGGGTTTTATTTGTTCAATTCTGAGGCACAATTTCCATGGCTGTGCCAACTTCCTGGTCCAAACATCAAGAGAATAGAAAAAGGGGGAAAAAACCACCAGGGGTTTTCCTCTCCTTGAGTCAATGACTCCTCTGATTAGAGGGGAAGGTCTTCTTACCTCGGAGCGTTCAGGTGCCTACAGGTTACAGTCGGTTGGGACTTGAGGGAATGGAGAAGTGAAAAAATATTAAGTATTTCCCCCACTTGCTGTAATCATTGGCAAAACCCTTCCCCATCCTGGAAGCCAGAACCAAAGGGCTTCCCAGAGATCTTGCTGAGCACACCAGTGCCCACTCCAGGCTTCACACTGTATTGCATCAAGCTGGGAATACCAGAGGGAAAAATATAGTAATCTCTTTGCTGGTTTGGTAGTACTTAAAGTTCAGGTCTTCTTCCCCAATTCTCCTGCTACTGTTTACTTCTCAGAATCTTCATATAGCTGCTTCGTGCACTTGGTTCAGGGTTCATAGCTGCATTCCATGCAAGAGATGGAGTGGAAAATTTTCACTACCCATAATCAGAGACCCGTGGATCATTTTCACAAAAGTTTTCTTCAGCCTGTGGCTAATTGAAAGTTCTATCATAAAGAGGTCGCTATGTGTGAGCTATGGAGAATCAGGGGTCTGTAAAATACTGAATAGAAGCCACAGGACTCAACAGAAACAGGGACACCAGCTGTCAGGAGTCTTCGCTGTCAGTAAACTAGGAACATCTGGGTCCGTGATTGACAACCATTCTTAATCTTGATAGCTGAGCTCTGAAGTCTATTATAATTCAATTTCTTTTTTGAAACACTGTGTTCTTAATAAGGTTTCAAAGCAAACTAATTTCCAAATAGTTTCCTTCAAATTTAAAGCACTGGTTTTACTGGATTTTCCTTTCAGAAAGCCCTTGTCAATGCAAGAATTCTTAGTGAACTCCCTAAGGATGAGGAGTGTCAAGATTTTTGGTCAGTCTGTCCGTGTTTCCTTGGCACGTGTTATTAAAGAAACTTCCATCGCTAATATTCTCAGTGGAGTGTTGCTGTTATACACCATCCCTGCAGTAGCATTGCTAAGGAGGAGATAGGGTTAGTGGCAAGAAAAAGTAATCCCTCCTGACCCAGGTTAGGAGGCCTAGGCCTTCGGAAAGAAATCCATGGGGAAAGACTCTGAACACCATAGACTGGATGGCATTCTTAAGAGTAGTTTGTTCATTTTCTTTGGTAAAGATTTCTTAAGAGACCATTTAGAAGAAATAAATTCTGCATGTCTCTTGTCTAGTCTAGAAATTTTTGAACTATTTTGCATACTTCTAAAGTGTCAGCTTAAAAATATAAATGAAATTGGATATTCACAATCCAGGAAATGTAGCATTTATGTTTAAGTCCAAATCTAAAACCTTGAATTGTCAACAAAATGGAAACATGTCAAAGTGATTATTTCCTCGCCACCCTCGCCCCCCCCCTTCCCCCCCACACACACCCTGTTGACAGGCAGGTTTTAAGGCCAGACTGTCCCAAGAGTTGTTTATTTTGGACCTGTGTTTGTTCAATGCAGGATTTTATGGCTTCCTTTGCACATCACTGTCTCCCTGTGTTGCAAGGTCTGCATGGAGCAAAGGCATATTTTTCACAGGGTATTTGGTGACGTTATTTTTCTCAACTATTTTAGTTCAGAAATCACCATCTTCTAAAGTCCCGGGCCCTTGGTCTTTTTCCCAGTCTGTGGACATGGAGACACCCATGGTGTGATGGGAAGATCCCAGGTGGTTTCAGCCTCCATCTTCCCCAGCAGTCACACACAGTATTTACTCCTACTTTGTACTCAAGCAAGCTAATAATTTGGGAGGAACAACAACCGAGCTAATTATCACCCAGGGACTCATTGGGATGAGATGTGTGGCATATGTAGATATTAATCATGTTGTGATTTTTTTTTATGTGCGGTATAGCAATTAGGGCCCAGAAGGGCAATTTTCTAGACAATTCTGATTTTGAGTGAAATTATCTGGGTGGTGGTTGTATAACACTCTATCAAAGATGAATTGGAGCCAGGTGACATCTTACTTCTGTGCAACCTGGAAGGCTCTGGTACATGTTCCACAGAGGAAGTCCTCAAGATCCAGCCATACGCTTGGTCCAGCAGAACCATTGCCCTTAATGGGCTCTGAAGCCCATCCAGTGTGGCTCAGTGATTGGGTGTCAACCTATGAATCAGGAGGTCATGGTTCAATTCCCGGTCAGGGCACAGGCGCAGGTTGCAGGCTCAACCCCAATAGGGGGCATGCAGGAGGCAGCTGATCAGTGATTCTCTCTCATCATTGCTGTTTCTCTCTCTCTCCCTTTCCCTTCCTCTCTCTAAAATCAATAAAAAAATTTTTTAAAGCATTAAAAATGGAAATAACTTACTGTTTTATTATAACCATATAACATGCTATTATAGAAACCATTTAGACCTTCTAGAAATAGGGAAAACCAATTGAGAAAACTACATGTCTCTGTAAGGTGTTATATGACCAAGTATGTTTTAAAGATTTTTAATAACATGGGAAATATTCACAATAGAATGTCAAGTAGAAAGGATAGGAAAATATTATTTCAATTATGTTATTTACTTGCTTAAAAGAAAATACTCAAATGTTATCTCCGGATGGTGGGTTGATTTTCAATTTTATATTTATTGTCTTTCTTCCTTTTCATTTTTCACTATTATAAATAATGCTTCAATAAACAACATGGTACAGAGATATTTGTCTAAATTTCTGAATAATTTCTTAGGACAGATTCCAGAAAAAGAATGACTGAATCAAAGGAAAAGAACATTTTTAAAATAAATAAGGGATTTTTAATCTAAATGGCATTTCCAAATTAATATCCAGAGAGGCTGTGCCAAGGCCTGTTCTGATCCTTGTGAATGAGCAGTCTCAGCAAGCTGTGCACACTCCGTCCTCTCACTTAAACATAAAATCCTCACGTACTTGCAATGTGGAAAATGCTACCTCACTATTGCTGCAGTTTGCATTTATTTTCGGACGATTGAAGTTGGACATTTTCCAAGTCAACAATTGTATTTTTGCTTTGTGAATTATCTGTTTATATGCTTTAGCATTTATGTCTTTTAATGAATTTCTTTGTATTTGGAGAGTATTATCCTTTTGCCATATTTATTGCATAGTTTTCCTATTTTTTTTTTGCTAAATGTTTTATTTAGTTTTTGATGTTTTTCAAATGTAGGGTATGTTATCGTGTCTATGAATCTTTACTTTTCTGCTTTTATTTTATTGCATTTAAGCTTAGAAAAGTTTTTCCTTATTTTATCTCTATATTCCTCTAATTTATATCTTTGGTGTTTTAGAATAAAATACGAAGTGAGGAGCAAAATTGATTTTTCTTTCCAAATTCCTAACTTATCTTCCCGGCACCATTTGTCAAGTAAACCTATTTTCTATTCAATGATTTTTATTTATTATCTGTATTTATTGTAGCGTATTTGTGAATAGTCCTGTTTTAATTATGTCCTATCCATTCCTACATCAGTACTTTTTTCATTATTCTAGTTTTATAATGCATATTATTGTTAGATATAGCATTGCTGTTCTTAATTATTTTTCAAGCTTTTCTTGTCTGCTCCTTCTTCGTAATGACCATAAGAATCGTTGGGAAAGCTTCAAAAAAATTCCATAGCGATTTATATTGGAATTGCATTAAACATGAGAGTTAATTTGGGATGAATGAACATCTTTACAAAAATCTTTCCATCAAGAACCATGGTATTATTTGCCATTTTCTTTAAAGGTTTTATAAATATCTCACTAAAGTTCTGTAGATTTCTTTCTCTCGGCCCCAAATACTATTTTCAAGTTTACCCCTGTTTAGTTTGTCTCTTCTTTGTGGTATAAATTAGAGACTGTTCTCTTTACATGGGATCATGTTCCCTATTCCTTGTTTAATTATTCATTTGGCTTTGTGGCTAACATCATAGACCCCGGAGTCAGACTGCCCACATCCAGAATCCACCCAGCCCAGGACTGGCCCCTGCCCATCAGGCCCAGCCCCCCCCCCCCCCCCCCCCCCCCCCCC